>NC_053391.1:108998810-109305991 GCF_905171765.1 Bufo bufo
ACTTTCTCAATCATCATTGAATATCTTCTTTATTAGACTATAAGATCCTTTATTTCATTATTTGTAGGAGACCCCCGTGTCAGTGAGCAACCTGGTCTCAATGCCTTTCACACACTCTTTGTACGTGAACATAACCGCATAGCTACAGAACTACGGAGGATGAATCCGCGTTGGTCTGGTGAGACCTTGTATCAAGAAGCTAGGAAGATCGTAGGGGCACTCTTGCAGGTGCTATATTTTTTTGTTTTTGTTTTTTTTTGTTTTTGTACATTCTTTATAATTGACGTTTATATTTTTTCCCATATTACAGAAAATCACATACAAAGATTGGCTGCCTCTACTGTTGGGATCAGAGTTGCCAAAAGTTCTCCCTAGATACAGAGGTTACAATGAGTCTGTAGATCCAAGGGTGGCCAATGTATTCACTATCGTGTTCCGCATGGGCCATACTCTCATACAGCCACTCATATATCGTCTTGATGATGGCTATCGTCCCTATGCTCCAGAGCCACAGACCCCCCTAAGCTTGACTTTCTTCCATAGCTGGAGATTGGTCAGACAAGGTAATATTTTCATGTCAGATCAAACAGTATAACACACAATTTACATTGGTATTCACAATGGTGTATAGCATGATGAAAACAAGCTTGTGTTACTGAGATTGATATCAAAGTTAAGGATTCCTGTGTGTAACATTTGTGGATTCTTCCCCTGCATTATATGGACCATTATTTCTTACCATAAGACATGCCCATGTCTCCAAAATCCTCTGCTAATCAATCTGTATAGCACTTATACACAGATTGAAATCCACTGTATAACTATGGAGTTAAAGAGGACCTGTCACCTCTCCTTATATATTTTTTATTAACTACAACCCATTTGGAAAGTCTTCAGACACCTACATTTTTTCAATTTTTTTTATGTTGTAGCCATGTGAAAAAAATCTAGTCCCCCCCCCCCCCCCCCATGAATCTGCACTCAGTACCTCATAATGAGAAAGTTGAAACTGAATTTTAGAATTTTTTGGAAATGTATTAAAAAGGAAAAACAAAAATTTTGCATGAACATTAAGTATTCAGACCCTTTCCTAGGACACTTAAAATTCAGCTCTGGGGGTCTCCCATTTTGCTTGATCATCTTTCTGATGTTTCTCCACCTTGACTGGAGTCCACCTATGGTAAACTCAGTTGATTTGACATGATTTGGAGAGATACACCCCTGTCTATATAAGGTCTCACAGCTGACAATGTACATCAGAGTAAAAATTAAGTAATATGGAGGAAATAACTGCCTGTAGAGACCAGAGACATGTGAAGGGTAAAATAAAATTTCTGCTGTGCTGAAAGTTCCCAAGAGCACAGTGGCCTCCATAATTGGTAGAAGTTGGGAACAATAAGGAGCTTTCCTAGAGCTGGTCACCCCTCGAAATTAAATAATGGTAATGGAAAGGACTTGTTAAAAAAGGTGACCAAGAACCCAATAGTCACTCTGGCTGAGCTCCAAAGATCCTGTGTGCAGATGGGGGAAACTTCCAGAAGGTCACCCATCACTGCAGCACTCTACCAATCTGGGCTGTATAGCAGAGTGGCCAGAAAGAAGCCTCTCCTCAGTAAAATACACATGAAAGCCCACCTGGAGTTTGCAAAATAGCACCTAAAGTACTCTCAGACTACAGTAAACAAGATTATTTGGTGTAATAAAACCAAGATTTTACTTTTTGCCTTCAGTTCTAAGCATCATGTGATGCTTAGAACTGAACCAGGCACTTCTCACCACTTTCCCAATACCATCCCTACAGTGAAGCATGGTGGTACCAGCATCATGCTCTGGGGGTGTTTTTTCAGTGACAGGGACAGGGAGAATGGTAAGGGTTGAGGGAAAGCTGAGTGGAGATATTCTTAATGACAACCTGATCCAGAGTATGATGGACCTCAGACTGGGCTGAAGGTTCCCCAATGACACAGCCAAGAAAACATTAGAGTGGCTTAGGGACAATTCTGTGAATTTTCTTGGCCCAGCCAGAACGCTGACTGGAACCCAATCAAACATCTCTGGACAGACCTAAAAATAGCTGTCCACCTACAGTCCAACCTGACAGAGCTTGAGAGGATCTGCAGAGAAGAATGGCAGAACATCCTTAAGGAGGTTATGCTATGATTGATGTAAAAAATATAAATCAGACATGATATAGTACATGGCAATACCTTTCTGTGTACCTCACATAGATGCTGAAATCTCCACATTCACTGCTCTGCTAGATTATATTCCGCCTAGCAGCATAGGGAGTGTGTCCCTTCTGCTGTAGCTCTCTCCCTGTAACTGTAACAGCTTCTAAAATAACATATGGCTGGCGGTAAAGGTTTAAACTGAGCATGTTCAACCGGGTCAGTGAGACGGACAACAAATAAGCAAAAGAACAAACAGGATATATTTTATTGAATAGCTCTCTGGCTATACTACATTTTTAATCACAGGCAATTGCAAAAGTATTCAGATTCAGGTGCTGGTTTGAAAAATGTAGAACATGTTTCATGACAGAACCCCTTTAAATCTAGCTGTACCTCATCATACCCAAGAAGACTGGAGGCTGTAATCACTGCGGAAGGTGTTTCAACTACGTACTGAGTAAAGAGTCTCAATACTTAGCGTATGTCAATGTAAAATTTTTGTTTTTCCTTTTCAGTAAACAAGCAAAGATTTTGAGCATTCTGTTTCTCAATTTCTCATTATGGGGCACAGAGCACAGAATGATGGGGAAAACTTGATTGTCTTTAACATTTTAGCAAATGAGTGCAATATATCAAAATGTGAAAAAAGTGAAAGGGTCTGAAGACTTCCCGAATCCATTGTACTTATGTTTCCCATGTAGTGACAATTTTTGAGCATTTATTCTTATGAATCTATGTAGTGCTATACTTTTATTATTCTTACTAGAAGTTTGTAATTGAATTAGATGCTCCAGAATTATTATTACATGGGGAATTCAAGTAGTTATTTAAACAGACATGTTAGGATAGATGACAGGTCCTCTTTAAATTATAAGATTCTGGCATCCTTCATCCAAATTTATGTCTAGTCAGAGGCAAGATGACTACTATAAAGATATATTTAGAGGTAAATCGGCATGGAATGTGGGACCAAAACCAAATGGGGTTAAAAATTGAATATTTACATGGACTAAGCACATTTGTGCCCCAGTAAAGTGGTAGTCACTTTTGAAGTCCAATTAACAGTTCGACTAACAAGATAAATTTTCTGCGATAATATTTGTGACTTTTCTGGACATAAAGACCTGAACATTTAGGAGCATCCTGTTAAACAATCTGACATGTTGCACGCAGGTGGAATTGATCCTCTTCTCCGTGGACTGATGGCAAATCGAGCAAAACTTAATCGTCAAAACCAACTGGTCGTGGACGAGTTAAGGGAGCATCTCTTTGGGCAATTGAAACGTACTGGGCTTGATTTACCAGCCCTAAATTTGCAAAGGGGCCGTGAGCATGGTGTACCAGGTAATTACTGTAGATTTTCATCTGTGAGGGGTATGACATGCAAGCAATCCTCAAATACTTAATTTTTTTTCCCCAGGGAGAAGTTTTACAGTGCATGTCAAAAATAGCAAGCAAGCTTTACTTACCTCCACCAATCCCGCCGGGTCCCCGCTGCTCCACCTCTCCTGTCCCAGCTTGACACACCAGGAAACATCTTAGCCTGTGATTGGCTGAGTGGAGCTTTTTTGGTATTTCTGGCTTTATTGAGTGGAGACAGGAAGTACAGAGCAGTGGGGACTGGAGCAGCATCAGAATAGCAGCATCTGGGATCGGTGGAGGTAAGTAAAGCTTTTTTTGCTATTTTTAACATATATTCAACAGTAGGCTGCTCCTGGCTGTATCTATTCTCTTTGCTGAGTATCTGCTCTTTCTGCTAGAGAGTGATAGAGATACCAGCAGGAACGGGAGGGGGTTGGCAGATTGCACTGTACTAGTCTTTAGTTATGGAAGAGAGCAGACAAACGGTAGTCTGCAGGGAGGACAAGGTAAAATCACACAGAGTGTGTATTAGAGTAGAGAGACAGCAAAGAAGAAAAGAACCAAGGCTCTGCAGGCATAGAAAGGGGGAATCACACAATCCTCAGCATCAATGTCTGCGAGCACATGGGAGATATCCCTCATGTGCTGTAGAAGAGTAAATCAGTACAGAGCTGAGAGCTAGTGAAACCAGCAGCATCCTGGCCACACAGACCTCACATCCAGCAAGTATTAGGGGGAGGGACATAACACTTGATAAAAGTCTGATTGCAGATTGCAAACTGCTTATTAGGAAGTTGTAAAATGAATGAAGGAATGAAGATTTCTTTAACCCAGTAGTAATCACTAACGTAACTAATTTTTCCTTGCCAAATTTGTCCATAGCCTTTGATACAAGTTGTTGTTAGGGACATGTAATTTACATAATTTGTAGGAGCTCGGTAAAGTGTTAATGATCAATTCAGCAGAAATTTTAAGTATAAAACAGAAAATACCTGTTTTGTATTAGAACACATTGTTGGAAATGGCAAGTTAAGTGTAGAATTCCCAGGACTTATTGCTTAATATGTTAGGCTGAAACTTCTAAACCTGCGCACTGGACTGTTTCAATTCACGCTTTCTGAAATTCTTAAGAAATCTCTGTACTTAAGTCCAGTGGATATGTGTTTTTTTTTACAAAATCAAATGATTAGCTTAGAGCAGTTTTCCTCAACTTGAATCCTCAGGGCCCACCTGACGCTCATGTTTTCAGGATTTCCTTAGTATTGAGCAGGTGATATAATTAGTGTCAATGCATCAGGACTTACCACGCAGGATATTCTCAAATCATGACCGGTAGGTGGGCCCTGAGGACTGAAGTGGAGGAACACTGGTTTGAAGGTCGTCTTGTGAGCATCAATAACATTTCTAAACCTAATTATTTATTTTTAGTTGATGAATTTCAGCTCATTAAAATCAAGAATAGATTCTACCTCCTGATGTCCTATAGTATAAGTGATATATGACACGAGGACTTGGAATGAATACTGTAGTGCTGCAATAAAATATTGCTTTGTGTTTGAGACCAAAATCTAAAAAGGTTCTAAAACCCACCAAATTTCCATTTTATAAATATTTTTACATTTTAGGGACTTTTGAAGGGACCTGTGAAGAGACCACCTCTTACCTGCTTCCCGTTGCTCTGTTCAGACTCTATGACTTCTGGGCTGTCTTCAGTCTGCAGCATAAATTTATGTACCTGCGTGAACTTTAAATCCACAACATGTCAATTTATGCTGCAGATTTTCACCATGAAGTTCACCCTTTTCAATGAATAGGGTAAATCTGTGGCAAATCTGCAAAATAATGTAACATGTGGGTTTTGCAGTGTATTAATGGCGGATTTTGCCATGGAAATGCAGCAAATACATAGCAGAACTCACCTGCAGAAACACCATCCCTTGTGGCCGCACCCTTAACACAGATCCTGAACAGTGCCTGAAATAACGTCTGTTTAAGAGCTTATGCACTCGACCTTGTTTTTTTGTCCGCATCCGATTAGCATTTTTTGTGGGTCAGATGCGGACACATTCACTTCAACAGGGCCTCAAAAGATACGGACAGCACTCTGTGTCTGTCCGCATGTATATGTCTGTTCCATGGCCCTGCAAAAAATAAAACTTGTCCTATTCTTGTCCAGTTTACAGAAAAAGATAGGACAGTTCTACAGAGTGCAGGACGTTCTGTTCCGCAAAATGCGGAAGGCACATGGCCGGTATCCGTGCTTTGTGGATCCGCAATTTGCAGACTGAATGAGAATTGTGATATTTTGTCTAGCACATCAAAATTCATGAAGACCAAGGACTTTATGTATGCAGCTAATACAAATATAAAATTGCAGTATCGTATATATTTATTTTATGACACTTTCATTACGTCTTATAGGTGCATTAGTGATTTTGTCACCTATGGGTTTCATAAATCTTGTACTGTTCCTGAATATGGTATTTTTTTTGTGTAGGATACAATGACTGGAGAAGGTTTTGTGGATTTTCTGCACCAAGGAATGTGAATGAGTTAGCTGCTGTGCTGAATAACAGGGAGCTGGCCCAAAAGTTCATAAATCTGTATGGCACAGCTGAAAATATTGACATTTGGGTTGGCGGGGTTGCTGAACCTTTAGTTCGTAATGGCAGAATTGGGCAGTTGCTTACATGTCTGATTGGCAACCAGTTCCGTAGAGCTCGAGATGGAGACCGGTAAGTACATTTAGAAAAGACAAAAGCATTTCATGAGGTTGCAAAATATTTAAAAGGAGGATTGGAGGACCATACAAGGAAGTGGGGAAATATTCCCTAATATTTCCTTAAGGCTTCTTTCACACAAGTGTATATGCAATGCTTATATGGTGCGTACTTTGTGTACTGGAATCCACTGCTAATATTTATGAATAGGGCTATTCACATGTGCATATAATTTCCACCAATATTTGAAATACACAGCCATGTCCTAGTTTTGTGCATATTTGCTTACAAAAACATGGCTTTTTTCTTACAGAAACAACATCACACCTGTCAATACTGTATATTGTGTATGGTATTATAGAGCGGTCCCAATCAGTTGCTCTGCGCTGTAATATTAAACAACCCACGGACAGGTGTGGAAGAAAGCAGTCATATGTTTTTTTTATCCCGAACAACCTCTTGTGAAATATAGTATGAATTATAGTTATTTGAAAATATTTTTTATTTCGATATTTTATATGACCACAATTTGCTGATTTACAGGTAATATGACCAAAGGGTTATGTTTCATAGACTCCTTAATTATCTTTCTATGTAGGTTTTATTATGAGAGCGAAGGGGTGTTCACCCCCTCTCAGAGGAATGCGATAGAGAGACAGACATTTGCACGTGTGATCTGTGACAACACTAGGATTACTGAGGTTCCTCGAAATGTCTTTTTGGGCAATCAATATCCTCGTGATTTTGTAAGATGTCAGAATATTCCAGCCCTGGACCTCAGACCATGGAGAGCAAATTAAGATTAAAATGGTGAGCTTGCTTTTAAGTTTACAAATATTATTAGTCATCTGAAATACAAAAAAATAAGAATAAGGCAATGCTAATTATTTATCTTTAACCCAAACCCTAGGCAAGAGAACTGTCAAACCCTAGGCAAGAAAATCGTCAAAACAGAAAAACGGGGAATGAAAAATTTATAGAGGGAAACCTCTCCTTTTTGAGAGGACTACCCCTTTATCTAGGACAGATCTGATAGGACTATCCTTCTAGTAGACCAGTTCCAATGCAGTTTTGGGTGGTTGTCTCACAGAAGTTTTTACTGTAATGGGTTTTGATGTTGTTATTATTATGAATATACTTCCTCCCGAATCCATAGTTGCCAACAGTCTTTAATTTTTAGGCACTGTCTAATTTTTAGAGACAGTCCTAGTAAATTCTGGTTGTCCCAAATGGAAAATGGGCAGGGCATATATGCACAACACCCATAAATAGATAACCCCAGGTGGGTTTGGGGGGGTTGTCATGTCCCAAATTTACTAACTACAATGTTGGTATGTATGCAAATCAAGTTATGGTTTAGGTAAATTGCAAGAATGCAACTCCCTAATATGCATCTATTGATTGCTTTTAGCAATAGGGTCCGAGTCTGGGTATACATTAAATAAAGGTACTCTGAACCCCTCAGCAGAATACGAGATGCTTACTTGCTGTCAGGTGTAGGTGAAATAGGCTTGACATGTGCTTAACATCGAGAAGGGTTAAGCTCCAACATTCACTCTGCCTTGTATAGGATATTTAGACACAGGACTATGGCAGCAAACAGAATTCCATGCCCATACTATCAGAAATCTATATATGACTTTTGTTTTAGAGCTTATAGAACAGTCTTCGTCTTCAAGATTACACTGCCCAGCATCATCTCACTTGAATGAGGCGAGCAGTTCTACTTTTGAAGTGGAAGCAGCTCTTGCCCGAGCGCCGCCTCCTTCTCAAACAGCTGATTGGTAAGGGTCCCTGGAGTCAGAACCCCTGTCGATCTGATATTGACGACTCTCCTGAAGATAGGTCATCAATATAAAGCCCCTGCACAACCCCTTGAATTAGCCTGACCTAAATAGATTGCATTGATTCTGTCCATCTTCAAACCTTTTGTAGAAGCTGCATTGGAGAAACATATTAATATAAAAAAAAAAACACTGGGCAATCCTTTTGAGAGGTTTTTCAGTCATATATAGAATGTTTATACTAATTAGAATGTATTCATTTTAGCTTTTTTGTTTTTCAGATAACCATTACCATCTCAGAACTGGAAATAACCAGAACTCACCATATATTCTCCTGTATATAGCTCCACAATTCCATGTTCTATTGCTGTCTTTATTATTTGAAAACACTGAGGGAGATCTATCAACAGAGTGTAGCTATAGTGGGTGTAGATTTGGCATCTGGGCCATGGTGTTTGTCGTGACCCCAAAGCCCTTCTGTCACATATGAAGACACCAATATTATATGGTAGGTGAGGCTCTTTTACAAATTTTGCATTGGGGCCCAAGAGCTTTAAGCTACACCTCTGTCTATAAAAACTAGTGAAAGGGAAAAGTTGAGCAGCTGTTCATCTCAACCAGTGACATTTCATCGGTTATTTTTCAGAGGCCCCTAGAAAATCAAAGCAGAAACCAGATTGGTTGCTATGGGCAACTGCTCCCCCTTCTCTTTGTATCACTTTTGATAAATCTTCCCTACAATTCCTAAGCCTAAATAAGCTTCTTAGTTATAAGGATTGCATATCTTTATTGCCTTTACTATATATATATTATATAGAAAACAAAAAAGAGACCATAGGTGTCCAATTGGTAAATGGAAAACAGTGTCCACCCAATACAGCCACAAGTGACACCTGTAGTTATAACTCGGTACCAGCTCCCGAGTGAAACAAGCGAAAAAAACAAGAGAACGGAGCTCATAGTACCAATGATAAAAATATATTTTTATTGTAACATGATTAAAAGGTATATATATATATATATATATATATATAGCAATCAGTAATATGCCATTAAAAAGTGAAAAGAAGCAGAAAAAGAGAGCCACCCTGGGATAGCACACGTATCAAATATAAAAAAATATAAAAAATAGTGATCAATGGGATAGAGTATATGCGGTACAATGACCAACCAATGACCAAAAAATGCGACCTGAATATTTGGTGAGTCAGCAGTCAAAAGTAAACCTACACAGGCAAAAAAGGAGACTACAGCAGGATTTGCATTGCAAGTGCAGCATGAATGACATGAGAAGCAACCCGCAGTAGAAACTAGGTATGAAGTGTCCAGAGTCAAATGCCGTGTAGGTAAAAAAGAGACAGAGACTCACCGAAAGAGACCGTGTGCTATAGCACCCAGGATGACGCTACCCCAACGCGCGTTTCGGCGTGCCTTTGTCCGGGGGTCATATATATATTATATATATTAGTATTCAATACTTTATAAATGCTTATGCTTTTCCTGCATTTTCTAACATAAGAAACATTGTGCAAAATTACAAATAATTTCCAAATTAAAATATAAAATTTGAACAATCTTTCTACGTGTATCTTCTTTATGCAAATCGTGGAATATAATTTATGTAGTGCAATATAATAATAAATGTATGCATGCTGTGTATATATATATATATATATATATATATATATATACATACACACACATATACACACACACACCAGTTTTTTTTTTTTGCTTTATAAGGCTCCATTCACACGTCCGCAACATGTTTTGCGGATCCACGAAGCTGCGGATCCACGAAACATGGACAGCGGCAATGTGCGTTCCGCATTTTGCGGACCGCACATTGATGGCACTATAGAATATGCCTATTCTTGTCCGCAATTTCGGACAAGAATAGGACATGTTCTATTTTTTTCGGGAACGGAATTGCGGACCGGAAAGTGCAGGTCCGCAATTCCGTGTCCGGGCAGCACATCGTGCTGCCCCATAGGAATGAATGGGTCCGCACTTCCGTTACGCAAAATGCGGAACAAAATTGCGGACGTGTGAATGGACCCTAAAATTCACCTGATGATAAGACGCACCTAGGTTTTAGAGGAGGAAAATAAGAAAAAAACTATTTTAAGCCAAAAGGAGTGCTAAAAAGTTTAATAAAATAACAGAATAATATTTTACACTGTTATGAGGGGTCTGTTGCTTACACACTGATATTGTACATCTGCTACTGACACACTTACGGAGGGAATCTGCTAATGACGTACTGTTATGGGGGGAACTGCAGATGACGCACTGTTATGTGGTGGGGGGGATGACTGCAGATGACTGTTATCTTATGTGACTATACCTCCCCTCATCCTTAAGAATGCATCCTGGCCCTGCATATTATTCTGTACCCATGTACTATGCCAGGATTAGCTGAGCGGAGCTGTTTCTGCCTGCTGCGCTAAGCTAAGAGAACTTCAGGTCAGCTCTTAGTTTAGTGGAGCAGGCAGAAGCAGGAGCTCGCTCTGCTCAGCTAATCCTGGCATAGTACATAAGTACAGGGTTTTTCTGTTTGTTTATTTGAGGGATGTATATACTTTCCTCTTGTGAGCCTAATTGAATATACCTTACCAGTATAGTGACTGTGAATCGGCCTTTTAAATATCCCTATCGCGCTACCAGCTAAATTTGTCTGTCAAGTAGCGCAATATAGTGTAATACTGTTTATTTGTGGAGCATGTTTTGGCCTATTCATTCCTCCCTACTCCCGCCCAGTTCCGCCCACCCATGACATCACCATGTGGGGCGTGTCTGTGCCGCTTGTGTGCGCCGTCTCCTTTTCTTACTGGAGGGCATGTGCGAGCGGTGCATTCGAGGGACCAGTTTCTCTCAGGTGATTACTCATGTGATCGCTCACAGTTAGTTAGTCCTCGCGGTTTTAAAACCAGCCAGCACGGACACCCACACTGTCACTGCCGCACACAGGACGCGATGTAAGCCTGAGCCGTGGACATCAGCGCATTGAGAGCTAAGTATTGATTATTGCAGCGATTGATCACCACTGACCTCTTAATTGTTGATTTATTAGCCCAGTGTGTACTAGGGCTACTGAGTATTTGGTTACTATTGGTTAGTCCCCTGATGATTTGGCCGTTGGCCATTGAAACGTGTCGGGACGTGCTGTGGAATTGGTATGAGTCTACCCCTGATCTGTGGTCTCCCAAACAAAGCTGGGCAGTCATCGCGGCTATACAGGGACGACTAGGGACACCTAGAGAGAGGTGGGGTGTGGAGTAAGTTACAGGGATATATAGGGGAAGAGACCCAGTACTTATGTCCCTCTAACCTTTTCTTCCAAATATCCTACTATAGTATACTCTCCTCTCAGGATACCTGGATACTCTTTTGTACCTTTTATCCTTTTCTGTGTATGCGTGACTACTTTATGCATGCATGTTTTTAGTAATTGAGATATATCTAATGGGCCTATCTTAGCGTGGATATTTATTAAAAGTTAACTTTTAATAAGGTCACCCACCAACTGTTAATTAGTAAATTGATTCCTTTGGGTACCCATTACAGATTTAGTGATTGACCATTAATTATCTGGGTTGTGTGAGCAATATACCCATGTGCTATGCCAAGAGTTAGTAATTCCCTGGGGAGCACGGGCAGGAGCAGCAATGTGCACTCCTGCCCATACTCACAGCGCTGCTGCGGTACCATTGAAAAAATGAACTCCATACTTCATACACCGCTGAGCTGTCAGCGGTGTACAGAGAACTGAGTTTTAAGCGCACAAGGAATGTACAGTACAGACCAAAAGTTTGGACACACCTTCTCATTCAAAGAGTTTTCTTTATTTTCATGACTATGAAGGCATCAAAACTATGAATTAACACATGTGGAATTATATACATAACAAACAAGTGTGAAACAACTGAAAATATGTCATATTCTAGGTTCTTCAAAGTAGCCACCTTTTGCTTTGATTACTGCTTTGCACACTCTTGGCATTCTCTTGATGAGCTTCAAGAGGTAGTCCCCTGAAATGGTCTTCCAACAGTCTTGAAGGAGTTCCCAGAGATGCTTAGCACTTGTTGGCCCTTTTGCCTTCACTCTGCGGTCCAGCTCACCCCAAACCATCTCGATTGGGTTCAGATCCGGTGACTGTGGAGGCCAGGTCATCTGGCGCAGCACCCCATCACTCTCCTTCATGGTCAAATAGCCCTTACTTTCAAAGTTTTCCCAATTTTTCGGCTGACTGGCTGACCTTCATTTCTTAAAGTAATGGCCACTCGTTTTTTTTTACTTAGCTGCTTTTTTCTTGCCATAATACCAATTCTAACAGTCTATTCAGTAGGACTATCAGCTGTGTATCCACCTGACTTCTCCTCAACGCAACTGATGGTCCCAACCCCATTTATAAGGCAAGAAATCCCACTTATTAAACCTGACAGGGCACACCTGTGAAGTGAAAACCATTTCAGGGGACTACCTCTTGAAGCTCATCAAGAGAATGCCAAGAGTGTGCAAAGCAGTAATCAAAGCAAAAAGTGGCTACTTTGAAGAACCTAGAATATGACATATTTTCAGTTGTTTCACACTCGTTTGTTATGTATATAATTCCAAATGTGTTAATTCATAGTTTTGATGCCTTCAGTGTGAATCTACAATTTTCATAGTCATGAAAATAAAGAAAACTCTTTGAATGAGAAGGTGTGTCCAAACTTTTGGTCTGTACTGTAGATAGGAAAAGGTGTAGTAAAAATATAAAATTGATTAATAAAGTATATTAGAGATAGTTTAATTAGGGCATTAAGAAAACATATTAAAAGTTTATGTAAAGGTTTAGTTAATTTTTAAGAATACATCAATGTACTGCAGTGCATGGGTGTAGGGCTGAAACGATTCATCGATGTAATCGATGTTATCGAGGCAAAAAAATCTTCGAAGCAATTTCCCTGCATCGAGGATTCATTTAAATCACATGACCACAGAGCGTGAGTGAAGTAAAGCCTCTCACTCATCGCTCAATGGCCTCCTAACTCGGCACCGCGCTGCACTGGCCAGGGCCTTGCGTGCACACATAGTCAGCGCGCTGGTTGATGCTGTGTGTGACATTAGATCCCTCCCAGTGCATGTGCATGCTGGGAAAAAGACACGGTCTGTCTCCTGCCGACTGCATGTCAGCGCACTGCCAGGAAAGGTAAGTATAGAGTTAGCGGGGGAAGGAAGGGTTTGAAAGGGGGCACCTGTGATTTGAAGGGGCTGATGGCGCTGGGGGACATGGATGGCAATGGCATGGAGGGGCTGATGGTGCTGGGGGAGTGGGGGATGGGACATGGATGGCATAGAAGGGCTGATGTCGCTGGGTGGGGGACATGGCATGGAGGGGCTGATCTGATAACACTAGGGGAGTGGGGGACATGGTGGTTGGCATGGAGGAACTGGGGGAGGGGGACATGGCAACGGATGGCATGGAGGCACTGGGGGAGGGGGACATGGCAATAGATGGCATGAAGGCACTGGGGGAGGGGGACACAATGGATGGCATGGAGGGGCAGATGGCACTGGGGGAGTGGGGGACATGGCATGGAGGGGCTGATCTGATGGCACTAAGGGAGTGGGAGACATGGCAATTTGGCTGGCAATAGATGGCATGGCAGAAGAACAGCCTGCTGGAGTATACCGTATTGGGTATAGCCGGATACAACCAGCTATATGCTCTCATTGACTATAATGTGTCGAAGGCCATCTGGCCATGTTCCAGCATACATGCTGGGTATCGTCCAAAGTGGTTTTTCTTCTTGTCCGGCCAAAACCCAGCTTGAATGCTGTAACAAGGCTGGACCCCATTACATTCAATCGCTGCATCAGCCGGCAGTATCCAGCTATACCCGATATGGTACATTCTGGCTGGCTGTTCTTCTGACAGAATGTATATTGCAGCTTTGAAAGAAGCCTTGTGTGTGCAATTATGTGCTATACCACTGTAAGAAATAAAAATATTGTTTTTATAAAGAAATACGTTATTTTAAGAAGGTTTTTCTTATTAGAATACTTGATTAATCGTAAAAATAAATCGGTATAATACTCGATTGCTAAAATAATTGTTTGCTGCAGCCCTACATGGGTGCATTCCTAAGGATGAGTGGGGTTATAGTAATATTTAATACATATTTAATGTCCAGATCTTCCCCTGAGTGCCTTTTCATACCCTGCTGTCACTGACTCAGGAATCGGAGGTGGAGACGGTCCAGGGGATAACACAACTAGTAACACTCCCTCCCTTCCTAACAGCAGTGGCATGTGTAGACTGGCAGGAGTAAGCCGATATCCAGCGGAGCAGCAGTTCCCGACAGTGATAACCACCAATCTGCAGTGCAGAGGGCAAGGAGAATGGCTCTCCTCCTCTGGAATGGACCCCGGCTGCGTATCAAGAAAGTGCAGGCTGGTGGCATTCAGATTCACTGAATGTTTTACTACCGCTGCCCGCCCTGCCCCGCACTACAGTATGCCTCACTGCCGCTGCTGCCCACCCGACACTACAACATACGTCACTGGCGCGGCTTGCTGTCGCCTGCCCCACACATCTTCAACAATGCAACGGCAATCAAGATTTTGGCACATTCGCTTTATAAGACGTAATGACTTCCCCCGAAAAATATGGTATGTGTATACAGTAACATAGTAACATAGTACATAAGGCCGAAAAAAGACATCTGTCCATCCAGTTCGGCCTGTTATCCTGCAAGTTGATCCAGAGGAAGGCAAAAAGAAAAACCTGTGAGGTAGAAGCCAATTTTCCCCACTTTAGGGGAATAAAAAATTCCTTCCCGACTCTAATCAGGCAATCAGAATAACTCCCTGGATCAACGACCCCTCTCTAGTAGCTATAGCCTGTAATATCATTACACTCCAGAAATACATCCAGGCCCCTCTTGAATTCCTTTATTGTACTCACCATCACCACCTCCTCCGGCAGAGAGTTCCATAGTCTTACTGCTCTTACCGTAAAGAATCCTCTTCTATGTTTGTGAAAAAATAAAAACTTTTGCAAAAAATTCTTTCATCACCATTTTCTGATAGCCATAACTTATTTTTAAAAAATTTTTGCCTACAGAGCTGTAAGAGTTTTTTTTTTCTGCATGATGAGCTGTATTTTTTAGTGTTAGCATTTTGGGGTTATGTACAGCTTTTTGATAACAGTTTTTCAATTTTTTAAGAGGGAGACAGGGTGACCAAAATATGGCGACTCACGTGTTTTTATTTTATTTTACTGTTACAGCGTACACCACGCAGAAAAAGTATTTTTATACTTTAATAGTCCAGTCATTTTCGGATGTGGCGATACCTGTTTATTTTTTATTGTTTATTTATTTTTAAAATTGCAAAAGGGGAGGTGATTTGAATTTTAATATTTTTATGTTTTTTTTTTAAATATTTACATAACTTTTATAACAATAACTTTTAGCCCTCTTAGGGCACTAGAACCTGGGATCTTCCGATCTCTTGTCCCATAGACCACAATAGGGAGCTATTATTGTCTTTGGACGTTTGATGTTGTGCCTGCTGAGCTGTGCCTCATGCACAGCTTTTAAGGCAGTTTACTATGAAAGGCCTGGGAACACTCAGCAGGCCCCAATATATCATGGTAACTGATCGGATGCCCATGATTTCACTGTGGAGGCTAGAATTGGAAGGCAGTGGCACATCCCTCTGCCTAAACCTCACAGAAGCCGTGGTTGCTATTGAATGCGGCATCTGAGGGGTTAAAGGACTGGGTTCAGTATCATCCCCGAACCTAGTCATTGTGGCCAGGCGCCTGCTGTATTATACAGCCAGCACCCACCATGCATGGAAAGCGCTCAGCACAGCAGCCCACTCCATATGTCCCAGGTATGTCATGATAGCTGAAAGGGCTAAAATTAGAAAAGATAAACAAATGAATCAGGACTTTCCTAGTGCGTATGTCTCAGTGAGTTTTGCAGCTATGTATGAGTTTCCTAAAATAACAAGTTGCTCTTTTAGCACAAACAGGTTTTTCATTATAACAGCGACCAGTGGCTTTAAAGGGAGTCTTTCACCTAAACTGACCATTATAGAACACGAACACTATTGTCACGATGGGCTCTGTGCGGGGTTCCAGGAGGCGGGGACGGTGGGAGCACGCCCATGTCATCAGCGCGCCCGGCATCGCCGTTCCCGTGGTAATCGCACTAGGGCTGAGTGCCGAGCTGCTCACTCGGCGCTCAGCTGTATTGTAACTCAGGAGTCATGTGAAGCTGGCCACGTTACATGACTTCACTAGCGCCCTATTTAACCACCCCAGGACCGCCTAACGCAGGATTGCGTCCTGGCGGCGGCAGTGTTATTCCTCCTAGACGCGCCGGCGCGTCATCTCCCGAGAGGAGAGATTTCCTGTAAACGCGCGCACACAGGAGCGCGCGTTCACAGGAACTGGAGGTAAACGAGTGGATCTACAGCCTGCCAGCGGCGATCATTCGCTGGCAGGCTGTAGATGCGATTTTTTTAACCCCAAAAAGGTATATTAGACGCTGTTTTGATAACAGCGTCTGATATACCTGCTACCTGGTCCTCTGGTGGTCCCTTTTGCTTGGATCGACCACCAGAGGACACAGGCAGCTCTGTAAGTAGCACCAAACACCACTACACTACACCCCCCGTTACTTATTAACCCCTTATTAACCCCTGATCACCCCATAGTCATTGATCACCCCCCTGTAAGGCTCCATTCAGACGTCCATATGTGTTTTGGGGATCCGCGGATCCGCAAAACACATACGGACGTCTGAATGGAGCCTTACAGGGGGGTGATCAATGACAGGGGGGTGATCACCCCATATAGACTCCCTGATCACCCCCCTGTCATTGATCACCCCCCTGTAAGGCTCCATTCAGACGTCCGTATGTGTTTTACGGATCCGCGGATCCGCAAAACACATACGAACGTTTGAATGGAGCCTTACAGGGGGTGATCACCCCATATAGATTCCCTGATCACCCCCCTGTCATTGATCACCCCCCTGTAAGGCTCCATTCAGACGTCAGTATGTGTTTTACGGATCCGCGGATCCGCAAAACACATACGAACGTTTGAATGGAGCCTTACAGGGGGTGATCACCCCATATAGACTCCCTGATCACCCCCCTGTCATTGATCACCCCCCCTGTAAGGCTCCATTCAGACGTCTGTATGTGTTTTGCCAGGGCAGTATAAATACCCCACATGTGACCCCATTTTGGAAAATAGACACCCCAAGGTATTCGCTGAGGGGCATATTGAGTCCATGAAAGATTGAACTTTTCGTCACAAGTTAGCGGAAAGGGAGACTGTGAGAAAAAACACTAACTTGTGCCAAAAAAAAAAAACTTCTATGAACTCGCCATGCCCCTCACGGAATACCTTGGAGTGTCTTCTTTCCAAAATGGGGTCACATGTGGGGTATTTATACTGCCCTGGCATTTTAGGGGCCCTAAAGCGTGAGAAGAAGTCTGGAATCCAAATGTCTAAAAATGCCCTCCTAAAAGGAGTTTGGGCCCCTTTGCGCACCTAGGCTGCAAAAAAGTGTCACACATGTGGTATCGCCGTACTCAGGAGAAGTAGGGCAATGTGTTTTGGGGTGTCTTTTTACATATACCCATGCTGGGTGAGAGAAATAGCTCTCTAAAATGACAACTTTGTATAAAAAAATGGGAAAAGTTGTCTTTTACAGAGATATTTATCTCACCCAGCATGGGTATATGTAAAAAGACACCCCAAAACACATTGCCCTACTTCTTCTGAGTACGGCGATACCACATGTGTGACACTTTTTTGCAGCCTAGGTGCGCAAAGGGGCCCAAATTCCAAAGAGTATCTTTACGATTTCACAGGTCATTATTTACGCATTTGGATTCCAGACTTCTTCTCACGCTTTAGGGCCCCTAAAATGCCAGGGCAGTATAAATACCCCACAAGTGACCCCATTTTGGAAAGAAGACACCCCAAGGTATTCTGTGAGGGGTATGGTGAGTTCATGTAAAATGTTATTTTTTGTCACAAGTTAGTGGAATATGAGACTTTGTAAGAAAAAAATAAATAAAATAAATAAATCATTTTCCGCTAACTTGTGACAAAAAATAAAAACTTTCATGAACTCACTATGCCCATCAGCGAATACCTTAGGGTTTCTACTTTCCGAAATGGGGTCATTTGTGGGGTGTTTCTACTGTCTGGGCATTGTAGAACCTCAGGAAACATGACAGGTGCTCAGAAAGTCAGAGCTGCTTCAAAATGCGGAAATTCACATTTTTGTACCATAGTTTGTAAACGCTATAACTTTTACCCAAACCAATAAATATACACTTATTGCATTTTTTTTATCAGACATGTAGAATAATAAATTTAGAGAAAAATTTATATAGAAATGTAGTTTTATTTGAAAAATTTTACAACCGAAAGTGAAAAATGTCATTTTTTTGCAAAAATTTCGGTCAATTTCGATTAATATCAAACAAAGTAAAAATGTCAGCAGCAATGAAATACCACCAAATGAAAGCTCTATTAGTGGGAAGAAAAGGAGGTAAATTTCATTTGGGTGGTAAATTGTATGACCGAGCAATAAACCGTGAAAGTAGTGTAGTGCAGAATTGTAAAAAGTGGTCTGGTCATTAAGGGGGTTTAAGCTAGGGGGGCTGAAGTGGTTAAACAGGCAGTCTGCTGGCGACAGATTGCCTGTTATTGCGGTCCTTCCTGCGATATACTTACCTGGTTTGTTGGTCTCCTGCTCGTGTGTGATTACCCGTTTGTCTCATCCCTTGGTCTTGGCGTTCCCTCCTGGTTTTGACTTCGGCTTCTCCTGGCGATCCTCTGGTACTGTGCTGCTCTATTGGTTCTAACTCTGCTCGTTTGACTTCTCTGCTGTATGTCTTGTCTGTCTTCCCTGCATTTATTCTAGTTAAGGGTTTGTCGACCAGTTGTCCCTTGTCACTAGGACTTGCGAGGCTAGTAGGCAGGGATAGGGGTGTGAGTTGAGCTCAGTGGTCACTTCCCCACCCCCTGCATTATAGTACCCATATTGGAATGCTAGTTACCGTATAGCTGTCTGTCACTTATTTTCACTAAAAAACACTTTTATTCAATATGTTAATTAGGTTCTGAAAGTGCCCAAGGGTGGCGTTCAAGCGGCCGGTGCCCAGGCTTCTCGTCGCTTTTCATATGAAACCCCTCCCCTTTCACCCCTCTGGCCCGCCCTAGGTTCTTCAGAAATCCAGCGCCAGCGCCGTTCACAAGTTTCGCCGCGCCTGCGCACTTCATTCCCAATTATGGGCAGAGGCACAAGAGCGTTTAATGTGCATGTGCCGGCCCATACAACTTAGCAGTTTTGTAGAGGGTCTGTGGGGACTGTGCACTAAAGCATTCTCTGATGTTGACTATCTTTTGTTTGAAGTATGTGGCAAAGTCCTCAGCTGAGATGAGATGAGAGGAGAGGGTGGGGGTGCTGGGGGACAGAGAAGGGAGTTAAAAGTTTTGAAAACTTGTTTAGGACTCTGGGACAGGGGAGATATGAGAGATGAGAAATAGGCCTGTTTTGCATAAGAGAGTGAGGATTTGTTGGTTGGTGTGCCAGGGTTGTCTGTTGATTTTTTGGCTTTTGTTGTGTGTGAAGGGGGCAACAATGTCCAGAGCTGTACTTATTGTGGTGTTCTATAGGGTGGTGGCAGTATCTGGGTCTTGGAGGGAACAAATGGTAGAGAGTGGCAGAAGAGAGTCAAAAAGCAAGCGAAAGTCAAGACGTTTAAGGTCCTGTGGTTATCTGTGGTAAAGCCTTTTGTGACGTGTATTAGCAGAAAAAGAAAATATGTATTTGCCACTCAGCGGTCCAGTTATCTGTGGTGAAGCCTTTTGTGATGTGTATTAGCAGAAAAAGAAAATATGTATTTGCCACTCAGCGGTCCAGTTATCTGTGGTGAAGCCTTTTGTGACATGTATTAGCAGAAAAAGAAAATATATAGTTGCCGCTCAGCGGTTCAGTTATCTGCGGTAAAGCCTTCTGTGACGTGTATTAGTGGAAAAATAAAATATATATTTGCTGCTCAGCGGTTCAATTATCTGTGGTAAAGCCTTTTGTGACATTAAGGCCTCCTGCACACGACCGTTGTGTGCACCCGTGGCCGTTGTGCCGTTTTCCGTTTTTTTTCGCGGACCCATTGACTTTCAATGGGTCCGTGGAAAAATCGGAATATGCACCGTTTTGCAGCCGCATCCGTGATCCGTGTTTCCTGGCCGTGAAAAAAATATGACCTGTCCTATTTTTTTCACGGCCAACGGTTCACGGACCCATTCAAGTCAATGGGTCCGTGAAAGAACACGGATGCACACAAGATTGGCATCCGTGTCCGTGATCCGTGGCCGTAGGTTAGTTTTTATACAGACGGATCCGAAGATCCGTCTGTATAAAAGCTTTTTCAAAGCTGAGTTTTCACTTCGTGAAAACTCAGAACCGACAGTATATTCTAACACAGAAGCGTTCCCATGGTGATGGGGACGCTTCTAGTTAGAATACACTACAAACTGTGTACAAGACTGCCCCCTGCTGCCTGGCAGCACCCGATCTCTTACAGGGGGCCGTGATCAGCACAATTAACCCCTTCAGGTGCCGCACCTGAAGGGGTTAATTGTGCTGATCACGGCCCCCTGTAAGAGATCAGGGCTGCCAGGCAGCAGGGGGCAGACCCTCCCCCCCCCTCCCCAGTTTGAATATCATTGGTGGCCAGTGCGGCCCCCCCCTCTATTGTAATAATAGGTTGGTGGCCAGTGCGGCCCCCCCCCCTCCCTCTATTGTAATAATTCGTTGGTGGCACAGTGTGCGCCCCCCCCCCCCTCCCTCCCTCTATTGTAATAATTCGTTGGTGGCACAGTGTGCGCCCCCCATCGGCCCCCCCTCCCTCTATAGCATTAACAACATTGGTGGCCAGTGTGCGGCCTCCCATCTCCCCCCCCCCATCATTGGTGGCAGCGGAGTTCCGATCGGAGTCCCAGTTTAATCGCTGGGGCTCCGATCGGTAACCATGGCAACCAGGACGCTACTACAGTCCTGGTTGCCATGGTTACTTAGCAATAGTACAATAGTAGAAGATTCATACTTACCGGCTGCTGCGATGTTCGTGTCCGGCCGGGAGCTCCACCTACTGGTAAGTGTCATTGCTAAATGAACTGTCACTTACCAGTAGGAGGAGCTCCCGCCGGAAGCAGACATCGCAGCTCCCAGGTAAGTATGAATCTTTTACTATTGTACTATTGCTAGTAACCCGCTGCCACCAATGATCGGGGGGGGGAGATGGGAGGCCGCACACTGGCCACCAATGTTGTTAATGCTATAGAGGGAGGGGGGGCCAATGGGGGGCACACACTGTGCCACCAACGATTACAATAGAGGGAGGAAGGGGGGGGGGCGCACACTGTGCCACCAACAAATTATTACAATAGAGGGAGGAAGGGGGGAGGCGCACACTGTGCCACCAACGAATTATTACAATAGAGGGAGGAAGGGGGGGGGCGGGGGGGCGCACACTGTGCCACCTAGGAATTATTACAATAGAGGGAGGAAGGGGGGGGGGGCCGCACTGGCCACCAATGATATTCAAACTGGGGAGGGGGGAGGAGGGGGGTCTGCCCCCTGCTGCCTGGCAGCCCTGATCTCTTACAGGGGGATATGATAGCACAATTAACCCCTTCAGGTGCGGCACCTGAAGGGTTAATTGTGCTGATCACAGCCCCCTGTAAGAGATCGGATGCTGCTAGGCAGCAGGGGGCAGTCATGTACACAGTTTGTAGTATATTCTAACTAGAAGCGTCCCCATCACCATGGGAACGCCTCTGTGTTAGAATATACTGTCGGAAATGAGGTTTCACGATCTAACTTATATCCGACAGTATATTCTAACATAGAGACGTTCCCATGGTGATGGGGACGCTTCAAGTTAAAATATACCATCGGATTGGAGAAAACTCTGATCCGATGGTATAAAAGGGACTCCAGACTTTACATTGAAAGTCAATGGGGACGGATCCGTTTGAAATGGCACCATATTGTGTCAACGTCAAACGGATCCGTCCCCATTGACTTGCATTGTAATTCAGGACGGATCCGTTTGGCTCCGCACGGCCAGGCGGACACCAAAAAGACTTTTTTTTCATGTCCGTGGATCCTCCAAAAATCAAGGAAGACCCACGGACGAAAAAACGGTCACGGATCACGGGAAAACGGGACCCGTTTTTGCGGACCGCAAAAAAATACGTTTGTGTGCAGGAGGCCTTAAATTGCACACTGACTAATCCTGCAAAGGCACCAGATGTTGGATATTGCAAAAAATGGGTGTTTTTTTAAAACCAGATTATTATTGCAGTATTTCAAGCTTGGATTTGAATGTCACAAAAGCACAGATGCAGTGCTGGTGCACTGAGCTTGCATAAAATGGCCGCCGCAGCCGCCCACCTAATTAATAGACGGATAAAAGTTCTTTTTCTCTGTCACTGGGCTCAGGGCAGGGTAAAAAGATTGTGCACTGCACCCACACAACAAAATCTATGTAGATCGCTGAGTTCAATTGGAGTTCTGATAATAGATTCTGTCCTATTCTCTCGCTCACAGCAGCAGCAGCATCCTCTCCCTACACTAAGCACAGCAGAGTGACGTGTAGCGCTACGTGACTCCAGCTTATATAGAGGCTGGGTCACATGCTGCACTGGCCAATCACAGCCATGCCAATAGTAGGCATGGCTGTGATGGCTTCTAAGGTCACACAGTTAAACGCTTGTTGATTGGCTGCTCTGCAGCCTTTCAAAAAGCGATAAGAAATCGCCGAACACCGAACCCGAACTTTTACTGAAATGTTCGGGTCCGGGGTCCAAAATTCCTAAAGTTCGGTACAAACCCGAACTTTACAGTTCGGGTTCGCTTAACCCTAGTGGTAAATCCCTTTTTGCGGTCTGGACCAAATTACGTAGTGGTGAAATTTTTTATGTAAAACAGGCTTTTTTGGGAAAATTTATGGGTGATTGGAGACTTTCTTCTGTATGAACCGAATTCCATTATCCTTTCATTGGTGAAATTTTTTATTGCAAACATGCTGATTCCTTCTTATATCTGTCTACACTATGTCCCAGTGGCGGATCCAGAGCCTGGTCTCGGGGGGGGGGGGGGGGGGGGGGGGGGTCACTTCCATATTGTTTTGTGGCGGCGGACAGAAAATAATGTGGTGCTTATAGAACAGACTATTTTATTTAACCTGTGTGAGCAGAAGAAATGCTCTGTCTATAACTAAGGAATATCAGGCTATATTATAAAGGGGGTAATATAACTGAGATGGGGTAGCAGGGTAAATTATACAAGGGGAATATAACTGAGGAGAGGTATCAGGGTACATTTTTTTGCAAACCCCACAGCCAGGAACGTGGCTCGACCGGCAGCCTAGGGGGACCTTTCGTTGTAGCGGCTGCGTTGCCTGTGAGGCGATCCAACGGGGGCAAAACTTTACCAGCACAGTGACACAGACAATTTACAATTCTATCCTTCATAAATTGCAGGACCAGCGGGGTCATCTATTTAGCCACATGCACGTGTGGTCTGCAATATGTGGGCAAGTCGACACGGGAGTTCAGGCGGAGGATTGGTGAGCACCTCAACGATATCCGCAATGGCGCAGACACTCCCATCGCACGCCATGTCTCCACCGAACACGCCGGCAATGTGGGGGCTATTAAGTTCCAGGGTATTGAAGTGGTCAATAGGTCTGTAAGAGGTGGGGACCATGATAGGAGACTGTTACAAAGGGAGGCAGAGTGGACGTTCAGGTTGCGCACTGTGCGTCCTGAGGGCCTGAACGAACATATTTCATATGTCTGTTTTCTGTAATCATACAGTAACATCATGGATCCAAGACACGTCGGATCCATGGATCCAATAAACTGTCCCTCCTATTGGTCCCTGTCCCAATGAAACTGAGTCATCATTCTCTATTTCCCATATATGAGCTCATGTGTATGTGTGTCTATGACCTCAGCACACGTGGGGTTAATGTATCTGATAGTAAACCCAGGTACATGGATGACTGATCGCCCATATGACATACTGCTGCTTCCTTCAGCACTATTTCTATTCTGTCCCAATCTGTGTTCTTTCATGGGCATCATACTGAAATGAATCGCCGCTTGTTCCCTGTTAAATATATTTTTTTTGAGCGTGTTGACACTCAGTGCAGGATCGCGGCATGAAGAGAGGCGGGTCTCTCACACACCTACCTCATGTGACTCGCCAGCTGCCGCTGGATCCGCCCAGCCGTGGGAGGGGTTTTTCTCCCTATGTAAACTGCAGAGAGCGGCGGTCGTATTACGGCCATCATAGCGCCGGAGCTGTCACCTCACCATCAGAGGCTGACGGCACCTACATGTTTGTTTGTCCTACAGTTAACCTAGCTCGTGATGAGCCTCTACAAGGCGAAACGTTGAGCTTGAACGTAGGTTTAGGGCATGGACAGAGCGCATCCACATGCTAATCAAAGCAGATAGCAGTCAGCTGGATTAGTTAGGACCTTGAGTTTTTGCTGAATGGAGGGGTTTGCAGGGAGGATTTTCTCACCTGGTGTTCTTTTTTGAGGGTCACCTATACAAAGGTGGTTACTCCCCTCCCCCCTGGCAACTTTTTTAGTCCTAAAATGGGTAACCCTGTGTCATAGCATAGGACTACCTGTGATCTGAGCACGCCACAGTGGTTCTTACACAGGTGTTGTCAGTGCATGAGGTTACCATCTTATATCCAGCAACTATACATATGTTGTATGACTAGCTGATGCTGTAGTTGCTCCGCACCTCCTAGTGCAGACACATGTACTGGTGGGATCATTACTCATCTCGTATACGTCTAGCGTCAACATATAGTATATAACAATATATTTTTTGTTTGTTTGTAGATTTAGGGATCTTCACACTTCTCCCTAGTTTTAGTGTACAGTATATCTAATAAATCGTAAGTTTTAGCTTAATCACAACGTTTCTTCCAGCTGTGACTACATTATACAGTGGTAATATAACTGAGGGCTATCAGGGGACATTATACAGGGGGTAATATAACTGAGGAGGGCTATCAGGGACCTTATGCAGGGGTAATATAAGTTATATTACCCCTGCATAATGTCCCCTGATAGCTCTCCTCAGTTATATTACCCCCTGTATAATGTACCCTGATAGCCCTCAGTTATATTACCACTGTATAATGTCCCCTGATACCTCTCCTCCGTTATATTCCCCTTGTATAATTTACCCTGATATCCCTCAGTTATATTACCACTGCATAATGTACCCTGATACCTCTCCTCCGTTATATTCCCCTTGTA
This sequence comes from Bufo bufo, assembly GCF_905171765.1. Taxonomy (NCBI): domain Eukaryota; kingdom Metazoa; phylum Chordata; class Amphibia; order Anura; family Bufonidae; genus Bufo; species Bufo bufo. The sequence goes on from NC_053391.1 coordinate 109,024,233, forward strand.
TAATTTACCCTGATACCCCTCAGTTATATTACCCCCTGTATAACGTACCCTGATACCTCTCCTCAGTTATATTACCCCTGTATAATGTCCCCTGATAGCTCTCCTCAGTTATATTACCACTGCATAATGTCCCCTGATACCCCTCAGTTATATTACCACTGCATAATGTCCCCTGATACCTCTCCTCAGTTATATTACACCCTGCATAATGTCCCCTGATACCCCTCAGTTATATTACCACTGCATAATGTCCCCTGATACCTCTCCTCAGTTATATTACCCCTGTATAATGTCCCCTGATAGCTCTCCTCAGTTATATTACCACTGCATAATATTCCCTGCTACCCCTCAGTTATATTACCACTGTATAATGTCCCCTGATACCCCTCAGTTATATTACCCCCCTGTATAATGTACCCTAATACCCCTCAGTTATATAACTGAGGGTATCAGGGGACATTATACAGGGGGGTAATATAACTGAGCTGAGGAGGGGTGCAGGATACATACTTTATATGCGTAGTGCGTACTGTATATAATTTATCTCGGCCAGGCCACGATGACGCCGCCACCCTCACCTCACTTAGCAGGCGCGCGGGCCGACACGCAGTAGCTTCAGGCAGGCTCTTCTTCCTTACTCTGCCGCCCAGACGGGACCACTCCCTCTCCTGTCCTGGTTGCGCTTCGTGCGCCTGCACGCATGTCGCACGGCTCTGCTTCCGCTCCAGCTCCGCCCCCCTATGTACAGTGAATTTAGCCGACACCTGCGGCACAGGTATTGCAGTGCGGGACGGGCGCGGCCAGCGTTAGGGCAGGGGTATCAGCAAAACTATATTCTAGGATTCTCGGGGTACGGGAAATTGCCCTGTTCCCCCCCCCCCCCCCCCCGGATCCGCCAATGCTATGTCCACACTCTAGCAGCCAGGTACTGGATATAATAACTTCTTACTTGTATTTAGCAACCCACAGGGCGGTCTCCCGGCCTAACGGCAGGCAAAAACCTCTGCTCCATTCTTTGAGTTTACAGGATGCTTTCCTAAACTCTATTCCACAATGTCCATAGAGGAATGTGGTAATACACAACCACTCGTATAGTCGTCCGGTTGTGTCAAGGCGCTTTTAGGTTTATCTCGGTGACTGGTGCTTGTGGAGCCCATGAGCTAATGCTGCTTCTATCTCCACTAGACTCACTCTATATCCATAGGGAACTCTGGTCTGTGCTAGGTAGCTGTAAGGCTGGTTTCCATGCTCCCTCAGCCTGGCCATAGCCAAGGGGCTAAAATGGCAGCTACATCCTGGACAGGTGCTGCCCCACACCTCTTCACACATAACTAGCGTCCTTCCTGTTCTTCCACTGTTCTCCCTTGTATTAGCAAACCCTCTGATATATATATATAAAAGTGGTGCCAGCACCGCCTAGGGGTGAATAGATGTAATGACACTCTCCTCTAAACCAGCCTGTTATAAGGAATTGACAGTTTACACAGCAATACATTGACATGATATATACAGAAGTTTCAAGTGCCCACGACCATCACTAAGTGGGACACTGTAAATGTCTCCAACTATGCTCTTCTTACGATTTACATCAAATACATTATTTTCATGTAGAGATCCAAGAATTATGTTGGAGGCATGTAGTGTATGCAAGCCATGTGTGACCCCTCTCATCACTCTAAACAAAACATCACTCTCACGCTCTTCTGCACCTGGTTTGCCTGGGCGAACGGTGTCACACAGGGGAGGAACTGCTCAGTGTCCTTCAGCAAGAAATCAAATTCTGGCTTTCTCCGCGACAACTCAAAATCGGAACCATGGTGACCGACAACGGGAAGGACATGGCGTCGGCGCTGCGTCAAGGAGGGCTGAGCCATGTGCCTTGCATGGCACACGTGTTTAATCTGGTTGTCAAGCAGTTCCTGAAGTCTTCCACCCATCTGCAATACATCTGCAATGTGCAGGACCGTGGTACGGTGGCCAATTATGCAGTGGGTCAGGATGTGTGTATAAAAGTCTATGGTTTGTTCGTGATGCCAATTGCAGCTTGCGCAGGGTACTGTTGCAGGGCCCTTTAAGATGTTCTAACTCACGTACCAGGTGAGGAATGCCAAAGTAGGGATAGTGTCTCTGTGTAATGTCAACGGTGTCTCCTACCTTGGTACGGCTGGACTCCTGGATCCTGGCTCACTTGCAATAAATTGAGTGTTGTTAGTAGGAGTAATTGAGGAACTTTGGTAGCAGTAAATGAGATCCAGACTGGTAACATAATCCAACTTGTCTTTACTGGTTGCAGCTTTAATCCATACGAGATACAGCATTAGTCTTTAGGTCCCAGCAGGTATTTGGCAATGTATGGCAGGGATCAATATCTCTTCTGCTTCTATACTAAGTACCTGGAGAATATGGCAGGAATCTGTCTTCTGCTCTATCTTCTGCTTGGTGTGGGCCTGACTAGCTGAGGAGGAATTTGGCTTCACCTGGTCTCTGGATAAGTTACTCACAGTTCTGCTTGCAGGGAATGTTTCGTCCTGGAGCTCTATAGTTCTGGAGGTGCTGCTTGCTTTCTACCAGCACTGGGGCTGAGGGCTCAGGCTGGGGTTGGTGATCTTTGGTCTCAACTGAGACAGATCCTGGTTTGGGATCCCTATTTCTGGGAGCCCCTACTAGCACAGCCTTCCCCTAGCAGGGGTAGCTGGCACACTAACATTAACTTCCTTTCCTCCCCATGAGGCAGGATGTGGGAACATTCCACACCTCCTCAAAGAGGGGGAGCTAAACTGGAATGAACTATTCCAGTCTAGATATGCTAAACTAAGACCTGCTGAATACATTGCTGCCACCTGCTGGTGAACATGAAAATTACAGCAATTTATACGTAACAGGCCTGGATAATGCACATAATTGAGAAAGTGATGTTAGATTACACAAGATGACAATATACATACACTTAACAGGATGTAGCGGGGAGAAAGAGTTTAGTAACATAACTTTGGGATGTTACACATCCTAAAAATGGCCAGGAAACTTTGCATGCACTTCAGCCACTCATAACATGTGCTTACTACATGTTATACCATTTCTTACCGTTCTGTACATACCAGGGCTTATTTTAAATAAGTGGGTACAAAACACAGAAGACATGCACATATTCCATTCATGTGTCATCTCTGTTTTGAATGCACTCCTGTTTTTTTGGCAATACTGATGGATTACTGACCAAATGCTGACCGAGTGAAGGAGTATGCTCAACAGGCAGGATCCGTTTTTTGTCGGTTATTGTTCTGACGGATCAGAGGAAGGGCAAAATAATCAGTGACGTCAACACAAACTTACTGCTGACACCCTTTCCACTCTGTCGGGGGCTCTACTTGTGTAAGCGTTTAATAGAACAGGTTCTGTAGACATCTATGCGGAATCAGCTGACGAGGGTGTAAAAAGAGTGCGCTTCTTCTTTGCTCTAACATTGACCTGAGTTTATACTTGAGTTATTTGGTCAGTTTTGACCCTGTGACTGCCCAAATAAGTTAAGTGTGAAGTGATTCTAAGAGCGACGCCTGTCATCTGCATGTCATACGGACTCACAGTATCATTTCACTACCAAATCAGACTCCCTATACGTGTTACTGCAAGGCACAGTGTTCTACACCACTATAAAGACTCTCCGCAGCCAGGAAATAGCAGTTGTTTAACGCGATTCGACATGAATATATTTGTATCGACTTGTATTATAAAAAAAAAAATTGGCAAAACGGTGAATCGAATTTTTGAAAAATTCACTCATCTCTAGTTAACAGCAAAACAAACCTCTATATTTATTACCCTGATTCTGCAGTGACCCCATTATGGAAACTACACCCCCTAAGTAATTTTTTAAGGAGTGCTGTGAGCACTTTGACCCAACAAGCGCTTCGTAGAATTTAGAAACACTGGGTGATGAAAGTGCCTTTTTTTTTTACAATAAATATAAATCAATTTAGGCACACATTTTTCATTTTCACAAGGGGTGATATGAGAAAATGACCCCACAATTTGTTATCCATTTTCTCCTGAGTACAGCAACACCCTATATGTGGTGGTAAACTGCATACAGAGTTCAGAAGAGAAAGGGAACCATTTGAGGCCTAGTTTGGGGATTTATACAGCACTGGCCGACAACTGCTCTCAGGCGAAGTAACAAAAAGAAACCCCCAAGAAGTGACCCCATTTTAGAAACTCCTCACAGAATTTATCAATGTGTGTAGTTAGCATTTAACCCTACAGATGTTTTGCAAAGATTAATTCACAGCAGAACATGTGAAGTAAAACTTGGCCCTGTTATTATTATGCCGTGCTTCCTGGTTTTGGAAACACCCTATGTGATGCCATAATCTTTTGCCTGGATATACAACATGGCTCAGGAGTAAAAGGGCACCATGCGTATATGAGGCTCGATGTGGTGATTTACGCATCTTGTGCTGACAACTGAAGAGGCTCTGGGAGGGAAATAATAAATGGAACCCTTGAGAAGTCACATTTTGGAAATTCCACCTGCAGTACGCAGCCCTGCAGGGGGAGCGAATGTGAGGTCACGGTTAATAGGCAAAACGAGGGTTGCTCTTGGTACTCACAGTTTTTTATATACCCTGGGCATGCGTACAGCAGTGATGGAGAGGCTGGCACATGGATCCTCTGGGGCACTCTCTGTGTATAGGGACCAGGCCAGGTGGTAGGTGAGGTGCCCTGGGTGCTGTAGGTTTAGTGTGCCTGTGGCAAGATCCCTTAAAGTTCGTGACGCCAGTGCCGGTAACGGTGGCATACCGATTTGTTGAAGTAATAATTGAGGAACACACGTTGCATTGAACCAAAACTTCCTTTTACTGAACAATTTAACTATTTACAGTCTTTAGGCAGTTCCTCATGTAAAAAGGTTGTGACAGGCAGGCTTTATATCAAATGGCAGGCAATGGTCTTGCAAGATACTCAGAGGGTTAAACACTTACAGATCAGGCTGCACTTTTCCTCTGTCTTTCTCCGTATGCCCTATTGCTGGCTTTATCCTTGGGTAGGGAAAACTTCCTCTAGTATATGTCTCCTTGCTGTGAATATATTCTTCTGCCCTTCAGCTCTCTCTGTTTGGCTGGAATAAACTTGGCTCTACACTGTACTTTTATAGGAACTGGGTTTCTCAGGAGGCAGGCTCTTCTCCTGGTGGCAAACTTGAAGCCTGGGCTATCTAGCTGCATGTCAGAAGCTGCTTCTCAGCTCCTCTCTGGCTAAGGTGCAAACTAGGCTTCTGAACACTCTCCCCTCTCTCTGGTCTGGACCTGGCTATTTATACTAGGGGGTTCCCTAGCTCCCTCTACTGTCTAGGAGGAGGAACTACACCCCTAACAGGCCTGGTACACAGGAGATAACATAAATAATATTACAATATACAATAAAATGCAATATAAAATACAATGACCATGTTCCACAGGAGGTGGAGAACAATGTAACCCAATTGACCCTTGAGTAGTGCCCACATTTACATCATGGGACACTACATACCCCGTTGCTTTGAAGTTGCCCATCCTCGGCGCAACACAGGGGGCCCGCCCAGCTGGAAATTGTAACCTGAAAGACAAAAATACAAAGCAGGCACATACATCTACATTTGCAATGAAAATATCAGGCAGCTCCGCTGGCAAAGGAACAAGTGCGGTGAAAAGGGGCGTCGTTCTCTTCACTCAGGATAGTATAGGGAACAGGGGCGCTGACCTGGTACAGCGTATCAGGAATAGCCAGGATAGTCCATAATAATAAAAAAATACAATAGTCCCATAAAATAGCATCTCAGAGGCCCACATGCATTGGGGTCATCTCTGGGCACAGTTCTTGAATTAAGATTGCATATAAAAAGTCACAACACAGAACTCAACATTTCAGGAATACTTTCTCCTGATAAGTCCTGGTAGATAAAAGTAGTGCTGTAAGATCCCTGATCAACCTGAAAAGGGGGTTAAAAAGGGTAAAGGTGCAAAACAAAAACAGCAAGCACAACTTGGATAGCACTTTAAAGCAGGCAGGATGTCCTGGAAGACCATATGGCAGTAGAGCACTTGGTATGCTTAGTGGCCTTTTAACTACCACTGGGCCGTGGGTAACTGGCAGCAGCTCTTTGGGCCAAAACATAGGACTCCTATCCTGAAACAGTTAAACTCACTGTAAGGGTTCATCAGTAATCATGGCCTAGCAGGCCTACTTACAGGTACGTATCCAGTTCATACTGGTCATCAGATGTGGTGCATCCTGGCTCCGCTCTGAGTTGTGGCCTGTGTGGATCAATACTTGGCTGGGCCCACAGAATGGTATTGGCAGGCAACTGTATAATAAATGGGCCTGTCACTGGTATAGGCTCCGCAAGCCTGGGGGTTGATGCTGCAGGAGGCTCCATAGGTCTGGGTGGCGCCGGCTTTAGGCGACGAACCCGACTCCTGGTATAGCAAAGTTTCTCAGGTACAGCAATGGTAGGCACAGCTATGGAGGTCGCCGAGCTGGTGGCAACGGGAACTTTTACTGCAGGCTCGGGGACATCAGAGTTCTTTGGGGGATCACTATGGTCCGGTGGTATCGGTACCACTCTGGATGCGACAAGTTGGCGCAGGCCATGAAGGTGGATCTCTAACCTGGCTATCTGATCCTCCAGTCTCTCGGGCGATGCTCCGCTGCAGGTTTCCGGCACAGTCGCAGCAGGTTCAGGCGCTGGGTCCGAACTTTTTCCTCGCCGCATGGCATCAAGGGCCTCATGGAACCTCTGCAAATTTCCCATATCCGCCTGTATCTTTTCCCTGCGGGGCAACTCAGGTGAGGGGTAGGGACTCACCCATTTTTCCAGCACTGTAGGCTGCCAGAAGACATTGGGGCAGGTGAAGGAACCCCTCTCCTGGTATGTGTTGTGAGCCGGTTCCATCGGGCACCCTTGCTCACGTTCTGGACTGGTGGGCTCCTCACAATCTTCTGATCCCGGCTTGGGACGGGCTACTGCCGTGGCATACGGACCTCTCAGGCCCTCAGCGGGGGTGAACTCCACCTCTTCTCCTTCGCGGAGGCTGTGCAGATGTTCCGGCAGGTAGCTGCGCTTTACAGACCTCCGGTTCACAAACAGCGTGGCGCTCGTATACAGTTTTCGCAAGCTCCTCTAAAAAATTTTTTTTCCGGGTAGTCTTTTGTATTGCCGCAGCGCGTATCTCGGCCATTAGTAAAGACCATTGCGCAGAAGGCTTTGCAAATCCCTGCCGTGAGCCAGGGTACGGCTCAGGCTGCAACTGAGATGGGAAGTAGGTTGGCCTCTCCGGTCCCGGAGTATAGGCAGGCGGCAGGGGCGTAACTAGAAGTGACTGGGCCCCACAGCAAATATTTGTAAGGGCCCCTCCAGAGGTATACTGTATATTGTGTGGCACAGTGTAGAGGTATACTGTATATTGTGTGGCACAGTGTAGGCTATATGTGTATAACAAACATATTTCATATGAAAACTTACAGTTACTTGACCCTTGGGGATCTCTGACGCCACTTCAACACTTGGCCGGGGGCTCGGCGGAGCTGATGTTGTGCTTTATCCTAATGAGAAAGATTTCATAATAAGGATTTGGAGAAGGGGCAGAGGGATAGCAGAGCAGGGTGAGGCTGGTGCTGCTACTAGGGGGTCATACCATGGGGGAGTAATAAAGCCCACTATAATGCCCCCCCCAGTAGTAATAATTCTCCTTATAATGTGACAGTGCAAAAATACCCCCTTGTAATGCCCCCAGTTGAGCTAATGTCGCCATAGTGCCCCCATAATGTCCCAGTATAAAATACCCCTATATAGTGCTCCCAGTAAATTCCCCCATAGTGCTCCTCTCCCCCCTTCCTGCTAGTGCCCACCATAATGTACCAATATAAAATGCCCCATATATAGTGCCCCAGTAGATGCCCCTCAGTGTCCGGCCTCTGATAGGCTGCCGGCCTAGTGTCCCCCATGATGCCCCCCCAATAATGTGCCAGTAAGTGTCCCCATAGATGCCCCCCCATCATGTGCCAGTATCAAGTGCCTCTCTCCTCCTCCCCACATGTCCCAGTAACATAGTGCCATCTCCCCCCCAATGTGCCAGTATCAAGTGCCTCTCTCCTTCCCACCCCCCATGTGCCAGTATCATAGTGCCAAACCCCCCATGTGCCAGTATCAAGTGCCTCTCTCTTCCCCCCCATGTCCCAGTATCATAGTGCCATCTCCCCCCCAAAAAAAGTGGCAGTATCAAGTGCCTCTCCCCCCCATGTGCCAGTATCATAGTGCCAACCCCCCCACATGCCAGTATCAAGTGCCTCTCTCCTCCTCCCATGTTTCAGTATCATAGTGCCATCTCCTCCCCCCATGTGCCAGTATCAGGTGCCAACCCCCTCCCCCCCAGGTGCCAGTATCAGGTGCCTCTCTCCCCCCCATGTGCCAGTATCAGGTGCCAACCCCCCCTCCCCCCAGGTGTCAGTATCAAGTGCCTCCCCCCCCCCATGTGCCAGTATCAGGTGCCAACCCCCCTCCCCCCCAGGTGCCAGTATCAGGTGCCTCTCCCCCCCATGTGCCAGTATCAGGTGCCAACCCCCCTCCCCCAGATGTAAGTATCAAGTGCCTCTCTCCTCCCCCCCCATGTCCCAGTATCATAGTGCCATCTCCCTCCCCCCCCACAAAAAAAGTGCCAGTATCAAGTGCCTCTCTCCCTCCCCCCATGTGCCAGTATTAGGTGCCTCTCTCCCCCCCCCCATGTGCCAGTATGAGGTGCCAACCCCCCCTCCCCCCCAGGTGCCAGTATCAGGTGCCAACCCCTCTCCCCCCCCAGGTGCCAGTATCAGGTGCCTCCCCCCCCCCCATATGCCAGTATCAGGTGCCAACCCCCCCTCCCCCCCAGGTGCCAGTATCAGGTGCCAGTATCAGGTGCCAACCCCTCTCCCCCCCAGGTGCCAGTATCAGGTGCCTCTCTCCCCCCTCATGTGCCAGTATCAGGTGCCAACTCCCCCTCCCCCCAGGTGCCAGTATCAGGTGCCAACCCCCCTCCCCCATGTGCCAGTATCAAGTGCCTCCCGCTCCCCCCATGGCAGTAACAGTTGGGTATTAAAAAAAAAATTAACAACTTCTACTTACCTCCATGTCAGCGATGCAATGCAGCCTCTTCCTGTGTCCCGCCCTGTTTGTCCATATATGGAGTCAGTGCTTGTATTTCAGAAAAGTTTCTGCTGGGATTCGAACCCACTACCTTCTGTATCAGAGGCAAAGCACCTAACCACAAGAGCTGCCTTGCTGCTGACTGAAAAAATATGAGACTTCTACTGTTATAGCTGGCTAAGTGTACATCTATACACATGACAACTGCTCATATATAGAGATATAGCAGAGCTGAGTGTGCTGGGACAGCTGTCATATAGAGATATAGCAGTGCTAGGTGTGTTGGGGCAGCTGTCATGTGTATAGATGTACACTTAGTCAGCTATAACAGTAGAAGTCTCATATTTTTTCAGTCAGTTTCAATGCAGCCTTTATGGCTGTGAGGGTAAATGCTTTGCCTCTGATACAAAGATACATTGGAGGTTGTGGGTTTGAATCCCAGACACATTAGGAGACAGTAAGATTAGATCACATTAGCGAGGGGGCCTGGTCAGCCGCCGCTGCTGCTGTGAAGGGACCCAGAACATTAAGACAAGAATCGATATTTAACTAACTTGAAAATAAACTGTCACATACGCTGCCGGGGCGCCAGGTCCCCTTGGCAGCCCGGGCCCCAAAGCAGCTGCTTCCCCTGCTTCCCCGGTAGTTACGCCACTGGCAGGTGGTGCTTCTCTCTCCTCCATCATGGCAGGCTCTGGGGTCTGGCTTGCAGGTAAGGCCATTCCGGCTGGAGACTCTCCTCTCTGCAACATGCTCGACTGGGCGGCACGCAGTACTTCACACAAGACCTCCCACTGCTGCGGGAGGCCGCCCCCTAGGTACTCCAACATGGGGGAGGCGGAGTCCATTTTGGAAGACATGCAAATTAGTTGATAAGGCGGTGGCGCTAACATACAGTCCTTCCGCTCTTCTAGCAGAAGGCACCAATTTTTTCCGCCAACAAAATACAGCGATGGCGCAGCAATAATTCAGTCAGCTTAGGCGGCCATCTTTAAACACAGGGCTGTCAATTCACTGACAGAAAGCGGTGACTTAGGAAGCGGCAAACAGTCCATAAAAATACAGTTTTCACACAGCAACTTTTCACAGTTCTTTGGCCCAACTTTTTCAAATAAACGGATAGGCAATAATGGCACACAGTTTAAATTCCACTATGGCATAGGAAAATTCCGTATCCTGTTCGTGACGCCAAAATATGCAGTACGCAGCGCTGCAGGGTGAGCGAATGTGAGGTCACGGTTAATAGGCAAAACGAGGGTTGCTCTTGGTACTCACAGTTTTTATATACCCTGGGCAGGCGTACAGAGGTGATGGAGAGGCTGGCACATGGATCCTCTGGGGCACTCTCTGTATATAGGGACCAGGCCAGGTGGTAGATGAGGTGCCCTGGGTGTTGTAGGTTTGGTGTGCCTGTGGCAAGATCCCTTAAAGTTCGTGACGCCAGTGCCAGTAACGGTGGCACACCGATTTGTTGAAGTAATAATTGAGGAACACACGTTGCATTGAACCAAAACTTCCTTTTACTGAACAATTTAACTATTTACAGTCTTTAGACAGTTGCTCATGTAAAAAGGTTGTGACAGGCAGGCTTTATATCAAATGGCAGACAATGGTCTTGCAAGATACTCAGAGGGTTAAACACTTACAGATCAGTCTGCACTTTTCCTCTGTCTTTCTCCAAGGCCCGTATATCCTTGGGTAGGGAAAACTTCCTCTAGTATATGTCCCCTTGCTGTGAATATATCTTTCTGCCCTTCAGCTCTCTGTTTGGCTGGAATAAACTTGGCTCTACACTGTACTTTTATAGGAACTGGGTTTCTCAGGAGGCAGGCTCTTCTCCTGGTGGCAAACTAGAAGCCTGGGCTATCTAGCTGCATGTCAGAAGCTGCTTCTCAGCTCCTCTCTGGCTAAGGTGCAAACTAGGCTTCTGAACACTCTCCCCTCTCTCTGGTCTGGACCTGGCTATTTATACTAGGGGGTTCCCTAGCTCTCTCTACTGTCTAGGAGGAGGAACTACACCCCTAACAGGCCTGGTACACAGGAGATAACATAAATAACATGACAATATACATTAAAATGCAATATAAAATACAATGACCATGTTCCACAGGAGGTGGAGAACAACGTGACCCAATTGACCCTTGAGTAGTGCCCACATTTACATAGTGGGACACTACACACCTATCAAAGCATTGACCGGTCGAGTGAGAAATTTGATGCCGTAGGTATTTTGCAGAAATGAATAAAGAATAAAGTGGACTGTGCAAAGTAAAAATTGTAAATTTTTCACAGATATAGCATTTGAGTGCCCAATTTGTTGTGCCCAGCGTGTGCCATCTGAGACACATAAAGCCCTTTAAAATTGTTAGGTGGGTTCTGCTGGCTACTGAAATGCCATAAATGTTGATGTAAACTGCTGTTTGGGTACACCCCAGGGTTCAGAAGGGAAAGACCGCCACTTGGTTTTTGCAGTGCAGATTTTGATGGATTGGATAACGGGCACCTTGCTGCTATTGAACAGCCTCTGGGGACCAGTACAGCTACTTTTATACAAACATACTTTTATTTTTCTCTCAATGGAGCTGTATGAAGGCTTTTTTTTTGCAGGAAAAAAGCCTACTATTTTGGGGTACGTACGACTTTTTGATAACTTTTTATTTTGCTTTTTTGGGAAACAGGATAAAGGAAAGGCGGTAACTCTGCAATTGCAGCATCCACTGTGTGGGAAAAATGACGCCTTATCTTTATTCTGCTGGTCAGCGCAATGACAGTGATACCAGTTATACACTCACCTAAAGAATTATTAGGAACACCATACTAATACGGTGTTGGACCCCCTTTTGCCTTCAGAACTGCCCTAATTCTACGTGGCATTGATTGGTGCTGATAGCATTCTTTAGAAATGTTGGCCCATATTGATAGGATAGCATCTTGTAGTTGATGGAGATTTGAGGGATGCACATCCAGGGCACGAAGCTCCCATTCCACCACATCCCAAAGATGCTCTATTGGGTTGAGATCTGGTGACTGTGGGGGCCATTTTAGTACAGTGAACTCATTGTCATGTTCAAGAAACCAATTTGAAATGATTCGAGCTTTGTGACATGGTGCATTATCCTGCTGGAAGTAGCCAGAGGATGGATACATGTTCTCATTCTGTTTACGCCAAATTCAGACTCTACCATTTGAATGTCTCAACAGAAATCGAGACTCATCAGACCAGGCAACATTTTTCCAGTCTTCAACAGTCCAATTTTGGTGAGCTCGTGCAAATTGTAGCCTCTTTTTCCTATTTGTAGTGGAGATGAGTGGTACCCGGTGGGGTCTTCTGCTGTTGTAGCCCAACCGCCTGTAGATGGAAAACAGGCCACATTTAGGTGCACCTGTGAGGCCTGGGCCATATCAGCCAGTCTTGAGTGGGACTCGCAGACTCCTCCCTCCTCCTATTGCAAGCATGGAAACATGCTGGAGGTAACTGGTGAGTTGTTTGTGAGTCGGCCTCATGCTCCTGTAATCTGCCCACTGGCTCCTGGTATTGCCCATACGGCCCAGTTAGGAGAGTGTTAGGTCCCGGGCTACTTGAGAAACCTTGGCGTGGTGCCCGGGCTTAGACATGTTCTACACCGTAGGACATGTTGACTAATCTCTCAATTTTAAAACCAGTTTGAGGGTTTAGTAAGACCGCAGCGTGCACCTGTCTTTGCTATTTTGTTATATTGTTATATTGATTATGACATCCACACAATTGCTACCTTGTGTGGGATGTCTATTGTGGTACTTGTGGTTCGCTGCGGGCATCCTCCACCGTATGCATTTTTGCTGGGGATCGCCACAAGTGCAGGATTTGCTCCCCTATATATATGCACGACTGCATGTGGGTTTGAGCACCTCCTGCTAATACCACGCTAGTCTTTTCAGTTTGTATACATATGAACATGGGACTAACACAGATGCCTTCAGATACCAAGTGCACATGCGAATGGTCAGCCAGTTTAAGGGCTCAGGTACACGACTGTTGGATGTTTTGCGGTCCGCAAAACACGGATACTAGCCGTGTGCATTACGTATTTTGCGGAATAGAACAGCTGGCCCCTAATAGAACAGTCCTATCCTTGTCCGGAATGTGGAAAATAATAGGACATGTTCTATTTTTTTTTTTGCAGAAGGGACATACGGAAACGGAAGTCACTTCCATTTTTTTTCGATGTTCGATTAAAGTGAATGGTTCTGCACACAGGCCTCAAAACGGATGTGGAAAGAAAATACGTTTTTGTGCTTGAGCCCTAATTGGTACAAATCTGCTGACAGATGCTCTTTAACCACTACAGGACTGTCGTACGCAGGATTGCGTCTTTGCGGCGGCCCTGTTATTCCGAGTGGACGCGCCGGCGCGTCATCTCGCGAGACGCGAGATTTCGGGCAAAGCCGGCCCGCGCATGCGCATCGCGGGCCGGCAAAAGTTAAAGGAGTATTTCGTCATCAGCCTGCCAGCCAATGATCGTCGCTGGCAGGCTGATGATTTTCAAAAAAACAAATTAGAAGCCAGTTAACACATTATATTTATAAATATAATGTGTTAAATGGCTTCTGTGCTCCTCTGCTGGTCCTTTTTGTCGGTTGGTCCCAGCAGAGGAACACACATCACAGTGAGTACACACAAACAGTACACTTAGCCCCAGATCACCCTCCATCACCCCAATTAACCCCTTGATTACCCCTTGATCGCCCCTGTCAATCACCTAGTGAAAGGGAAAAAAGTGATCAGTGATAGTTTAGGCCCCTTGGTTAGGTAGTTAGCGATCGTTTAGCACCGCACCGCATCACTGATTCGCTGATTAGCGTATCGCTAATCAGCATTTGTACTTTTATAGTATCTGTAAGTGATCAGAACTGATCACAGTCAGATCTATAATAGTATTAGTGTCACCTTGGTGAACTGGAATTAGTGATGTGTGAGGAGGACTATGACATAGTGGGAATAACTGAGACATGGCTGGATGATAGCTATGACTGGGCGGTTAATGTACAAGGTTACAGTCTGTTTAGAAAGGATCGTCAAAAACGGAGAGGGGGAGGGGTCTGCCTTTATGTAAAGTCCTGTCTAAAGTCCACACTCCGTGAAGATATAAGTGAGGGACATGAACATGTGGAGTCACTGTGGGTAGAGATACATGGAGCTAAAAAGAACAATAAATTACTAATAGGAGTTTACTATAAACCACCTAATATACCAGATTCCACAGAAAATCTACTACTAAAAGAGATAGACAAGGCGGCAAATCATAATGAGGTGGTTATTATGGGGGACTTCAACTACCCAGATATAGACTGGGAAACTGAAACTTGTATATCTCATAAAGGAAACAGGTTCTTGGCAATAACCAAAGACAATTACCTCTCACAACTGGTTCAGGACCCGACTAGAGGGACGGCCATACTGGACTTAGTATTAACCAATAGACCTGACAGAACAACAGACGTGCAGGTTGGGGGACACCTGGGAAATAGTGACCATAAAGTAATAACCTTCCAATCATCATTCAAAAGGGCGTTTCTACAGGGAGGAACAAAAATACCGAACTTCAAAAAAGCTAAATTTAGCCAACTAAGAGAGGCCTTAGGCATAACTAACTGGGACAAAGTCCTCAAAAATAAAAATACAGCCACAAAATGGGATACCTTTAAAAGCATCCTAAAAGCTCATTGTGAGAGGTACATACCGTATGGGAATAAAAGGTTAAGGAACAAAAAGAAACCAATGTGGATAAACAGAACTTTAAAGAAAGCAATAAATGACAAAAAGAAAGCATATAAAACACTAAAACAGGAGGGGAGCGAGGAAGCACTGAAAAACTATAAGGAAAAAAATAATGTAAAAAACAAATAAAAGCGGCCAAACTAGAGACCGAGAGATTAATTGCCAAAAAGAGTAAAACTAACCCTAAAATGTTCTTCAATTATATAAATGTTAAAAAGTATAAATCTGAAGGTGTCGGCCCTTTAAAGAGTAATGAGGGGGGAGTCGCAGAGAGCAACGAGGAGAAAGCAAAGCTGTTAAATATTTTTTTTCTCCAATGTATTCACTGAGGAAAATAAACTGTCAGATGAAATGCAGAATGTAAAAATAAATTCGCCATTAAAAGTGTCCTGTCTGACCCAGGAAGAAGTACATCAGTGACTTAAAAAGATTAAAATAGACAAATCGCCAGGACCGGATGGCATACACCCCCGTATCCTAAGGGAATTAAGTAATGTCATAGCCAGACCCTTATTTCTGATATTTGCGGACTCTATACTGACAGGGAATGTCCCACAGGATTGGCGCATGGCAAATGTGGTGCCAATATTCAAAAAGGGTCCAAAAACAGAGCCTGGAAACTATAGGCCGGTAAGTTTAACATCTGTTGTGGGTAAACTGTTTGAAGGTTTTCTGAGAGATGCTATGTTAGAGCATCTTAACGGAAATAAGCAAATAACGCCATATCAGCATGGCTTCGTGAGGGATCGGTCATGTCAAAATAATTTAATCAGTTTCTATGAGGAGGTAAGTTCTAGACTTGACAGCGGCGAATCAATGGATGTTGTGTATCTGGACTTCTCCAAAGCATTTGACACTGTACCACATAAAAGGTTAGTATATAAAAGGAGAATGCTCGGACTGGGAGAAAACGTCTGTAAGTGGGTAAGTAACTGGCTCAATGATAGAAAACAGAGGGTGGTTATTAACGGTACATACTCAGATTGGGTCACTGTCACTAGTGGAGTACCTCAGGGGTCAGTATTGGGCCCTATTCTCTTCAATATATTTATTAATGATCTTGTATAGTAAAATATCAATTTTGGCAGATGACACTAAACTGTGTAAAGTAATTAACACTGAAGAGGACAGTATACTACTACAGAGGATCTGGATAGATTGCAGGCTTGGGCAGATAAGTGGCAGATGAGGTTTAACACTGACAAATGTAAAGTTATGCACATGGGAAGGAATAATGCAAGTCACCCGTACATACTAAATGGTAAAACACTCGGTAACACTGACATGGAAAAGGATCTAGGAATTTTAATAAACAGCAAACTAAGCTGAAAAAAACTGTGTCAGGCAGCTGCTGCCAAGGCCAATAAGATAATGGGTTGCATCAAAAGGGGCATAGATGCCCGTGATGAGAACATATTCCTACTACTTTACAAATCATTAGTCAGACCACACATGGAGTACTGTGTACAGTTCTGGGCCCCAGTGAACAAGGCAGACATAGCAGAGCTGGAGAGGGTCCAGAGGAGGGCAACTAAAGTAATAACTGGAATGGGGCAACTACAGTACCCTGAAAGATTATCAAAATTAGGGTTATTCACGTTAGAAAGAAGACGACTGAGGGGAGATCTAATTACTATGTATAAATATATCAGGGGTCAGTACAGAGATCTATCCCATCATCTATTTATCCCCAGGACTGTGACTGTGACGAGAGGACATCCTCTGTGTTTGGAGGAAAGAAGGTTTTTACACAAACATAGAAAAGGATTCTTTACAGTAAGAGCAGTGAGACTATGGAACTCTCTGCCTGAGGAGGTGGTGATGGTGAGTACAATAAAGGAATTCAAGAGGGGCCTGGATGTATTTCTGGAGTATAATAATATTACAGGCTATAGCTACTAGAGAGGGGTCGTTGATGCAGGGAGATATTCTGATTGTCTGATTGGAGTCGGGAAGGAATTTTTTATTCCCCTAAAGTGAGGAAAATTGGCTTCTACCTCACAGTTTTTTTTTTGCCTTCCTCTGGATCAACTTGCAGGATGACAGGCCGAACTGGATGGACAAATGTCTTTTTTCGACCTTATGTACTATGTTACTATGTTACTTAGTTCGCCCTCCACCCAAAACGCAGTGCTTGCCAGATCAGGCCTAATCAATCGCCCATACGTGCGTTCACCCACCCCCGCCCCGCCGCAGTGACAAAAAAATATATATTTTTTGATCACTGCACAATCACTTTACAAGCGCTGCGGCGATAAAAAAAAAATCAGTTCTGATATTTTTTATCAATCGCAGCGGCCGCCGGTACTTTGCTAGCCTCCCATTTGTAAGACAGGCTTGCTTTTTTTCTTGGGTAGTCTCAGGGAATACCCCCTAAATTTAGTTGACCAAATGGCAAACAAGGGGTATTCTTCTAAAGAGGCCTACAGGCTTCTGACCCAGTCGGATGAGGAATGGGAACCCTCATCTGACGAATCCAGCGGGTCAGAATATGAACCTGTAGAAAGCAGTGGCAGTCTGACCCAAAGTTCGGACAAGGAGGTTGAGGTCCCTGATACCACCAGGCGTACCCGGCCCCGTGTTGCTACACCACAGGTTGCGCAGGATCCGCTTCAAGGGCAGCAGAGTGGGGCTGGCGCTGTCTGATTACGTGGTGAGGCATACACCAGCAGCGCAGCCCATCCTGGACCTAGTACCAGCACTGCCGTACTACATGGTGAAGTGGCGAGCACCAGAAGGGCAGTTGAAGCTGGTACGGTGACACGTGCATTAGTTCTCCCGTCGCAGCCACCACACAGACAGGCCCGTAGAGCCCCTAGAGTCCCTGATGTGCTGGCAAACCCTGATTGGCAGCCCCCAACTTCAGCCGCACCAGTAGTTCCCCCTTTCACCGCCCAGTCGGGAGTTCGGGTTGAGAAAGCTTAGATCGGTTCGGCACTGGGGTTTTTTGAGCTGTTCTTGACTGCGGAGCTCTTGGACTTAGTTGTGGCAGAAACAAACCGATATGCCACTCAATTTATAGCCGCCAACCTGGGAAGCTATTATGCCCAGTCTTTCCGGTGGAAACCCGTCCAAGTTTCAGAATTTAAAATTTTTCTGGGCCTTCTCCTCAACATGGGCTTAACCAAAAAGCATGAATTGCGGTCATATTGGTCCACGAACCCAATTCATCATATGCCCATGTTCTCTGCTGCCATGTCCAGGACACGATTGGAGACCATCCTGCGTTTCCTGCACTTTAGCGACAACAGAACCTCTCGTCCCAGAGGCCACCCAGCTTTTGACCGGCTCCACAAAATTCTGCCCCTCATAGACCACTTCAACACCAAATTTGCAGATTTGTATACCCCTGAGCAAAACATCTGCGTAGACGAGTTCCTTATACATTTTACCGGGCGCCTTGGTTTCAAACAATACATCCCAAGCAAGCGCGCCCGGTATGGGGTCAAATTGTATATGCTCTGTGAAAGGGCCACAAGCTATTCCCACAAATTTCGGATCTATGAGGGTAAAGATCAGACCCTGGAGCCGGTCGGTTGCCCTGACTACCTGGGGAGCAGTGGGAAGACAGTCTGGGACTTGGTGTCACCCTTATTTGGCAAGAGGTACCATCTTTATGTGGACAATTTCTACACAAGTGTGCACCTCTTCAGGCATTTGTTCCTAGAACAGATTGGCTGCTGTGGCACCGCGCGACCTAGTCGCCGGGGCTTCCCCCAATGACTCGTTACCACCCGTCTTGCAAGGGGGGAGGGGGGTGCCTTGTGTAACCAAGAACTGCTCGCGGTGAAATGGAGAGACAAGCGTGACGTTTACATGCTCTCCTCCATTCACGCAGACACGACAATCCAAATTGAACGAGCAACCAGTGTCATTGAAAAGCCCCTCTGTGTCCACGACTATAATTCGCTCATGGGAGGGGTGGACTTCAATGACCAGATGTTGGCTCCTTATCTACTTTCCCGCCGGACCAGACGCTGGTATAAGAAGGTGTCTGTATATTTAATTCAATTGGCTCTGTATAATAGTTTTGTTCTCTACAGTAAGGCTGGGAGAACACGATCCTTCCTCAAATTTCAGGAAGAGATCATCGAGAACCTCCTGTATCCAGGAGGTTCCGTGGCCCCATCCACCAGTGTAGTGAGCCGTCTACACGAGCGACATTTCCCCAGTGTCGTTGCTGGTACTTCAAACCGACCACCACCCCGAAAAAAATGTTGTGTCTGTAGCAGGAGTGGAATAAGGCGTGACACCCTCTATTTATGTTCTGACTGCCCTGACCACCCTGCCCTATGCTTAGGGGAGTGTTTCCGGAAGTACCACACACAGGTACACTTAGCATAGGGATTGCGTTTCACAGGACAGGCACACAGGGCTATTAGGGCCCTTTCACTCACAGCTGCTGCAAACCTCTCCTTTCACCTGGGACAAAGTGCATAATGTACTTCGCCACATCTTTGGGCGATTTGCGCTTTGCACATTGTCCCATGGGGAAGGAGAGGTTTGTCCTATAAAGGTAAAAAAAAAAAGAAAGAAAAATCACCGGTAAGCAAAAAAGTTATCGTTCTGTTCAAAAGGTTTTTTTACCTTCTAGGTGGACCAACCGATGAACCAGCTGCAGCACTGATGTGCATTCTGAGATTACACAAAAGTCGGTCTATGCTTCCCTGCAAGACGAGATTTCTCCTCTGCAGTAAACGATACGTTTGCCGAGGAATATG
This sequence comes from Bufo bufo, assembly GCF_905171765.1. Classification (NCBI taxonomy): domain Eukaryota; kingdom Metazoa; phylum Chordata; class Amphibia; order Anura; family Bufonidae; genus Bufo; species Bufo bufo. The sequence continues at coordinate 109,043,866 of NC_053391.1, forward strand.
AGCTGAGGGGCGGTGTTCATATGCTTTGGCAAACACTTTGTATATAAAAAAATAATAATAATAAAATCCCGGCAATGATTTATTCATCCACATCGATTGATGTGAATGGAGAAATCGGGTTTGCCAGGGCATACGAGCTAAGTGGGTTTGGATGTTGGGCGGAGCTCCTATGTCCTGGCAGACGCCTTTCCCCTCCTTTTTTTTTTTGGGCAGAGATTTTTTCATCCACATTGATCGATGCGAATGAAGAAATCTGTGCCGTTCATTTTTTCTTTCAGCCCAGAGGCTGAACGGAAAAAAAAAATCTCATTACCCGTATGCTCAATATAAGGAGAATAGCAGAAACTCCTAATGCTGGCCATACATGTAATGATTGCGGAGACCCTCAAATGCCAGGGCAGTACAAACACCCCACAAATGACCCCATTTTGGAAAGAAGACACCCCAAGGTATTCGCTGAGGGGCATATTGAGTCCATGAAAGATTTAAATTTTTGTCCCAAGTTAGCGGAAAGGGAGACTTTGTGAGAAAAAAAATTAAATAAATCAATTTCCGCTAACTTGTGCAAAAAATAAAAAATCTTCTATGAACTCGCCATGCCCCTCATTGAATACCTTGGGGTGTCTTCTTTCCAAAATGGGGTTACATATGGGGTATTTATACTGCCCTGGCATTTTAGGGGCCCTAAAGCGTGAGAAGAAGTCTGGGATCCAAATGTCTAAAAATGCCCTCCTAAAAGGAATTTGGGACCCTTTGCCCACCTAGGCTGCAAAAAAGTGTCACACATGTGGTATCGCCGTACTCAGGAGAAATTGGGCAATGTGTTTTGGGGTGTCATTTTACATATACCCATGCTGGGTGAGATAAATATCTCGGTCAAATGCCAACTTTGTATAAAAAAATGGGAAAAGTTGTCTTTTGCCGAGATATTTCTTTCACCCAGCATGGGTATATGTAAAAAGACACCCCAAAACACATTGCCCAACTTCTCCTGAGTACGGCGATACCACATGTGTGACACTTTTTTGCAGCCTAGGTGGGCAAAGGGGCCCACATTCCAAAGAGCACCTTTAGGATTTCACAGGGCATTTTTTACACATTTTGATTTCAAACTACTTCTCACGCATTAGGGCCCCTAAAATGCCAGGGCAGTATAACTACCCCAAAAGTGACCCCATTTTGGAAAGAAGACACTCCAAGGTATTTTGTGATGGGCATAGTGAGTTCGTGGAAGTTTTTATTTTTTGGCACAAGTTAGTGGAATATGAGACTTTGTAATGGAAAAAAAAAAACATCATTTTCCGCTAGCTTGTTACAAAAAATAAAAAGTTCTATGAACTTACTATGCCCATCAGCGAATAACTTAGGGTGTCTACTTTCCGAAATGGGGTCATTTGTGGGGGTTTTTCTACTGTCTGGGCATTGTAGAAACTCAGGAAACATGACAGGTGCTCAGAAAGTCAGAGCTGCTTCAAAAAGCGGAAATTCACATTTTTGTACCATAGTTTGTAAACGCTATAACTTTTACCCAAACCATCTTTTTTTTTACCCAAACATTTTTTCTTTTAAAGACATGTAGAACAATAAATTTTGAGAAAAATTTAAATAGAAATGTAGTTTTATTTGAAAAATTTTACAACTGAAAGTTAAAAATGTCATTTTTTTGCAAAACAATCGTTAAATTTTGATTAATAACAAAAAAAGTAAAAATGTCAGCAGCAAGGAAATACCACAAAATGAAAGCTCTATTAGTGAGAAGAAAAGAAGGTAAAATTCATTTGGGTGGTAAGTTGCATGACCGAGCAATAAACCGTGAAAGTAGTGTAGTGCAGAATTGTAAAAAGTGGTCTGGTCATTAAGGGTGTTTAAGCTAGGGGAGCTGAGGTGGTTAAAAGGTGTCAGCTCTAAGGTCTTAAAATAAATATTGACATCATAAGGAAGTAGGAAGCAAAAACTTAAATAAAAGTTGGTCAAAAGTCAACCTTTGCAAAACAGGTTTTATTACTGCAATGCATCTAAAATTAAAGTGTCAAGAACTTCCATTCTATTTTTAGATATAATAAAAATATATATTTTTTCTGTTTTCTTCATCTAGTATGTGGACATGGCAACTTGGCATTTTTTATGTCAGGAATAGGAATTGTATTTACTATTGGGCTGGAGAACTGGGCCGACTTCCTGGAGAGTTGGGGCAACTTCTTTGTCAGCTACAGGCTCTATCATAGGGATGGGCTGTACCTCAATGGGGAAAGTGCGGCTGTTTTGTTGGAGAAGATGGCTAGAAGGTTGGAGGAGAGTTTAAACTAGGGACTGGGGGGAGGGTAAATACGTTATAAGAGGCGAACCTCTCAATACTAAAGCCAGAAGTCTGACTAATAAAACTGGGGAACTGGAATCATTGATGTATGAGGAGGACCATGACATACCGTGGGAATAACTGAGACTTGGCTGGATGATAGTTATGACTGGGCGGCTAATGTACAGGGTTAGGCCTTTTGCACACAACCGTATGCCCTCTGAGACATACGGTCCGTGAGCGGGCCATATGTCCTGGAGTGGCATTGATCGTGCGCACTGGAGTACACAGCATCATAGATTACAATGATACTGTGCACGTCAGGCCGCTTGCGGGGCTATTGTCCCGCACTCATATGATCTTATGAGTGCGGGCACAATAGCCCCGCGGGCGGCCCGACGTGCAGAGTATCATTTCAAATCTATGATGCTGTGTACTCCCATGCGCATGATCAATACCGCTCCGGGACATATGGCCCGCTCACGGACCATATGTCTCGGAGGGCGTACGGTCGTGTGCAAGAGGCCTTACAGTCTTTTTAGAAAGGATCATCAAAACCGGAGAGGGGGAGGGGATTGCCTTTATGGAAAGTCCTGTCTAAAGCCCACAGTCCGGGAAGATTTAAGTGAGGGGACATGAACATGTGGAGTCACTGTGGGTAGAAATACATGGAGCCCAAAAAATAATAAAATACTAATAGGAGTTTATTATAAGCCATCGAATATACCAGAGTCCACAAAAAATCTACTACTAAACTAGATAGATGAGGCGACAAATCATGAGGTCATTATTATGGGGGACTTCAACTACCCAGATATATACTAGGAAACTGAAACTGAAATCAACTTTCCCAACTGGTTCAGGACCCGACTAGAGGGACTGCCACATTGGACTTAGTATTAACCAATAGACCTGACAGAACAACAGATGTGCAGGTTGGGGGACACCTGGGAAATAGTGACCATAAAGTAATAACCTTCCAATTGTCATTCAAAAGAGTGTTTCTTCAGGTAGGAACAAAAATACCAAACTTTAAAAAAGCAAAGTTTAGCCAACTAAGAGAGGCCTAACTAACTGGGACAAAGTCCTCAAAAATAAAAATACCGCCACAAAATGCGATATTTTTAAAAGCATCCTAAAATCTAATTGTGAGAGGTACATACCTTATGGGAATATAAGGTTAAGGAACAAGAAAAAAACTATGTAGTAATAGGAAAATGAGCGAGCACTCATACACTTGGCAACCAAATTGACATGTGCAGAAAATATTTATTAATAAATATAAAATTTATAAGAACAATGTAGCAATAATATACAACATTACAGTCACATATATTGTGGTAGATATGATCGATACTATATTCAATAAAAATATATTCGATAGAAATATTCGATAAATTGAATGGTAGAAAATTCAATGTTGAAATATTCGATAGAATATTCGATACCACTCAATAGTGTCGATAAATTCAATAATATATATCACACCAAAAAACTTCAAGTATATGCTGTTATTTGGGAAAGAGGGGTTATTATCTTCTAGCGCTCTATCCCAATTTGGGAAACTGAATGTCACTGAAAATGTTGTAGGTGTATTCACTGGGAGCGCAATATGTTCATAAAGTGTCCACAGGAATCTTGATAATGTGAAAAGTCTCTTATAGCATATCCTTTTAAGGTCGATATGAGCTTTGAATCGAAGAAAACTTTAAATCGATATTTGGCTTACCGTCTAGCGTCTGCTGTCTCCCTATTGCTTCAATGGAGCTATAAATATTTGCCGGCTTATTCAGTCGCTCCATACAGCAAGCTGGTTTAAATTTCGCGGGAGTTCCAAAGATCGCGGGAGTTGCCACTCTGTTCCGCAATTTCCTTCGGTGCAGCTTTCGACGAAAAGAATAGTTAATCCTTTACTGTAGAAATTTTCTTCTATATGGCCATACAGTATTATCGGAGGCTTTTCAATGCAGGTACATCACTTGTTTCACCATACGCGTTACGGGTAGATTCACTCTCCCTTCCTCAGTGGTCAAGTGTCTGCCTGCTCTGCCTCCATTTTTATCCATTCCTTTAATTGCTTCCCAAATCTCGGACACCTGTTATTCATACTACTCCCAGTTGGCCAGGTAATCCTCCCACATAATCAGGGGATAATTCTATACAGCCTTAAATTTTTTATTTTCTTTTCTTCTTGCAGTTTCCATGCGTTTTTTTGGGGACACATGCGTTTTTTGGCCCAGATGTCCCAATTGGTGTGATATATCATTGTGTGAAATATAAACTTGATATCTGATTGCTAACACTTATAAAATGACTTTTTATAATAAAATATTATTAAACAAATTTTCAAGATTAAAATATCAATATAAGAATGTAAAACAATAAATAATAAATGTGAGGAATCTTGGAAGTTTCATAGGAGTCCTAGAGTTTGATACAATTATTCGGATTTGAATATGTGAAAAACAATGTGAATAAAAAAATAAATATAAATAAATGACAAAAAGAAAGCATTTAAATCAGTAAAACAGGAGGGTAGCGAGGAAGCATTGAAAAACTATAAGGAACAAAATAGAATATGTAAAAGACAACTAAAAGCAGCCAAACTAGAGACAGAGACATTCATTGCCAAAGAGTAAAACTAACCCTAAAATATTCTTCAACTATATAAATGGTAAAAAGTATAAATCTGAAGGTGTTGGCCCTTTACAGAGTGATGAGGGGGGAGTTGCTGACAGCAACGAGGCGATAGCAAAACTACTAAATATTTTTCTGTCCACTGTATTTACTGAGGAAAATAAACTGTCAGATGAAATGCCCCATTAACCGCCTCCGGACCGCAGGATCGCGTTCCAGAGGCGGCAGCTCAGCGCAGAGTCACGCATATATGCGTCATTTCGCGAGACGCGAGATTTCCTGTGAACGCGCGCACACAGGTGCGCGCGTTCACAGGATTGGAAGGTAAGCGAGTGGATCTCCAGCCTGCCAGTGGCGATCGTTCGCTGGGAGGCTGGAGATGCGATTTTTTTAACCCCTAACAGGTATATTAGACGCTGTTTTGATAACAGCGTCTAATATACCTGCTACCTGGTCCTCTGGTGGTCCCTTTTGTTTGGATCGACCACCAGAGGACACAGGCAGCTCAGTAATAAGTAGCACCAAACACCACTACACTACACCCCCCCGTCACTTATTAACCCCTTATTACCCCATATAGACTCCCTGATCACCCCCCTGTCATTGATCACCCCCCTGTCATTGATCACCCCCTTGTAAGGCTCCATTCAGACGTCTGTATGTTTTTTACGGATCCACGGATACATGGATCGGATCCGCAAAACACATACGGACGTCTGAATGGAGCCTTACAGGGGGTGATCAATGACAGGGGGGTGATCACCCCATATAGACTCCCTGATCACCCCCCTGTCATTGATCACGCCCCCTGTAAGGCTCCATTCAGACATCCGTATGTTTTTTACGGATCCACGGATACATGTATCGGATCCGCAAAACACATACGGACATCTGAATGGAGCCTTATAGGGGGTGATCAATGACAGGAGGGTGATCACCCCATATAGACTCCCTGATCACCCCCTGTCATTGATCACCCCCCTGTCATTGATCACCCCTCTGTAAGGCTCCATTCAGATGTCCGTATGTTTTTTACGGATCCACCGATACATGGATCAGATCCGCAATACACATACAGACGTCTGAATGGAGCCTTACAGGGGGGTGATCACCCCATATAGACTCCCTGATCACCCCCCTGTAAGGCTCCATTCAGACGTCCGTATGTTTTTTACGGATCCACGGATACATGGATCGGATCCGCAAAACACATACGGACATCTGAATGGTGCCTTATAGGGGGGTGATCAATGGCAGGGGGGTGATCACCCCATATAGACTCCCTGATCACCCCACTGTCATTGATCACCCCCCTGTCATTGATCACCCCCCTGTAAGGCTCCATTCAGACGTCCGTATGTGTTTTACGGATCCACGGATCCATGGATCGGATGCGCAAAACACGTACGGACGTCTGAATGGAGCCTTACAGGGGGGTGATCAATGACAGGGGGGTGATCACCCAATATAGACTCCCTGATCACCCCCCTGTCATTGATCACCCCCCTGTAAGGCTCCATTCAGACATTTTTTTGGCCCAAGTTAGCGGAATTTTTTTAAATTTTTTTTTCTTACAAAGTCTCATATTCCACTAACTTGTGTCAAAAATAAAATCTCACATGAACTCACCATACCCCTCACGGAATCCAAATGCGTAAAATTTTTTAGACATTTATATTCCAGACTTCTTCTCACGCTTTAGGGCCCCTAGAATGCCAGGGCAGTATAAATACCCCACATGTGACCCCATTTCGGAAAGAAGACACCTCAAGGTATTCCGTGAGGGGCATATTGAGTCCATGAAAGATTGAAATTTTTGTCCCAAGTTAGCGGAAAGGGAGACTTTGTGAGAAAAAAAAAAATTTAAAAAAAATTTCCGCTAACTTGTGCCAAAAAAAAAAAAAATTAGATGAACTCACCATGCCCCTCATTGAATACCTTGGGGTGTCTTTCCAAAATGGGGTCACATGTGGGGTATTTATACTGCCCTGGCATTTTAGGGGCCCTAAAGCGTGAGAAGAAGTCTGGGATCCAAATGTCTAAAAATGCCCTCATAAAAGGAATGTGGGCACCTTTGCGCATCTAGGCTGCAAAAAAGTGTCACACATCTGGTATCGCCGTACTCAGGAGAAGTTGGGCAATGTGTTTTGGGGTGTAATTTTACATATACCCATGCTGGGTGAGATAAATATCTTGGTCAAATGCCAACTTTGTATAAAAAATGGGAAAAGTTGTCTTTTGCCGAGATATTTCTCTCACCCAGCATGAGTATATGTAAAAAGACACGCCAAAATACATTGCCCAACTTCTCCTGAGTACGGCGATACCACATGTGTGACACTTTTTTGCAGCCTAGGTGGGCAAAGGGGCCCACATTCCAAAGAGCACCTTTAGGATTTCACAGGTCATTTTTTTATACATTTTGATTTCAAACTACTTACCACACATTAGGGCCCCTAAATTGCCAGGGCAGTATAACTACCCCACAAGTGACCCCATTTTGGAAAGAAGACACCCCAAGGTATTCCGTTAGGGGCATGGCGAGTTCCTAGAATTTTTTATTTTTTGTCACAAGTTAGTGGAAAATGATGATTTTTTATTTTATTTTTTTTCTTACAAAGTCTCATATTCCACTAACTTGTGACAAAAAATAAAAACTTCCATGAACTCACTATGCCCATCACGAAATACCTTGGGGTGTCTTATTTCCTAAACAGGGTCACTTGTGGGGTAGTTATACTGCCATGGCATTCTAGGGGCCCTAATGTGTGGTAAGTAGTTTGAAATCAAAATGTGTAAAAAATGACCTGTGAAATCCTAAAGGTGCTCTTTGGAATGTAGGCCCCTTTGCCCACCTAGGCTGCAAAAAAGTGTCACACATCTGGTATCGCCGTACTCAGGAGAAGTTGGGCAATGTGTTTTGGGGTGTCTTTTTACATATACCCATGCTGGGGGAGAGAAATATCTTGGCAAAAGACAACTTTTCCCATTTTTTTATACAAAGTTGGCATTTGACCGAGATATTTATCTCACCCAGCATGGTTATATGTAAAATGACACCCCAAAACACATTGCCCAACTTCTCCTGAGTACGGCAATGCCAGATGTGTGACACTTTTTTGCAGCCTAGGATTTCGCCGGCCATTTTTTACAGATTTTGATTTCAAACTACTTCTCACGCATTCGGGCCCCTTAAATGCCAGGGCAGTATAACTACCCCACAAGTGACCCCATTTTTAAAAGAAGACACCCCCAGGTATTTCGTGATGGGCATAGTGAGTTCATGGAACTTTTTATTTTTTGTCACAAGTTAGTGGAATATGAGACTTTGTAAGGAAAAAAAATAAAAATCATCATTTTCCGCTAACTTGTGACAAAAAATAAAAAGATCTATGAACTCACTATGCCCATCACCGAATACCTTAGGGTGTCTACTTTCCGAAATGGGGTCATTTGTGGGTTTTTTCTACTGTCTGGGAATTGTAGAACCTCAGGAAACATGACAGGTGCTCAGAAAGTCAGAGCTGCTTTAAAAAGCGGAAATTCACATTTTTGTACAATAGTTTGTAAATGCTATAACTTTTACCCAAACCATTTTTTTTTTACCCAAACTTTTTTTTTATCAAACACATGTAGAACAATAAATTTAGAGAAAAATTTATATATGGATGTCGTTTTTTAAAAAAAAATTTACAACTGAAAGTTAAAAATGTCAGTTTTTTGCAAAAAAATCGTTAAATTTCGATTAATAACCAAAAAAGTAAAAATGTCAGCAGCAATGAAATACCACCAAATTAAAGCTCTATTAGTGAGAAGAAAAGGAGGTAAAATTCATTTGGGTGGTAAGTTGCATGACCGAGCAATAAACTGTGAAAGTAGTGTAGTGCAGAAGTGTAAAAAGTGGCTTGGTCATTAAGGGTGTTTAAGCTATGGGGGCTGAGGTGGTTAAAAGTGCCCTGTCTCTTTAGGGCAAGCTTTATTTCCCTGGGCTCCAGACTGGGAAACTACTTTGCAAAAAGGCCACAGTCACTGCTCAGCTGAAAGATTTAGAATCTTGGCTAGAAACATGTCGATCATGCCATCTGCTACGCCGTACAGTACTTTTGCACGCTAGACTGCAGGAACTGGCCATTGCGAAAACAGAAAAGTTGCTACTGTATTCGAGGCAATGTATCTATGCATGGGGGAATAAGCCCCACACTATGTTAGCACGTCAATTGCCTGAATCCAATGTAACAGGAACCCCAACAGCACTACGATATAACCCTAATGCTATTTCCACCCTATTTCAAGAGTACTACACGTCTCTATACTCCCTCCCGCAACAACTCCCATCCAACCAGACAGACCGCCAAAACCTTTTCTCTGCTTTTCTGAATAAATGTAATCTGCCAAAGATGTCGAACACAGCATTAGCATCGCTTAATACCCAGATTATAGTGGAAGAGCTTGAGGGGGTAATCAAAAAGCTCCCTAACAGCAAATCCCCTGGATCCAATGGCCTACCCTACCTCTATTACAAATCCTTTTTTCCTCTCCTCCTGGTGCATATGTTAACCTTATTTAACTCCTTCTTACAGGGAGCCCCGCTACCGGAGTCGACTCTTCACTCTTATATAACCCTCATTCCAAAATCAGACAAGGACCCATTAGATTGTTCAAATTATCGACCCATAGCTCTCCTTTATTCTGACTTTAAAATATTTACTACAATCCTTGCTAATTGCTTCTCACATTGGCTCCCCCAATTGATACATAAGGACCAAGTAGGCTTTGTTCCCTGCCGGCAGGGTGGAGACAACATGTGGAGAACTATAAGCTTGATTGATGTTGTTAATAAATGTAATGCTCTATTATTAAGCTTGGATGCAGAAAAAGCATTAGACCATCTAAGTTGGCCTTTCATGTTCTCCACCCTGCAGACTTTTTGTATCACTGTTCCTTTTCTAACCACATTACACGCGCTTTACGCTCGACCCACAGCCACTATCAAAATAGTACATTCCCCATAAGTAATGGTACACGCCAGGGATGCCCGCTTTTCCCTCTCCTTTTTAGGCTCTGCATTGAGCCACTTGCAGCGGCTATTAGGTCCCAACCTGACATTCATGGAATTTTAGTCAACAATGTAGAATTTAAAGTCTCTTTATTTGCAGATAAAATTCTTTTCACCTTGTCTGACTTACATATCACTTTTCCATATCTTTTCCGTTTATTGGCAGACTATGGTAGAATATCAGGGTACAAAGTAAATAAAACTGAAACTGAAGCCCTCCCACTCAACCTCCCCCCTGATGGGTTAGCCTACTACAAACCAACTTTCATTTTAAGTGGAGTACCCGGTCCTTGCGCTACCTAGGGATACAATTAAGGCCTCATGCACACGACCGTTGTTGTGTTCCGTGTCCGTTGTTCCATTTTCCGTGATTTTCTGCGGACCCATTGACTTTCAATAGGTCCGTTGAAAACTCGGATAATGCACCGTTTGTCATCCGCGTTCGTGATCCGTGTTTTCAGTCCGTCAAAAAAATATGACCTGTCCTATTTTTTTCACGGACAACGGTTCGCGGACCCATTCAAGTCACGGAGGCACACAAGATTGTCATCCGCGTCTGTTTTTTTCTTATCATTTGCAAGGCAAACTTGATTTAGATTTTTTTTTCGCTTTTCATTTCAGGTGATCCTCCAAAAATCAAGGGAGACACACGGAAACAAAAACGGAAACGGATCACGGAACAACGGAACAGCTTTTTGCGGACCGCAAAAAAATACTGTCGTGTGCATGAGGCCTAACTCCCACATACTCCTCCCTGTATGCCCAGCATTTCCCAACTCTCCTCCATGATCTTAAAACCCTAATGGCTAATGGATGACCTTACCGATATCCTTCTTTGGCCATATAGCAATAGAGATGTCCCGAACTATTTGCCGGCGAACAGTTCCCGGCGAACATAGCTTGTTCGCGTTCGCCGCGGCGGGCGAACATATGCGATGTTCGGTCCGCCCCCTATACATCATCATTGAGAAAACTTTGACCCTGTACCTCACAGTCAGCAGACACATTCCAGCCAATCAGCAGCAGACCCTCCCTCCCAGACCCTCCCACCTCCTAGACAGCATCCATCTTAGATTCATTCTGAAGCTGCAGTGTCACAAATTTGACTAAGTTGTAATCGCAATGCGATTAATACAGGTTATATTAATCGCATTGCGAATTCAACTTAGAGCTGGGTTCCTAATGGTTGTATTGCTAGAATATAATGAAGATTGAGAGTATTACGTGAAGTGAACGCATTGCCACCACACTGAATCCGGACCCATTCATTTCTATGGGGCTGTGCACACGAGCGGTGATTTTCACGCATCACTCATGCGTTGTGTGAAAATCGCAGCATGCTCTATATTGTGCGTTTATCACGCAACGCAGGCCCCATAGATTTTCACGCACGGTTGCTAGATGACAGTCTATTCACTGTATTATTTTCCCTTATAACATGATTATAAGGGAAAATAATAGCATTCTTTAATACAGAATGCTTAGTAGGTGGTCAATTGAGGGTTAAAAAATTAAAAATAATTAACTCACCTTCTCCTCTTGATCGCGTAGCTGCCGGTCTCTTCTTATTTCTTTAGTAATGATAGATAAAGTCGGAGTGGAACTGCATGCGACAAAAAACAACCCCTATCCTTTGGTAGGAAGCGGACAACATGTATGAGTGCTCCAGCTGAATAGGCATGTCAGCACTAGTCACCTGGGAGCTTGGCGGTGTGCGCTGTAGGCGGTGCTCTGTCCCACGTGTAACCAGGCGGTTACAGCTACGAAAATTGTATACAAATGAGAGGTAAAAGGACGGCACTCACTGCGATGCGTAGTAAAACTTTCTTTATTCTTGGTAGGAAGCGGACAACATGTATGAGTGCTCCAGCTGAATAGGCGACGGCTGTTTCGCACCTCAGTGCTTCATCTGGCCCGTAATCAGATGAGGCACTTCACCTGCTCTTAAGAGATTTCAGACTGTGATGCAACTCACTCCGCGCCTCCATCAGGTCAAAGCACCATCTGGCGCTTGCCTGGGTGCGTCAGAGAGGATTGCGTCACCACGAAAAATACACATTAAAACAAAACATTTAAAATGGTACCATAACTGATCAGTCATCAGTGCAACATATCCATATGAGTGTTAGTATGCTTATAGGAAAATGCCCATATCAATCCTATCGTTTAGGCCTAGGGGTCCCATTGTATCTGAACATAGGATTCATTTACTTTCTCTCCTCAGGAGCTCTTTATGTCTGTCGCCCCCTTGTGGAAGGCTGTGTACCAGCTCTATGCCTGCAAAACTAAGGGAGAAATGGTTGCCTGCATGTTCCTCTCTCACGTGATCTATCAGCCGCCGCCGCGAACAGCCTTTCCCTGTGGTAAGTGAGTTTACATGTTCCCTAATCCTTTCATGGAGACTCCTGATCGTTTTACCTATATAAAACCTGCCGCAAATACATTTGATAAGGTAAACCACGTATTTACTTTTGCATGTAATGAGGGTGCTGACTTTATGTTGTATCCCTCCAAAAACTCAAGGTGTTCCACTGGGGATTCAACCTACAGCATGAACAATGCCCGCATCTACGGTTTCCTTTTGGTCCCCAATTCTCCAGCCAGGTCATAGGTTTTTTCTCTTGAAATCTGCTACGGACCAACTTATCCTTCAGAGTATGACATCTCCTGAAGGCTATGATGGGCGCCACATTTTTTATATCCTTTAGGGACTCGTCTCTTTCAAGGATGGACCAGTTATCCTTAATGACCTTCCTGATTTGGGAGGCCATGGGTCCATACTTGAAAGAGAAGACAAAGGGATGAGAGCCTTCAACAGCCACTCCCCCTTCTGTTTGGGCATTTTCACTATCAGTGGAAGAAATACGGGGTTTTGAATATGCAGCCTTTTTCATGGCCTGGTTTAATAGTTTCAGAGGGTTCCCCCTGGCCAGTAACCTGTTTTTTAATTCCAGGGCTTGTTGATTATAATCGACCTCGAGCCTATTAATCTGTTTAAGTAGGACAAACTGGCCATAGGGCACCACCTTCTTAATGCTAGGGGCGTGATAACTAGAATAGTGTAAAAGCAAGTTGGTGGCCGTTGGTTTGCGATAACCCTCCGTCACCAGCTCACCCTCCCTCACGGAAATCTCAACGTCCAGAAATTCCAGACGGTCACCGCCAAATTTGTGTGTGAACTGCATGTTCATATCATTGACCATATTGAGATACTGTACAAAATCAGTAAAGTCAGCTGAGGGTTAGAGAGTGCGTACACATACCTGTCCTCGAATCTTGCTAGATATAGATTCGCGAACGTACACGAGACTGGCGTCCCCATGGCGGTGCCGAACCACGCATCCCCGAACCTAAAAGGCATTGTGGCGAAGGATGAGCCCCAGCGCATCAAAGATGAAACTGGAGAATTTCTCACTCTTGCCAGTGCCGGACAAGATGTCCAGGACCACTTCAATGCCTTTATCTTGGGTGATGCGCGTGTACAGGCTTTCGACGTCTAAAGATACAAGCTGGAAACCTTCCTGCCACTGTATGGACCTGAGCACCTGAAGGAGGTTTGACGTATCCTTGATATAGGAGGGCACCTTGTTTACCATGGGTCTAAGTAGCCAGTCTATGTACTTAGACAGGGGTTCAGTCACTGACCCAACCCTGGACACAATGGGCAATCTGACCCAACCCTGGACACAATGCTTCCACCAGACTGTGAGCGGGTCCTCAATCGGGGGCTCAACTACAGCCTGGTGGAGCAGTTTGATCCGGTCGGATTTGAGATAGACCTGTACAAGGCAGTCAGAAAGCTAACATTGAATAAGCTGTTTAATAGGGTTCCATTCATAAAGAAAGAAGCAAGAGAGGGGCAGTTGCCAGCAGTCATAGGCCCTTTGGGGTTCAGTACCACGGCTAATTTTGACCCTACAGAAGTGGAGTGTTTAGAGTGGATGACTTGTGCGTCTTTTGACACCCCCACCCCTCAACAGGAGGGGGAGGTGGGTGATTTCCGGGGGGGCGTCAGGTCCACATTTAATCCCCCCTTGGCTGCTGGCAGTTCTATCGACGTGTTCTAACAAAAAGTCCTAGAAGGGGTGAAGGCTTTAGTTTACCCTAGGTCAGCCAAAAATGTGGGTGTTGGAGAGGAAAAGGCCCTCAAATGGCTCCAAGCACGTGACGATATTGTTATAAAACCAGCAGACAAGGGGGGTAATGTGGTCCTGATGACCAAAGATTACTATGTGACAGAGGCGCTTCGCCAGCTCCATAATAATGAAGTGTATGAAAAATTACAGGCAGACCCCACATATCGAGTGCAGGGACTGTTAAGGAGATTACTCCATAAACACTGTGAATGTAATACACTGTCACAAAAAACGTCAGAGAAGCTACTGCCAGCTTCCCCTCAAAACCATCATGGTATTTTGTACCCAAGATCCACAAATAACTGACCCACCCCCCAGGGAGACCCATTGTGTCCGGGGTTGGGTCAGTGACTGAACCCCTGTCTAAGTACATAGACTGGCTACTTTGACCCATGGTAAACAAGGTGCCCTCCTATATCAAGGATACGTCAGACCTCCTTCAGGTGCTCAGGTCCATACAGTGGCAGGAAGGTTTCCAGCTTGTATCTTTAGACGTCGAAAGCCTGTACACGCGCATCCCCCAAGATAAAGGTATTGAAGTGGTCCTGGACATCTTGTCCGGCACTGGCAAGAGTGAGAAATTCTCCAGTTTCATCTTTGATGCGCTGGGGCTCATCCTCCGCCACAATGCCTTTAGGTTCGGGGATGCGTGGTACAGGCAAAAGTTCGGCACCGCCATGGGGACGCCAGTCTCGTGTACGTTCGCGAATCTATATCTAGCAAGATTCAAGGACAGGTATGTGTACGCACTCTCTAACCCTTTCCTTTCCCGTATACATACATACTTAAGATACATCGATGATGTGATCATAGTATGGACAGGGACAGAAGCTGACTTTACTGATTTTGTACAGTATCTCAATATGGTCAATTATATGAACATGCAGTTCACACACAAATTTGGCGGTGACCGTCTGGAATTTCTGGACGTTGAGATTTCCGTGAGGGAGGGTGAGCTGGTGACGGAGGGTTATCGCAAACCAACGGCCACCAACTTGCTTTTACACTATTCTAGTTATCACGCCCCTAGCGTTAAGAAGGCGGTGCCCTATGGCCAGTTTGTCCGACTTAAACAGATTAATAGGCTCGAGGTCGATTATAATCAACAAGCCCTGGAATTAAAAAACAGGTTACTGGCCAGGGGGTACCCTCTGAAACTATTAAACCAGGCCATGAAAAAGGCTGCATATTCAAAACCCCGTATTTCTTCCACTGATAGTGAAAATGCCCAAACAGAAGGGGGAGTGGCTGTTGAAGGCTCTCATCCCTTTGTCTTCTCTTTCAAGTATGGACCCATGGCCTCCCAAATCAGGAAGGTCATTAAGGATAACTGGTCCATCCTTGAAAGAGACGAGTCCCTAAAGGATATAAAAAATGTGGCACCCATCATAGCCTTCAGGAGATGTCATACTCTGAAGGATAAGTTGGTCCGTAGCAGATTTCAAGAGAAAAAACCTATGACCTGGCTGGAGAATTGGGGACCAAAAGGAAACCGTAGATGCGGGCATTGTTCATGCTGTAGGTTGAATCCCCAGTGGAACACCTTGAGTTTTTGGAGGGATACAACATAAAGTCAGCACCCTCATTACATGCAAAAGTAAATACGTGGTTTACCTTATCAAATGTATTTGCGGCAGGTTTTATATAGGTAAAACGATCAGGAGTCTCCATGAAAGGATTAGGGAACATGTAAACTCACTTACCACAGGGAAAGGCTGTTCGCGGCGGCGGCTGATAGATCACGTGAGAGAGGAACATGCAGGCAACCATTTCTCCCTTAGTTTTGCAGGCATAGAGCTGGTACACAGCCTTCCACAAGGGGGCGACAGACATAAAGAGCTCCTGAGGAGAGAAAGTAAATGAATCCTATGTTCAGATACAATGGGACCCCTAGGCCTAAACGATAGGATTGATATGGGCATTTTCCTATAAGCATACTAACACTCATATGGATATGTTGCACTGATGACTGATCAGTTATGGTACCATTTTAAATGTTTTGTTTTAATGTGTATTTTTCGTGGTGACGCAATCCTCTCTGACGCACCCAGGCAAGCGCCAGATGGTGCCTTGACCTGATGGAGGCGCGGAGTGAGTTGCATCACAGTCTGAAATCTCTTAAGAGCAGGTGAAGTGCCTCATCTGATTACGGGCCAGATGAAGCACTGAGGTGCGAAACAGCCGTCGCCTATTCAGCTGGAGCACTCATACATGTTGTCCGCTTCCTACCAAGAATAAAGAAAGTTTTACTACGCATCGTGGTGAGTGCCGTCCTTTTACCTCTCATTTGTATGCAATCTTCTTATTTCTTTAATCATGAACTGCCGGCTAAAGGACCTGTGGTGACATCAGATCACATGGTCCAATCACATAGTCCATCACCACAGTAATGGACCATGTGATCTGACGTCACCACAGGTCCTTTAGCTGGCAGCTCATGATTAAAGTAGTAAGAAGAGACAGGAAGCTACGCGATCAAGAGGAGAAGGTGAGTTAATTTTTTTTTATTTTTTAACCCTCAATTGACCACCTACTAAGCATTCTGTATTAAAGAATGCTATTATTTTCCCTTATAACCATGTTATAAGGGAAAATAATAACATCTACACAACACCGAACCCAAACCTGAACTTCTGTGAAGAAGTTCGGGTCTGGGTACCACAGTCAGTTTTTTATCACGTGCGTGCAAAACGTATTGCTCCCGCGTGATAAAAACTGAACAACGGAACGCAATCGCAGTCAAAACTGACTGCAATTGGGTACCTACTCACGCGGGTTTGCCGCAACGCATCCGGACCTTATCCGGACACGCTCGTGTGAACTCAGCCTAATACAGGTTATATGAATTGCATTGCGAATTCAACTTAGAGCTGGGTTCCTAATGGTTGTATTGCTAGAATATAACGAAGATAGAGAATATAGTGCTATATTCGTTATATTCGTCAATTCTAGCAATACAACCATTAGGAACTTAGCTCTAAGTTGAATTCGCAATGTGATTAATGCAGGTTATATTAATCGCATTGCGAATTCAATTTATCACAGTCTGCGTCAACTACGTAATTTTCCATGGGAGTTTTGCCATGGATCCCCCTCCGGCATGCCACAGTCCAGGTGTTAGTCCCGTTGAAACAACTTCTCCATCACTATTGTGGCCAGAAAGAGTCCCTGTGGGTTTTAAAATTCACCTGCCTATTGAAGTCTATGGCGGTTCGCCCGGTTTGCGAACATTTACGGAAATTCGCGTTCGCCGTTCGCGAACGGAAAATTTTATGTTCGCGACATCTCTATATAGCAACAGTTATAATGTCCATTCTTCCCAAACTGCTATACTTGTTTGCAATTCTTCCTGTTCCTGTATGTGTTAACGAATTACGAGCTATCAAATCCGCTATCCTACGGTTCCTATGAAACGGAAAAAGACATAGAATAGCCTGCGGGGTCCTTACGGCTCTTAAAATGCAGGAAGGACTGTCAGTTCCAGATATTACTAGGTACTATTGAGCCACACATCTAAGACGACTCCCAACCTGGTCCTCCCTTTATGCCTACTCTAGATGGAAGGAAATAGAAAAACGATGGTTAGCACCCATACATCCGAATTCCCTTGTATGGTCACCCACACTGCCCGCAAAACAGTTCCATTTACTGGGCCCGATGTCCTTTACATATAACATCTGGTGGACATGCAGATAACGATTCGCTTTAGTCTCCAATAAGTCCCCTATGACTCCTTTTCTATTCAGTTCTATATTCCTGAGGGTAAAGCTCCCTTCCTTTTTAAGACCATGATTATCTAATAAGTTAGACTACAAAACCCTCTGGCTCTTTCCGCTTGATACTCTTAGATCTTCCTTCCAGCTCCCAGACTCCTCTAGATACCAGTATCTACAAATACAACACATCCTCAACAGTCTATTTAAATCACCATAGGTATCTATTCCAACCTCGTTCGAGAAATTATGCAAACTTTCGGATTCGACCAAGGGACTCATTTTCGAGATCTACGTTATTCTCTCCTCCTTCCTCCGCCCCTGTCCGACACTCGTATATGACTAAATGGGAAACAATCTTGGACAGTGCAATCTCCCCAAAGGAGATCTGCCTTGACTTCTACTTGTGTCTCCCACAGGGAGAACTCGTATAAGATTTTGATGTTTTGGTACCACACCCTACAACTGTTGAGGCAGCTCAACCCCAATGTCTCGAATAGGTGCTGGAGGTGCGGAACAAGAGTAGGATCCCTTATACATATTTTTGGGGAATGCCCATTGATATGTCCGTTTTGGAGAATGGTTCAGGGTATCCTCTTCCAACTCCTGGACACTAGGTTTCCTTTAGATCCTTTCGTTTACCTAGTGAACATGCCTCCCACACCTCATAGAAAACGCTCTTTGGCATTGATATTACATACTGTATTTTGACGGCCGCTAGATGTCTTATTGCCAGTTTTTGGAAGAGGACTAAAGCACCCACACAACTTGACCTTATCACTAAGGTTATGGACATTAGGAGACTTGAACATCTCATGGCCATTATGAATAATCAGGTTGACCGGTTTGATCGCGTTTGGCAATTATGGGATCATTATTATTGTACACACCTTTAGAGGTTATAGTACCCCCATCCCTGTTTGTCATCCCTCTCAGGTCATGTCCTGTTGTAGTCCACCTTCTTTTCATTTGCTTGCCTAATCTTCACTCTCTTTTCTTCTCACATGTCCTACAATGAATATTTATTAGCGTTCTATTTGCAGAATGGTGATTTCAAATGGTTTATCTACCTCTGTAAACTAGGAAAAACCTTCAAATAGGCTACTGATTTATTGTTCTTTTTGGTGAACAAACCTGATTCTCATTTCATTATATCTTTATCCTTTTATATGACTTTGCAGATCTCTGCATAACCTTGAATGCATGCTTTGTGGGCATTTTCATCTCTAATAGTATGTCCCATGTTTCTCATCTAACAATGTCATTGATTGCCTTGCTGTTTTTTTTTTACAAATCAGAATACACTTTTGTATTGTATTTGGCATCTTAAAAAGATTAAAATAGACAAAATCGCCAAAACCAGATGGCATACACACCAGTATCCTAAGATAATTAAGTAATACCATAGCCAGACCCTTATTTCTAATATTTAAGGACTCTATACTGACAGGGAGTGTTCCACAGGATTGGCGCATAGCAAATGTGGTGGCAATATTCAAAAAGGGTCCAAAAACAGAGCCCAGAAACTGGTAAGTTTAACATCTGTTGTGGGTAAACTGTTTGAAGGTTTTCTAAGAGATGAATGAAAATAAGCAAATAACGCCATATCAGCATGGCTTCATGAGGGATCGGTCATGTCAAACTAATTTAATCATTTCTATGAGGAAAGTTCTAGACTTGACAGCGGCGAATCAATGGATGTTGTATATATCTTGACTTCTCCAAACCATTTGATACTGTACCACATAAAAGGTTAGTATATAAAAGGAGAATGCATGGACTAGGGGAAAATGTCTCTATGTGGGTAAGTAACTGGCTCAGTGATAAAACAGAGGGTGGTTATTAATGGTACACACTCAGATTGGGTCACTGTCACTAGTGGGGTACCACAGGGATCAGTATTGGGCCATATTCTCTTCAATATATTTATTAATGATGTTGTAGAAGGCTTGAACAGTAAAATATCAATTTGGAGGCTTGGGCAGAGAAGTGGCAGATGAGGTTTAACACTGACAAATGTAAGGTTATGCACATGGGAAGGGAAAATACAAGTCACCAGTACATACTAAATGGTAAAACACTGACATGGAAAAGGACCAAGGAATTTTTGTGAACAGCAAACTAAGCTGTAGAAACTAGTGTCAGGCAGCTGCTGGCAAGGCCAATAAGATAATGGGTTGCATCAAAAGAGGCATAGATGCCCGTGATGAGAACATAGTCCTGCCACTTTACAAATCACTAGTCAGACCACACATGGAGTACTGTGTACAGTTCTGGGCTCCTGTGAACAAGGCAGACATAGCAGAGCTGGAGAGGGTTCAGCGAGGGGCAACTAAAGTAATAACTGGAATGGGTGGACTACAGTACCCAGAAAGATTATTCAAATTAGGGTTATTTCACTTTAGAAAAAAGATGACTAAGGGGAGATCTAATAACTATGTATAAATATATCAGGGGTCAGGCCAGGACTGTGACGAGGGGACATCCCCTGCGTCTGGAGGAAAGAAGGTTTTTTTACACAAACATAGGCCTCGAGCACACGGCCGTTGTTTTGGTCCGCATCCGAGCCGCAGTTTTGGCGACTCGGATGCGGACCCATTCATTTCAATGGGGCCGCAAAAGATGTGGACAGCACTCTGTGTGCTATCCGCATCCGTTGCTCCGTTCCGTGGTCCGCAAAAAAACTATAACATGTCCTATTCTTGTCCACGCTTTGTGGACAAGAATAGGCAGTTATATTAAAGGCTGTCCGTGCCGTTCCTCAAAATTGCGGAACGCATACGGACGCCATCCGTGTTTTGCGGATCCGCGGTTTGTGGACCGCAAAACACACAACGGTTGTGTGCATTAGGCCATAGAAGAGGATTCTTTACGGTAAGAGCAATGAGACTATGGAACTCTCTTCCTGAGGAGGTGGTGTTGGTGGTGGTGAATTCACTAAAAGAGTTCAAGAGGGGCCTGGATGTATTTCTGGAGTGTATTGTGATTTCCTGATTGGAGTCGGGAAGAATTTTTTTTCCCCTAAAGTGAGGAAAATTGGCTACCTCAGTTTTTTTTTTGTCTTCCTCTGGATCATCTTGTAGGATAACAGGCATAACTGGATGGACATATATATTTTTTCAACCCTATAAACTATGTTACTACTTTTTTCTTTCAAATATCTTTTTCCTATTGTATGTGTATGTTTTTATAAAAAATCTATCCATGGACATCCGCATACTTTTCACATTGTGCAGGATGTTTTTATCTTTGCGTTTTTTTTTCAGTGATTTTTGTTTAGTTTGTAGTATACACTTGAATGTGCTTCTATTTTATCCTGGGAACAGCATTTTTGTGCACTTTCTAACTAACAGGCGACCTTGATTAGGTAGTACATATAGGTGTACGTGCTCCTCCTCTCATTGGTTTCTGGATGCACACAGAGGTAACTAGGAGCAGCACACTATACCGCTCTCCTGAACATAAATGCCATAGGTAAGTTTAGGCCCCTTTCAGACGAGCAAGTGTCACGCTGCGGACTCGCAACACTGCACCCTTCCAGAACTTCTAGCACTGCCGGGGTCGCATAGCATAATATTGATTTATGATGCTATGTAACCCTTATAGGTCTGGAATGTACTGGATAATGTCAGTGTTATCCAATACATTCCAGAACTGTAAGGGTTACATAGCATCAAAAACCAATATAATGCTATCCGACCGCAGCAGTGCTGGAAGTTCAGGACGGGTGCAGCGCTACGAGTCTGCAGCATGACCCTTGCTTTTCTAAAACCAGCCTAAGAGTAGGACCTGCCTGACTGAGACCACCTTGGCGCGGGTAGGCAGGCACAGATGTGTTTTGATCAAAATATATTTGCTGAGAGTCTCAGATTTTATCATATCAGAGTGAGGGCTTAGTCCATAAGTCTATAATGCTTGTGTCTATTAGGTTAGTGCATTATTATCTTTTTTTCTGTGATTTTTGTTTAGTTTGTAGTATACACTCTGAGGAGTGGCCCCTTTAAATGTGAATGTGCTTCTATTTTATCCTGGAAGTAGCATTCTTGTGCACTTTCACCCCACCTAGCCCACAGGTGACCTTGATTAGGTGGTACATATAACTGTGTGGGGGGCTCCTCTGATTGGTTGCTTGGTGCACATAGAGGTGACTAGGAGCAGCACTGATCAAAAATGCCTGCCTGTACTGAGACCACTTTGGCGCGGGTCGGTGGGCACAGATTTGTTTTGATCAAAGTATATTGGTTGAGAGTCTCGGATTTTATCATATCAGACTGAGGGCTAAGTCCATATATAATGCTTGCATTTATTTTGTTAGTGCATTATTATATGTTTCTATGATATTTTTCAAAATCACAAAAAGTTGCTCAGTTTTGGGCACAAACAACGTGCACCAGAATTTCTTACTTTTTCATGGCAGAAAACCAGTGCATGTCTTTATGTTCTGTCATCAAATAGACGAGCTTATTCGAGCCCCTCACAACCTTTTTTCCTTTTACGCCCTTATGTAAATGTTCTGCTGTAGGTGAAGTAGACGCTAGTTAAACATCTCATAAAACTAAGGACTATTGTGGATTTTAACTTTACTGGAATGACAATGACAATTGCGTTATTCCTTCCAGGGACAGTCAAATTTTCTAATGACAGGACTTTTAGAAGTCCTAGGGACATTATCTACTTCTCCATCAATGTCTTGGAAAGCATGGCACAAATTTTCCCAGGGTTCATTAAAGGTTTAAAGGGGTTCTGCAGTTTTGCAGTTCCTCTGGATAGATCATTAGCATCTGATCCGACACCCGGACCCCTGCCGATCAGCTGTTTGAGAAGGCAGCGGTGCTGGCAGTTGTGCCGCGGCCTTCACGCTCTTTACCGCAGGCCCAGTGACGTCACAACTAGTATCAATGGCTTGGGCGGGGCTAAGCTCCATTCAAGTGAACAGAGCTTAGCCCCGCCCAGCCCAAGCCATTGATACTAGTCGTGACGTCACTGGGCCTGCGGTAAAAAGCGAGAAGGCCGCGGCACTACTGCCAGTGCCGCTGCCTTCTTAAACAGCTGATCGGCAGGGGTCCCGGGTGTCGGATCAGATGCTAATGATCTATCCAGAGGATAGATCATCGGTTTAAAAAAACTGCAGAACCCCTTTAACAACTATTTCAGCCCTAGTGTGTGTGTGTCTGGGCTGAGATGTATATTTTTCTATTTATACAAATACTTCCTTCTGTAAATCAAATATTGCAACAAAAAAACATTCTATTTTTTATTAGATACAGTACAGGGAACAGATTACAAAAAGCATTGTAAGGTCTCTTAGGTATTTCCTCCTCTTGCTGCAACATTACTAGGCCTGCCCATGGGGTGTATCTGTGTCCAGGGACAGTACTCAGCCATTACTATAAATTGTGGCTGTCCTGTAACAGCTTTTACCTTTTAAGAGGGAGGTAAGAGATGCTCAGAATCTTCTACATACTTACAAATTATATATATACACACACACACACACACACACACACTGTGTATATATATATATATATATATATATTTTTTTTTTTATTTTTTTTTTTATTTTTTTTTTATACACCATCTTCTACATATATCACTGAATGAATTGAATGACTGTTTTAATTTAAAGTATTTTTTCCAGGAGTCTTAAAATGAATCATCGACATTTTTGTGCTGTATTTCTGCTAGCATGTTTCCTGGCACAGTCAAATCCAGCTTCCATTCAAGGTAATATTTCATGTCATTGTGTTACATTATAATGCAATCTAATTGAACAATAAGATTTTTTATTTTTTTTGTAATAAATTTTATAACTTTTCTGTACAATGTAATTTTTACAAGCATTCGTATTGCTCCGTGACTTATTTGTATTCTATCTAAATAATGCTAATAAATTGTGCGCCGAGGGGAAAATTTATCAAATGAGTTTTAAAAAAGTTTAAAATTTTGATGCGTAATTTTTGCTCAGTTATTTGTGATTATATATATATATATATATATATATATAATATATTTTGCTCTATTTTGAAAAGTGAATGGGAAATGGACATGAGTAGCTATGCTAATTAGGGGCACGCAAGATTTTTAACTGCGACTTTTTAAAGAGTTACAAAAAATGTTGCAATTTCACACTGGAGTATAAACACTGGAGTAATCTGTACACACTTTAGAATGCACCAAATTTATCAAAGTGCAATACTGGAATGAAAGGCTGAAGCAAAAGTGACTTCAAAATTACCCCTAATGATAACTCTGGTCCATAGTGCTCTTATCTTATAATACGGTCTCAATTACAGTTATCTACTGATCTTAGTGACCATGACTGCAATAAAGAGAGGGAGCACTATTTATGGGGATAGACTTGGATCATAACAACAGGGATGTCTGAACTTTTGGTGGAAATTTAGCAAAATTTGTGCATAGAAAATGTGGAGCAGATTTCCATAGCAACCTATCATATCTAAAGGGGTTGTGCCATCTCATATTTGGAGGCAAATTGATAGGATATGCCCCCAATTTCTGATATCTTCAGAACTGAGCCTGCAAAGTGAAGGAGGAAGCACCACGCGTGCGCAGCCACCCTCCATTCGTTTCTATGGGAGCGCCGAAAATAGCCGAGCTTCACTTAGCCCTCCTTGCAGGAGACTCAGAATCACATTATACACTGCTCATAGTCAGGACCACTGCTGCAGCGCAGATACAATGTGGCCAGCATGAGAGCTTCTGCTCATGTGTGCCTATGCCCTCTCCCATAGAGAGGCCGTAGCTTTTTCCTATAGATAATGCTTATAGGATGATACAATCAATGTCAATCCTGAGTCCCACACATTCTGAAAAACGAATCAAATTAAACATAGACCCTTTAAAACGCTTAATCTTTATTCGATTCAATTAAAAGACCTATAGACACAGGTCAGGATGCATAAATATGTAAATCATGGTCAGTAAGTCAATTCACAGGTTACCAAATATACAAAAAATAAATAAATAAACAGTGGGGATGGCGAGGTTGGGGAGGGGAAAAAAAATATATCGAGAGGGATGTCTTTCCCTATAGAGACCCTATATACCCCTCAGCCCGAAGATGTCTCCTAAAGGTCGAGACTCTCCGTCCTCGTACCTACCCTAAAACACCCTAGTGAACCCTAATGAGTTCCGAATTCCCTTATACCCCAAAGGGGTTTATTTCTTTTATATTTGGTAACCTGTGAATTGACTTACTGACCATGATTTACATATTTATACATCCTGACCTGTGTCTATAGGTCTTTTAATTGAATCGAATAAAGTTTGAAAGTTTTTAAGGGTCTATGTTTAGTTTGATTTGCTTTTTCCTATAGTAAGCAAGCACAGCCACTGCTGCTGGATTTCAGGGTGGTTATAACTCCTGGATATGCGCGGGGCTTAATGTGATGGGAAAATTAATCCAGCCAGCAAAGGAGGCAAGATGGACAATCACAATACATTAGTAAGTGCCTTGTATTAACTTTCGCTACATGATACATTTGCTGAAGAAAGACAACCCCCTTAATAAATGTATAATTTTCCAGCAACTTCTTTTTCCAATACTACCATGCGTGTATAAACACCGCCAGGCATTTGCCCCCAATAAGGGATGGTTTTTTAACCAATTTTTTATTTTTAAAAGCATAACAAATCTGACGGTGTAGTGTTATTAGACAGGCTTTTTGCTACCACCGGCAACCATGCATTTACTTACAGCCAGATACTGTTGCCGTCACTTTAAGGTTACCAATTGTGTCTAGGTATTAAAGAGCTGGAAAGTAGTTGCATACAGTCCTACAAGACCAAAGAATGACATACACAACTTTTCAGGGCAATATGAGTACTTTCAAACTGATTTGATTTGGCTATGAATAAATTCAATCTTCTTACAAATTCATTAGAAAGGGACCTGAAATAAAATTTCAAGAAATGTATACATTTCTATTGATGAGCTATATATCAATAGTACATAGAATAAACCAGATATAATGGTAGATGTTAGTTTATGGTGCCAGTCAACCTCTCAATCAGGGGCGTAGCTATAGGGGGTGCAGAGGTAGCAGGGGCTCCAGAGGATGGGAATGGTGGTGGTAACAATGAGGATGGTTGTAGTCCTCAATGTGGTTAACCCTGCTTTAGCACTCCCCCAGGCTGTGAATGCAGTGTTAAGAAAACACACACTTTCTTCCCTGCGGGGTACACCCTGAATTTGGGAGCTCCTGTCTGGTGGTGGCTGGGGTTCCCTTTGTGTTAGATTGCAGGGTGAAAGGCAGGAGAACAGGGGAAGACAAATGACCAGGCTGGCCTGGTTAAAGCAAGAGTGGATGATGGGTGGCACAGTATAAGTAATGGGCACTGTCCTCAGATATATCACACAGTGTTCCCCAAAGGCTGAGTATAGGGGGTGGAAATGAGACAGTCCCCTCTGAATCTCTTTCTCCTGCAAACAATCTTCCCAAATGACCAAAGACGTGCAATTTTCTCTCAGTCACATGTACTACAAGGCCCAATTGTGGGATGTAGTCCTATAACGAATGGCCAATCTGTCTCAGTAAAGTGGCGGGCTCCTGAAGCAAAATAAGCCAAACCACATGGAGTGAAGTCTATATCCATAAATGTGCGTTACCTTTACTGGCTTCCTTGTCCATGCACTGCCCCATTTAATGGTGCTCAACCTTCTATAGAGGTTCATTGCTTCTCTCCCTCAGAGGTGAGTGCGGACACAGTGGCTTTTCAGGTAGCTTTTTTCTCACAGGGATGGTGTTTCCCTGGATATAGATTCAACCTTGACTTCTATTAAAGTTACACATACCTAGGATGTGGGCTTAAAACACCAGCAAGAACCATACACATCTTCTCTCTGGCTTACTTGGCAGCAACTCACTAACCAGACAGTTGGGGCCAGCCAACCACCTGGAAACGGTCTCTAATGTCTGCCAGTTAACTATTCCCTACCCATGTGTAGCCTTTCAATATGTAAGTGCATAATAAGCCACATTAACAATGTCTACTATTGAAAGTGCATAGCTAGCATACATAAGCAATCTCAGTAGTTTTGGACATTTTAGCCATGAACCACTGGGTCACTGCGCATTTTACAGGACGGTAAAAAAATCCAGTGTTAATCCATTCTTATGGCAGATTGATGCTTAATAGATTTCCAATAGCTGATCAGTCGTTGCACGTGGCAATAGAAATATGCTGTATATTGCCAAGGACTTGTCATGCCAACTTGCCAGACAAAAGTAATAGTTGGATATGTACATTGTGTACATTGTACTTATTTGTTCAAATTATATTAATGCATTTCCAAGTATTAGAAGGCATAAATATATGGTTTTTTCATTGTGTATAGTATTAATAAATTGATCTTTGTTTTCTAAGATGGGGAAAAGATCCAACTCGATGACAGTGTTATTCGAGAATCTGTTGAAGAAGCGAAGAAGAGGGTGGATTCGGCATATGTCCAGACTAGGAAAGAGTAAGATAACTGCAGACTGGGTTGAGAAATGTACCACAAGAAGACAACTATTGATGTATGAGCGCTTAACCCGATCCCGACATATGGCGTAATAGTACATCATGGCGGCAAGTGACTTGCCGCATTTTGACGTACTATTACATCATGGTGATCGGGCGGGCACTGGAGCGGTGCGCGTCCGATCACTGCAGGGGCCCAGCAGTCCCTGATATCTGGGCCCCTGCTGTATCCACCTGCATCGCTGTAAAAGCCGGCGGATTAACCCCTTCTATGCCACGGTCAGCGCTGGCAGCGGCATAGAAGGTGCACGCGGTGGGTCATGGAGCCCATCAGATCCCCGCGTTGCTGTGGCAGGGACTCGATGGGTGACAAGGCAGCCCGATGCCATGCACAAGATGCCCAATGCCTTGCATGGCATCGGGACCTGCCTTCTACGGGGGCCAAGGAGATCCATCCCCAGGCTGGGTCTCCTAGGCAACCTGTTAGTGTAATACACTAACAGGCAATGTATTACAATACAGATGCATTGTAATGCATTTCAGAGGGGATCAGATCCTCAAAAGTTGAAGTCTCAGAGTGGGATAGAAATAAAAGTAAAAAAAAAAAAAAAAGCAAAAAAAAAAGTGTTTTTAATAAAAAAAGAAAAAGAAAAAAAAAGCCCCTTTTCCCTGATTTTATAATAAAAAATATTTTTAAAAAATGAAAAAAACCCACACATATTAGGTATCACTGCATCCGTAACAACCGACTCTATAAATATTTCACATGAGCCACCCCTCCCGATAAACACCATAAAAAAATAAAAACTGTAAAAAAATGCAATTTTTGATACCTGTAGGTATTTGCTCTGGTAGGCAGGGTAAGCGGACGCAATACAGAGGCAAGACCACGGTTGAAAAACAAAAGTCCAGTGTTTATTCACACAGAAAAGGCAGAAAATTAAAAACAATGCTTTACAGGGTCCTGGTGTTAATTCACACTGCAAGAGTCCCCAGAACAACATAAATCACCTTGCAGAACACAGCAGGCTTTAGGGCACCTGACTCCCAGCAGGCGGCTCTCATGCATCTCTCAGCCTTGCAGCATGGCGGATCTCTTCAGCTCCCAGAAACACAGAGCTTCCACAGCTCCACTATCACTTGGAGGATCATACCACACCCAGCTGAGCTGCTGGCTGGGTTTTTAAACCCAGCCCAAAACCTGGCCTGGATGTGGGGGAACAGCCACCCACCCTGCTCTTTGGCTGCTCCTAATAAGAACCGGCCCGGATTGGCTTTACAGCCACACTAAGTAAAACAGTGTCAGCGAGCACTAGCTGCCGCTGACACACAAAATTACCGTTTCCTATCTAACCAAGGCCAGGAACCTCGGTGACACGTACCTTCCGTCAATGACGGACCCTTGCGCCTTCCTACACACCTTACATCACAAAAAGTGCAACACAAAGTGATCAAAAAGGTGTATGTCCCACAAAATGGTACTAATAAAACCGTCACCTCATTCCGCAAAAAATGAGCACCTACGTAAGAAAATCGCTCAAAAAATAAAAAAAAACTATAGAACATGGAGACATTAAAACTTTTTTTTGTTTCAAAAATGCTATTATTGTGTTAAAGTGAAATAAATAAAAAATGTATACATATTAGGTATCGCCGCATCTGTAAAACAAGCAGCTCTATAAAAATATCACATGACTTAACCCCTCAACTGAACACCATGAAAAAAAATAAAAACAATGCCAAAAAAGCAATTTTTTCTCATCTTACATTACTAAAATTCCAACACCAAGCATTCAAAATGGCGTATTCCCCCCAAAATAGAACCAATCAAACCGTCACTTCATCCCTCAAAAAATGAAACTATACCTAAGACAATCGGTCAAAAAAAAATAATATATGACTCTCAGACAATGGAGACAGTAAAATATGATTTTTTTGCGTCAAAACTGCTATTATTTTGTTAAAGTGAAATAAATAAAAAAAGTTGACTTATTAAGGTATTGCCGCATCCATAACAACCTACTCTATAATAATATCACATGACCCCTCAATAAAAAATAAAAACAGTGCTAAAAAGCCATTTTTTTGTCCCCTAACATCACATAAAGTGCAACACCAAGCGATCATAAAGGTGTATGCCCCCCAAAATAGTACCAATGAAACAGTCACCTAATCCCGCAAGAATGAGACCCTACCTAAGACAATCAGTCAAAAAATAAAAAAGCTATGGCTCTCAGACTATGGAGATACTAAAACATCATTTTTCTGGTTTCAAAAATGCTATTATTGTGTAAAACTTAAATAAGTAAGAAAAAGTATACATATTCAGTATTGCCACGTCCGTAACGATCTGCTCTATAAAACTTTCACATGACCTAACCCCTCAGGTGAACTCTGTAAAAATAAATAAATAAAAACTGCCAAAACAACCAATTTTTTGGTCACCTTGCCACATAAAGTGTAATAATGAATGATCAAAAAATCATATGTACCCAAAAATGATACCAATAAAAACGTCAACTCTTCCTGCAAAAGAGAATCCCCTGCAAAAGACGATCGGCAGAATAATAAAAAAAATATGGACCTGCTCTATAAAATTAGCACATGATCTACCCTGTCAGATGAATGTTGTAAAAAATTAAAACGGTGCCATTTTTTTGTTACCTTGCCTCACAAAAAACTTAATATAGAGCAATTAAAAATCATATGTACCCCAAAATAGTACCAATAAAACTGACACCTTATCCCCTAGTTTCCAAAATAGGGTCACTTATTGGGAGTTTCTACTGTAAGGGTGCATCAGGGGGACTTCAAATGGGACATGGCATCTAAAAACCAATCCAGCAAAATCTGCCTTCCAAAAACCATATGGCGCTCCTTTTCTTATGTGCCCTTACATCAGTTTCCGACCACATGTGGGGTGTTTTTGTAAACCACACAATCAGGGTCATAAATATTGAGTTTTGTTTAACGGTTAACCCTCGATGTGTTAAAGAAAAAAATGGATTAAAATGGAAAATCTGCCAAAAAAGTAAAATTTAGAAATTTCATCTCCATTTTTGTGGAACACCTAAGGTTAACAAAGTGTGTAAAATGGGTTTTGAGTAACTTGAGGGGTGTAGTTTCTACAATGGGGTCATTTATGGGGGTTTCCACTATGTAAGCCCCACAAAGTGACTTCAGACCTGAAATGGTCCTTAAAAAGTGGGTTTTGGAAATTTGTAAAAACATTTTAAGAATTGCTTCTAAAATTCTAAGCCTTCTAACGTCCTAAAAAAATAAAATGACATTTACAAAAATGAGGCCAACATAAAGTAGGCATATGGGGAATATTAAGTAATAAATATTTTATGGGGTATCACTTTCTGTTTTAAAAAAAGAGAAATTGAAATTTAGAAAATTGCTAATTTTTCTACATTTTTGATAAATTTGGGATTTATTCATAAATAAAGGTGATTGTATTGACTCAAATTTATGACTATCATGAAGTACAATGTATCATGAGAAAAAATAAATAAATCGCAGAATGGCTTGGATAAATAACAGTATTCCAAAGTTATTACCACATAAAGTGACACATGTCAGATTTGCAAGAAATGGCCTGGGCAGGAGGGTGAAAACTGGCCCGGGGTAGAGGGGGTTAAAGAGCACCCGTATGTGGTACTATGTTATTACCCTAGTGTAATGTAATCTAGGCCAAGATATATAGGTCCTTAGGTAGCAAGGATACTCAACTAGTTTTAGCAAAGGGCCATTTGCGATCAGGTGAAGGTCCGAGCTGCAAACTAATTGTAAAGATGTAGAACTATTTTCTTCCCAATTATTATTTGTTAATGGGAAACACCAAAATGTAATTTAATAACAATATGCGCTCACTTTTCTCCCTTTATTCTAGAGATTGTTGAGGGTCTCAGTACTCAAACCTCCACTGATTAAAACTTTTGATATTTCTGATTTTCATTCTATGACATATCAAAGGTTTTTTGAAAAGGTAGTGATGCTTTAACATCAATTAGAACCCAGGCCAGATTCCTTAAATTAATGAAACCCATGACCACATCCATAAAATTAATTTAGACCCTTATACCACACTGAAAAAAAATAAATAAATACCACTCCGAGGGGTTCCTCACTTTTAGGTGTCACTGCACAGGTCATCGTAGAACAGCCAGAGTCAAGACCTTGTGTGTTGGATGCTGGTGATTGCTCCACTAATTATGGCATATTTCCATCATTAATGCATTGGAGAAGACATTGCCTTCCTCCACTGCATTTATGATGGCAGGTCTGTAGGGTTCAGACAGGTGGCATCACCAGTCAGATTCAGACAGTCGTTGAGGACCACAGTTTAGTAGGGTGATTTTTTTCACACAACTTTCTCAGGTTAGAATTGGCCCACCAGATGACCTGAGATTGCAAAAAGGAATTTTATGCTGGATTTTCAAATTTTTGGGTTATTTCATATTAATAATCCTATTGATGGTCTGGACATTATGTGAAATCATAAAAACATCATGACAAGGTGGGGGGTGGGGTTGAGTCTTCAATGAAATTTCTACAGTAGGCCTAAAACATTAAAGCCCAATCCATCCATCCAACTCCTGGACTCGCTAATCACTAATGTCATATCCCCACAGAGATCACAATGTTGATCAGTAGATCATCCTTGACAGGTTTATTCAGTCCAGAGTATAGGCAAGTATTTGTGATGCCCCCATGTAAAGGTCCAGGAATATTAATTTGTCCTTTCATCCCTCTTTTCAAAGTTGCCTTAGATAATTAGAATATTTTTGTTCAATATTGTTTTGATTTCGATATGTTTTCAGTTTAAAGGAACGATCCAAAAGGGAAGCTCCAAGACTTTCAGATATTATGGCATTCTTCAAACAAGCAGTAGGAGCAGCTAGAAATATCATCAGATCAGCAGATTACTTGGAAGTCACTCGTGGGCTCATAAATGAAAAGCTGAAAATCATCTACCCCAATTCTTTAAATGTTTCAGGTATTAAAAATGAACAGCGCTCTTATGTGCATTAGAATATCATTAACCGTATTGCTGTGATGAAGTGCTGTTTAGAAGGCAATAAAGGGATGTTTTTGAAAATATTGCCAAAAATTTGTGTTGTCTCAGTAACCATTCAGATCACTCTGCTCCCCGCACCACCGCTGCTGCTTCTCTCCGTGCGCAGATGAAAACATCTGTTGTCGTCGGGGAGCAGCCAATGGTAGTCGGTGACGGGGACGAACCTCCCTAGCGTCACCCACATTGCTAGGGCGGCTCGTTCCTGTCACCGTCTAATATTGGCTGTCCCCCTCCCCCCGACACCGGATGTTTTCATTCACGCACGGGGAGAAGCAGCAGCGGCGGTGCGGGGACCAGGAGCGGCGTGGGGAGCCAGGTAAGTAAATTCGGTGTGAGGGGCCAGGGCATATGGGGGCCATTCTTTCGTCTCGGATAACACCTTTAACTATATAAGACAGGCAGCATATAAACTTTTATCTATATATTAATTTATACAGGTGAAAATGTTTGTAATACAGCAAAGTGATGGAACACGCTATGATTGCTTCTTCTGATAGAATCTGTATGAATGTGTGAGGCTTGGTACGACCACAAACTCAGGTTTGCTGATGCAGTTTTGGAAGCCAAAATCAGGAGTGAATTAAATAAAGAGAGTTTGTGTCTGTTCTTTACACTTTCTCTGCTTTTATGATCAACTCCTGATTTTGGGTTCCACAAAGGCATCAGGAAACCTGCGTATGTGCCCATACCAGATGCTACTAGCGATTGTCTGGAGATAAGCATTCCCTCCTGGCAATCAGCAGATAGCTGGCAGAGGAGACCGCTGCTATTGCATGCAGCAATGTCTTCCACAACATGGGGGGGAGGGATCGCTATGCTATCGCTCATCCCCATGCAGGACAGCGGAGTGCCGGCGGCAGATTGCTATTAGACAGTGCGATCTGCTGCCGGCAAATCCAGATCTTTCAGCATGCTGAAAGATCTGGACTGCACAACGAACGTTTGCTAGTTCATCGGGCAGTATTAAGCCTCATTCACACGTCAGTGTTTCACGGACGTGTGCTGTACGTGTTCTCCACAGACAGCACACGTCTCTATTCATTTTAATGTGTGTATTCAGACATCAGTATTTTAGCACGGTCCGTGGGTCAGTGTTTTTAGCACGGATGCATGCTCTATTTTGGCCGTGTTCACGGATCCATCATGTCCATTATAGTCTATGGGTCCGTTAAAACCACGGATGCAACACGGATGCCATCCATGTTGCATCCGTGTTTCATGGATCCTTAGGAAGAGATGCTTTGAAAATTATTTTTCAACTGTTCAATGTCAGTGAAACACGGATGCAACACGGACAGCAAAAAACGGACACACGGACCCAACACGGATCCTTCATGGACAGCTTCATGGATGCATCACTGACCACGTGCTTACGGATTTGCGCCCGGACTTGAGCTTTAGGCCTTTTTCACACTACAGTATGTCAATTTCAGTGTTTTGCGGTCAGTTTTTCACGGATCCGTTGTTCCGTTTTTTTTGCTTCCGTTGTGTTTCCGTTTACGTTCCGTTGTGCCGTTCCGTTTTTCCGTATGGCATATACAGTATACAGTAATTACATAGAAAAAATTGGGCTGGGCATAACATTTTCAATAGATGGTTCAGAAAAAACGGAACGGAAACGGAAGACATACGGATGCATTTCCGTATGTGTTCCGTTTTTTTTGCAGACCCATTGACTTGAATG
This sequence comes from Bufo bufo, assembly GCF_905171765.1. Taxonomy (NCBI): domain Eukaryota; kingdom Metazoa; phylum Chordata; class Amphibia; order Anura; family Bufonidae; genus Bufo; species Bufo bufo. The sequence continues at coordinate 109,077,954 of NC_053391.1, forward strand.
GAGCCACGGACCGTGATTTGCGGGCAGTAATAGGACATGTTCTATCTTTCAACGGAATGGAAAAACGGAAATACGGAAACGGAATGCATACGGAACACATTCCGTTCTTTTTGCAGAACCATTGAAATGAATGGTTCCGTATACGGACCGTATACGGAACGCAAAAAACGGACCGCAAAACGGAAAAAAAAAAACGGTAGTGTGAAAGAGGCCTCAGACTGCTAGATGATCAGTAAACAAGTGTTCATAGGAACACTCATTACCAATCATCGGGCATAAAATCGGGCAGTCTAATATACCCTTAAATCTCTGTATACCCCCCTTAGGAAATCAGAGGTGCACAGAGGTGTAGTACAGGCCCCTACCCCAAATCCATACAACATAGATCTGAAAAAGACAATTGTATGAGCCGTTACACGTGTGCAGCATTCTTCATTCACCTCCTCTGTATAGGTGACCCTTACTGGAAAGCACAGAAAATACTATGTTTCCGCACTGTTTTTGTTTTTACACATCTACAAAGTACATTTGAATGCTATACTAGTAATACAATACAATACAATATCATGCTGTTATTAATGTGCACATGTTTCTTGGTAGCTGCTCTAACAGAGGAACAAAATCAAATTATTTCTCAACTAACTGGATGCGCCTATCAGTTCTTACCAAAAGTGTGTGACCCTTCACCGTACCGCAGCATCACTGGAGAGTGTAATAATAGGTAAGGAAAATCTCAGCAGACAGAGGAGTAATGACCTGCCTTATATCAATATCAGTCAAAGTATTAAATAATTATACTATCTGAGATAAAGCTAAGAATCGAGTTTATGCAATACTCCAACCTGTAAAATAATGATTTGTGTGTGTGTATGTATATACAAGTTGCAAGAAAAAGTATGCGAACCCTTTGGAATGATATGGATTTCTGCACAAATTGGTCATAAAATATGATCTGATCTTCATCTAAGTCACAACAATAGACAATCACAGTCTGCTTAAACTAATAACACACAAAGAATTAAATGTTACCATGTTTTTATTGAACACACCATGTAAACATTCACAGTGCAGGTGGAAAAAGTATGTGAACCCTTGGTTTTAATAACTGGTTGAACCTCCTTTGGCAGTAATAACTTCAACCAAACGTTTCCTGTAGTTGCAGATCAGACGTGCACAACGGTCAGGAGTAATTCTTGACCATTCTTCTTTACAGAACTGCTTCAGTTCAGCAATATTCTTGGAATGTCTGGTGTGAATCACTTTCTTGAGGTCATGCCACAGCATCTCAGTCGGGTTGAGGTCAGGACTCTGACTGGGCCACTCCAGAAGGCGTATTTTCTTCTGTTTAAGCAATTCTGTTGTTGATTTACTTCTATGCTTTGGGTCGTTGTCCTGTTGCAACACCCATCTTCTGTTGAGCTTCAGCTGGTGGACAGATGGCCTTAAGTTCTCCTGCAAAATGTCTTGATAAACTTGGGAATTAATTTTTCCTTCGATGATAGCAATCGGTCTAGGCCCTGACGCAACAAAGCAGCCCCAAACCATGATGCCCCCACCACCATACTTCACAGTTGGGATGAGGTTTTGATGTTGGTGTGCTGTGTCTCTTTTTCTCCACACATAGTGTTGTGTGTTTCTTCCAAACTACTCAACTTTGGTTTCATCTGTCCACAGAATATTACTAGTAATAGTACTGCTGTGGAACATCCAGGTGCTCTTGTGCAAACTGTAAAAGTGCAGCAATTTTTTTTGGACAGTAGTGGCTTCTTCTGTGGTATCCTCCCATGAAATCCATTCTTGTTAAGTGTTTTTCGTATCTTAGATTCGCTAACAGGGATGTTAGCATATGCCAGAGACTTTTTTAAGTCTTTAGCTGACACACTGATTCTTCTTCACCTCATTGAGCAGTCTGCGCTGTGCTGTGCTCTTGCAGTCATCTTTACAGGACAGCCACTCCTAGGGAGAGTAGCAGCAGTGCTGAACTTTCTCCATTTATAGACAATTTGTCTTACCCTGGACTGATGAACAGCAAGGCTTTTGGAGATACTTTTATAACCTTTTCCAGCTTTATACAAGTCAATAATTCTTAATCGTAGGTCTTCTGAGAGCTCTTTTGTGTGAGGCATCATTCAAATCAGGTGATGCTTCTTGTGAAAAGCAAACCCAGAACTGATGTGTGTTTTTTATAGGGCAGGGAAGCTGTAACCAACATCTCCAATCTCATCTCATTGATTGGACTCCAGTTGGCTGACACCTCACTCCAATTAGCTCTTGGAGATGTCATTAGTCTAGGGGTTCACATACTTTTTCCACCTGCACTGTGAATGTTTACATGGTGTGTTCAATAAAAACATGGTAACATTTAATTCTTTGTGTGTTATTAGTTTAAGCAGACTGTGATTGTCTATTGTTGTGACTTAGATGAAGATCAGATCACATTTTATGACCAATTTGTGCAGAAATCCATATCATTCTAAAGGGTTCACATACTTTTTCTTGCAACTGTATATGGATATATACACATTTAAGTGTTAAGTGAAGTATTCAAAGCGGAATTTGGTCTGAAGTTTAGGAAAACGTTGATTTGAAACTAATCTGAATTTCCTTGTGCCTTGTGGTAACAAATCCGTTTTTTCCTAAAATGGCAGCTGCACGTGTTACAAAGTGAAACTAAAAAGCCTGAGAGTGCAAGATCACCCATAAGGCCATGCAGTTAGCCAATCTGCAGATAGCCATCCCCTGTGATGTCAGAGCCCTATAAAGCCCTTTACCGCACAGTCGCCGCCATTGAAATCGCTAATGCGCTAGGGACAGTGTTACTGAAAATGATTAATGGAATAATATTAATCATTTTCTGTCTAGCCATTTTATAAACAGTTTGAGAGGCCCATTATTTCTATTGAACCCATTATATACCTTTAAAGCTTATGTAGTTTGCTAGAAGCAGCAGACTTGTCACAGTGAAGTGAATGTAATGGCATTATGTAGGAGGACGTACAGTGCCCCGCCCCCTCCGCTCGCCAGCTGCAGCCCATGATTTGCAGAAACATCAGATTTGTCTATTAGAGGGGCTGTCTAGCATTTTATATCCATGGCCTATCCCTGAAATATTAGCTGTTCTGTAGTGGCTCCAGCGCTGGAACTAGTAGATATTGCTGGTTACTGCAGCGCTGCTCCAAGTCACTTCAATGGCAGTAACCAGCTCCATACACTATACAACGGATGGTGCTATATAGCCATCATTAAACACTTAAACACTTAATTTTCAATATAACAATACAGTGCTGCACCTACTGGCCTGTTTTAGTATATTTCTAGTGTTTTAGTGTTTTAGTATATTCCTCTAATAGACTTCGAAGCCTTCTTGAGGCGCGTGGCTTCCACTTCCAGACTGCTCTGATGCCGTGAACACATTTGACCACAGCATCTGAAAGGGAAAATGTATGTGATCAGCCTTATGTCTGATCGCTTACATGTAGCACAAGTCTCTGCTATTTAAAATAGCAGAAACCCGGCGGCTATGGCGCCCGCTGCACGTGCGGACGGGCGCCATGGTTAAAGACCGGTCCTGAAGGTGTTAAAAATTAGCTGCCTAGGATTAGAAAAAAAAAAACTGCTTTTAAGCAAAAACAGCACCTATCCACAGGTAGTGTATTGCACCATAGCCCTATTGACACCTATGCTGTAATCCCAGATACAATCAATGAACAGGTGTTTCTAGAGAAAAAATAGCCATGTTTTTTCTAATTGTGAACAACCTTTTTAAGAATGTATTTCTTTCTGTTCACTAATATGTAGAAATATATGTATATATTTGTTTTTTTACAGAAAACATGCTATTCTCGGTGCATCCAGCACTGCGTACAAACGCCTTCTCAAGCCAGAATACGAGGATGGTATATCACTGCCACTAGGCTGGACTCAAAGCCGTCCCATCAATGGGTTTACTCTACCATTGGTAAGAATATCTTATATACTGTATGTTCTGTGTTCATAAACTTCAGTGTCCAGTCTAACATTCAGCATAAACCCTTCCTGTCTTCCAAATAAGAGGACTGTTTTCTGTTGTCTAACTTGTTTATTGGTCAACAGGATTGTGAATTGGTAAAACTACAAGAAGGCAAATGGCTTGTATAAGTATAACATATATCAGCAGAAAGCATAGACCAGCATGCATTATAACAGTTGCATAACACTGAGTACATATCTAAAATGACTGCCTATACATAGATTTCATGGCTAGCTAACAGAAATAACTCCCTGAGTAACACTACAATTACTTGAACAGCTCTGCATAACATACTGTCCCTGAAACAAAGGTAGATGTCACTAACCAGATATACTTGCACAAAGATGGTGGAGTTTAAGAAGGAGAACTGCATGGAACAGCTCTGCTGATGTCCTGTAGTCTGTATGTAGAGTGGAGAATGGCTTCTCCTTCCCAGAATGCCTTGCAGTACCCACAATGCCTAGCACCTCCCACAAAGCAGTAATCTTTATTAACAAGAAAACAAGATGCAATACATTTTTACCACCACTAGATGATGCTGTTGCCTAACGAATAACTACAGGAATACAGAAATTGCAGCAAAATGAATTAGAAATGAAATAGACGTGAACTGAAATGAATCTCCCTCTGCTGGAGGCAGAACACTAATTGCATAGTTCATAAGGTTAAAAACAAACATCCATCTAGTGCAACCTATAATCTAACTTGTTGATCCAGTGAATGGCAAAACCCCTATGAGATGGTTTCCAGTAGCCCAGTATTGGAGGAACATTTCATTCCTGACTCCAAATATAGCAATCAGAATAAGGGCTCTTTCACACGACCGTTGATGTCCTGTTCCCGTATTGCGGACCGCAATACACAGGCACCGTTCCGTTGTTATTCCGCATCACGGATGCGGACCCATTCATTTTAACCGGTCCGCAAATCTGATCTGATAATGCTACATTATCATGCTCTTTGTGGATCACTTTGCAGGAACTTTGTATCATCTGCAAATACTGAAAATTTGCTGCAAAAACCCTCAGCAAGGACATTAATAAACATATTAAAAAGAACAGGGTTCAATATTGACCCCTGTGGCACCCCACTGGTGACTGTGACCCAGTCTGAAGTTGTTAACCCATGTACACATAGTCTCACCTACTCCCAGCATTCTTATTTTATGTACCAACCTTCCACAGCATTACCCTGGTACAGTCCAGAACGTATCTCCTCATGGAGATAAGATTACCTTGACAGAACCAATCCCTTATGAATCTGTGCTTTTCTAACAATCTTCCATGCAGGGGTAAAAGAATAGAATTAGGGCTTGGGGTATTTTCAGTAACTTGCATGGTAATTTGGGGGTTACTACTTCTACAACTACATTGTTTCTGGCTAGCCATTATACAGTTACACAGTTTGAGAGGCCCATCATTTCTATTTGAACCCATAAAATGTCTTAATATAATAATACATAATAAGGCCGAATGCACACGACCGTGGAACACGGACGTGAGCGGTCTGTGGTATCCCGGCCTGGCATCCTGCTCCCTTGTATAGATCATACGAGTGTATTACTGTACTGCTGCGGCGGCACGAAGTGCACAGCGTCATAGCAACCAGTGACACTGTGCGCTCCTGCTCTCAGTCGGATGCCAAGCCGGGATACCACGTACCGCTCATGTCCGTGTTCCACGGTCGTGTGCATTCAGCCTAAAGCTTATGTAGTTTGCTGGAAACAGCTGATTTTTCACAGTGAAGTGAATGTAATGGCATTATGTAGGAGGGCGTGCTGTGCCCCCCCCCCCCCCCCCTCCGCTCGCCAGCTGCAGCCCATTATTTGCAGGAACATCAGATTTGTCTATTAAAGAGGCTGTCTAGCATTTTTACATTCATGGACTATCCCTGAGATATCAGCTGTTCTGTAGTGGCTACAGCATTATAACTAGTAGATGTTGCTGGTTACTGCAGCGCTGCTCCAAGTCACTTCAATGGCAGTAACCAGCTCCATACACTATACAGCGGATGGAGCTGTGTAGTTCTCATGCCAATTTCCAGTGATGGAGCTACTCCTGAACAGCTGTTGGTCCCCCACATATCTGATAATGATGACCTATCCTGATGACACTGGGCAACATATGGGTTGATGTTATTGAGGTAAGAATTCTTCCATGACATTAGAGATGAGCGAAGTTTAGAAAACTTAATTTCACAAAGAAATTCGCTTCATGATTACCGTATTTTTTGCTTTATAAGACGCACTCCCCCCCCCCAAAAGTAGGGGGAAAATGGCCATGCGTCTTATAAAGTGGATACTTCGCTGGCCGCTATGCTGCACAGCGTGGCCAGCGAAGTATCAGTGTGGAGTGAGGAGGCGGGGACACTCATGGCGGGGCCGGTGCAGTGACTCTACTCTAATACACCGGGCCCCGCAACTGTTAAATACATTCAATCCGATCTATATCTAAATGTATACCGCACTGTTCGGTACTTACTGTAGTACCGTAAGTATAGCATTAAGACGGAGCAGACCGGCAGCTCCCTCGGTCATGCGCCGCCTGCCCCGCCTGTCGCAGCTCCCTCGGTCATGCACCGGCTGAGTGTCTCCGCCTCCTCCCTCCACACTGATGCATCTGATGGGGGATTTGTAGATGACACTTATGGGGATCTGTGGATGACATAAGTGTCATCCACAGAGCCTTATAAGTGTCATCCACAGATCCCCCATCAGTGTAATCCACAGATCCCCCATCAGTGTCATCCAAAGATCCCCCCATAACAGTGCATCATCCACCGATCCCCCATAACAGTGCGTCATCCACCGATCCCCCATAACAGTGCGTCATCCACCGATCCCCCATAACAGTGCGTCATCCACAGATTCCCCATAACAGTGCATCATCCACAGATCCCCCTATAACAGTGCATCATCCACAGATCCCCCCATAACAGTGCGTCATCCACTGATCCCCCATAACAGTGCGTCATCCACAGATCCCCCTATAACAGTGCGTCATCTACAGATCCCCCATAACAGTGCATCATCCACAGATCCCCCATAACAGTGCGTCATCCACAGATCCCCCATAACAGTGCGTCATCCACAGATCCCCCATAACAGTGCGTCATCCACAGATCCCTCATAACAGTGCGGCATCCACAGACCACCATTAGTTCAAAACCTACCAAAAGCACACCTTTGGGTTCAAAATATTTTTTTCTTATTTTCCTCCTCAAAAACCTAGGTGTGTCTTATCATCAGGTGCGTCTTATAAAGCGAAAAATACGGTAAATGCTTTGTCACTAAGCTCGTTTCCTTGTGAGTAGCAGGAGCAATGACGGGGAACGACAATTATGACGCCCCAATCATTGAATACCGCAGATGCCGGGTTCATCACTGATCGCGGCATCTGAGATCAAAAATTAGGGCTTTCAGGGCTTAATCAGTGAAAAAAAAAATCATACTAGCCTTATCCATTTAAATGTGAAGAGGCCGCCGTGGCCATCTTGATTGAAGATCTTGCACGAAATCTCACTTGGCATATGATTACATTATAATGCTAGCCTGCATGGTGACGTCATACGTCATCGCGCACGAGATTTCGAGCGGGATCTTCAATCAAATGGATGAGATGAGCATGATTTATTTTTATTTTTTTACCACCATTTCAGGGAAAATTGATTCGATACCATGAAGCACAAGGAAATTCGGCTTCGCAGCAAATTGAATTTTCCCTGAAATTCCTATCAAAGTTCACTTCACTTCATCACTATTTGGCATGCTTATAACATAATGCCTTTTTTTTGCAACAGGCACGTGAAGTATCAAATGAAATTGTTAAATTATCTACGGAATCATTGAAACTGGATGACGGCCGATCTCTTATGTTCATGCAATGGGGTCAGTGGTTGGATCATGACCTTGACCTCTCTGTTGCTACACCAACAACTTCATCGTTTTTGCAAAATGTGAATTGTGCTAAGAGCTGCGTCAACACATACCCTTGTTTCCCTTTAATGGTAAGACTGTTTTTTCATTGACATATTCACATATGAATGCTCTGGTTATTTTACTGAGGAAATTGTAAGATTAAAATATAAGCATATTTCAGAATTTGACATGTATCTGTCTTTTTGTGCTGGACATTTTTCAAAAAGTGACAAGTTTTTGATGTTTGACACGGACCCCATACACTCTCATCAGAGCCATGTGCACGGAGCCGGTACAGATGTGCATGGAGGCCATACTGCTCCTAGTACGGAGCCACATGGAGTCTGTGTACTGCCATATAGACAGCAATGCATCTACAGGTAATAGCTCCATAATGTGTCATCAGATTTGTATGGAATCTGACAGAATGAATCCTCTGTTAGCCTCCATACGTTTCAGCGGGTATAGTAAAGGCAACATGCAGTTTGAATAGGAATCCTATACATGAAGCCTTAGCTTCTAAGATGTAATTTGTCAGCATGTTTATTCAATATAATAAAATCAATAATCCAAAAAATCCATCAATTTATTATAAAAGTATTTCTACATTGACTATTTTTCATCTGTTTCTTATATTTCCAGATTCCACCAACCGACCCTCGATATGTCAATGGCAGTGAATGTATATCTATGATTCGTACTGCATCAGTGTGCAGTCTGACAAGTCCCGTGCGTGAGCAGATCAATGGCCTGACTTCATTCATTGATGGAAGCCAGGTGTATGGAAGTGACCAGAATATCGCCACCTTGCTTCGAAACAAGACAAACCAACTGGGTCTTTTGGCTGTTAATCAGAACTTCACCGACAATGGATTTCCTTACCTGCCTTTTAGTGGGAATGGACCTGACCTATGTTCTAGGACCAACCCAACATTGGGAGTACCGTGTTTTGTGGCAGGTGAGTTTCTAAAAGGTTTTTTTGTAGTGCTTGTGGCATTTCTAAGTGTACCCAGGCTCGGACTGGCCCACAGGGCTACAGGTAAATCCCCGGTGGGCCACTGAGCAAGGCGGGCCCCTAGTCTCCCATCCCCTGCACAAGTGGCACATAACACAGTAGACTTACTGCACTACATTCATATTTTTAATGTACAGCACCTCAACCAGCCTAAGTTCATATAAAAAACTTGATAGATTATTAAAGAAACTCCCCAGTTTATTATTATAGACATGATCAGAGCTGAGATTCCTTCTAGGTACAGAGGAAAGTTGCCAGTGTCTATTTCTCCCCAGGACCTACCTTATCAAAGTTGCTGCAGGGACCCCATATTCAATCATCTGGTGGCATCTTGCTGCTGTGTGAGCAGGTAATATTTAAATGTATCCGTACGGAGGGCCCCAAAATAATTATACTAGTAGGCCCTAGGCACCCCAGTCCGACACTGAGTGTACCTATATAAAAAATGGAAGTCGTTGCTTAGGCAGGTGTAGATGTTGTAGGAAGGCGCAAGGGGCCGTCATTGACGGAAGAAATGTGTCATCGAGGTTCCTGGCCTTGGTGAGGTAAGAGCCGGTAATTTCAAGGGTCAGCCGTAGCTAGTGATGATTGACACTGTTTGCTGTTAGTATGGCTGTAAAGCCGATCCGAGCCGGCTCTTACTGGGAGTAGCCAAAGTGCTGGGTGGGTGGCTTCTCCCCACGTTCCAGGCCGGGTCTTTACTGGCCTATATCAAACCCGGCCAGCAGTCTCAGCTGGGTGTGGATTACTCCTCTCTGACAGTGGAGCGCTGTCAGTCTCTGTGTGTTTGGGAACTGAGAACGTGTGCAGTGCTAAAGGGCTGAGAGACGCCTGCTGGGAAACAGGCCCTAAAGCCTGCTGTGGACTGCGGGTGGAAAAACTGCTGACCAGGTAAAGGCTTTTATTCTGTGAACTTTCTACGGTGTGAACAAACACCAAGACTGCAAACCGTTACTTTTTGTTTTTCCTTATGTGTGAATAATACACTGAACTGTTTAAGTTAAAGACTTTGTGGTTGCCTCTGTACTGCGTCTGCTAGCCTGTCTACCAGAGCAAATCCCCACAATGTATATTTTATGTAGTGCAGGCCGAACTGTAATGTGTTTAACAAGAGTTTTTGGGTTGTGTAAAAATACCCTTTATGCCTTTTAAATATGCACACTATAAGCCACTCAGAGGCCCCCTCTTCAGTGCCCCCTCTCCTCTCACAGTATGCAGTCTCACATCACAAAGAGAGAGAGATGCTGCAGCACCTTTCTCCTCTCCATTCCTCCCTGTCTCCATGTTATTCTGTTTATGGGTGTTAGATTGTTGTTTTGAGGGTTTGCCCCTGTTGGAACATTGTGGTCCCATCGCTGCAGTTCTAGAACTAGTGACTGTAAGTGATGAGCGGCAGGGGCAATATTCGAATTCGCAATATTTCACAAATATTTTGTAGAATATTCGTCATATATTCGTGAATTCGCGATTATATTCTTGATTGTGAAAGTCAGCAATGTAATATTCGCGTAATGCGCGTGAAATACAGGTGTGGGTGACTTATGCTACATTTTTTAAGCTGGTATAAGTTTCCTGAGACTGGAGATAATGGTTGACACGGCAGAACATTAGAATAGCATTATATGCAGATAGAGTGCTCCAATATATTTGCGCTTGCGAATTTTCGACAATTAATGATGCGCATATTTTTTCGCAATACGTGCAACTTGTATAGTAAGAGGCAGGCAACTTTTCTATTGGTTGCTAGGGATGTTGCTAAGCTGTGACAAAGTCTTCTCATTGGCCCACAAGCCAGAAGAAGGGAGGGATGATCACCTGATGTGTACTGTGTAAAAAACAAAACAAAAAACCCCCGAATATTCGTCATTACGAATATATAGCACTATATTCTAAATATTTGCGAATTCTCGAAGTGCCGATATTCGCAATAAAAATTAGCTTTTCGAATATTCGCGCTCAACACTAGTGACTGTGCTCGGCTCTGTCCTTGAACATTAAAGTGAATAGAGATGAGCTCAGGATAAGCTGCAGTACCACAGCCACACCATGTGTACAGATGTGCCTCTGTGTCTGAAGCAATAGTCCTAAGAGTCAGACTCCCACTATCCTGAGAACAGGTCATAAATGTCCTCCCCATATATCTTCTTCATCTTTGCGATGGTTTCGATTATTATTTTCAGGGGATAGCCGTTCTAACGAGCAACCCATGCTGACGACATTCCACACACTTTTCTTGAGAGAGCACAACCGCATTGCTACACAGTTGCGTAAGTTAAACCCACGCTGGTCAGGAGAGACGCTATACCAAGAAACCCGCAAGATAATAGGAGCAATGCTGCAGGTGCAGTATCATTTTTGAGTATTATACCATCAAATACAGTAGATTATGTTGCCAGAGAATTTTCCTTTTACTAAAGCATTTTTTTTTTTCAACAGAAAATAACATACAAAGATTGGCTGCCTCTACTATTGGGCAATGAGATGTCAAAAGTTCTACCTCCTTATACATCCTATGACGAGGATGAGGACCCAAGAGTATCAAATGTCTTCACTATTGCCTTCAGAATGGGTCACACGATGGTACAGCCATTCATTTACAGATTGGCAAATAATTTCTCTCCATACAGCCCCGAGCCAGTTGTCCCACTTCATGAAACATTTTTCGCTTCGTGGATAATAGTGAGAAATGGTAACTTCTACTTCTCTATCAATTATTTTTCTACCATAACCTATTTCTGTCATTTTGCATACTATGTAGAATTTATAGTATTAGTATAGTGCAGCATAGTACAGTATATGTAATCCTTTTAGTCTTACTCTACTTTTCTGACAACCCTATATTACGCCCGCAGGTGGAATTGATCCTTTACTCAGGGGTACGATGGTCAATAAAGCGAAACTGAACCGCCAGGATCAGATAATGGTTGATGAATTGAGGGAACGTCTTTTTCCAGTGGTTAATCGCATTGGCCGTGATCTAGCATCTTTTAACATACAACGGGGTAGAGACCATGGCTTACCAGGTAGGTGGGAACACATTAGCCCCTCACCCCATATGTCCACACATAGAGAAAAAAATGCAGTCTTTTTGATTAAATTGATATTTTTTAATTACTATTTAAAAACGGTCAATAAATAAACTGGACACACAATCCCATAATATTTCTCTGATGGTAGTGAAGTAAGTCCACATTTCTTTACCTCCTAGGATACAATGCTTGGAGAAGATACTGTGGTCTTTCTGCACCACGCAATGTCGATGAATTAGCCGCTGTGCTGAATAATCAGGAAGTTGCCGAAAAGCTCATTGATTTGTATGGAACTCCGGAAAATATTGACATCTGGGTTGGTGGAGTCTCTGAGCCCTTAGTTCCCAATGGAAGAACTGGGCAGTTGCTATCTTGTTTGATTGGAAACCAGTTTCGTAGGGCTAGAAATGGAGATAGGTATGTGCCAATTATCAATGCAACATTAAAATATATATTATGTTTCAGTTTTTTTTTTTTTAAAACACAAGAATAAATGATCAGGTTCCAAAATAAATATTCATATAGTAAATGTTGTGCATATAGCAGGCAAGTGTCGAACTGTGAAGCAGTTAGGGTACATTCACAAGCAGCAGATTTGTTGCAGTCTTCCCCATTCATCTGAATCGCAGAACGTCATGTGCTTGACACACAAATAACTCCATTCAGATGAATGGAACTGATTTTCATTGGCAGAAATCTCTGCAACAAATCTGCCATGTATAAATCTACTCAATATTTTTCTTTTACTTAGTAGTTAAGATCAGATAGGTTTATGTGGGTCTGACTCTCTGCACCCCCACTGGTCAGCTGTATAAAGTGTCTGCAGTGATTGTGTCGCAACCTTTTAATTGTTTACATGGGTCTGCCACCCTTCCTGTGGTAGGATAATGCGACTTCTTCCCCTTGACATGAATGACTGTATCCACCGTGTGCCTGTAAACTAAGCCATGCAAACAATAATGGAGACTTCAGCTCTTGGTCAAATATCTCAGCCACTGAATCTTTCTATACCTTTCTAGTTTTTTTTATGAAAATCTTTCGGTATTCAGCCTGAAACAAAGAAAATCAATAGAAGAAGTGACACTGGCACATATCATATGTGCTAATACCAAAATTAAACAAGTTCCTAGAAATGTCTTTTTGGCCAATGAGTTCCCAGCAGATTTCATTGACTGTTCCAAATTCGCAGCAATGGACCTGAGTCCTTGGAAAGCTTAGATCACTGATGGTAAGTACAGGCTAATACAACAATAAAACTAAAAAAATAATAATAAAATTTATTATATGAGCAGGAGACGGCCATTTATTTAGGATGACTCTTAATTGATTCTATTAATGATCCAACGTATAGATTATAGATACAGATACTGTGCTGATTCAATAGGTGTGGGTCCAAATCATGTCAGAATAGTACATAGTACATGTTAAGAATGATATAATGTTATAGATCATACCTCATGGCATGCTTAAAACTGTGAATATCTGGGTGTCCAGGGTAGTGCATTCAAGAGAATAGGGGCAGCACAATATTAGAAACTGGATTCAATGGTTTTCATGATGTCTTATGTCATTGGAAAGAACATATAGCATGGTTATGGAGAGGAGGGAAGAGATGTTTGAAGGTGCAGCATTGTGGAGAACATTAAGGTTGTGAGTTAGAACTTTGCATTCAATTCTAAAGAAAGTGATCAACCAATGTAGTAGTTGGCACAGGGTTGGATGTTCTCTTATAGTGTTTGGCCAGAAAGATAAACTCGGTTGCTCCATTCAGGATAGATTACAGAGGGGGAAGTTTGGTGAGGGGAAAACCTATCAGCAATGATTTGCAGTTCTTGGAGAGCTGGTATATTTCACTGTATATGTATCCTAATTAGTGATGAGCAAACTTACGGCAATTTGTGTCCAATTTGGACCCGAATCGATTCAACCAGAATTGAAAGTGCTTCAGTTGTGATGAAAAGCTATGTCTTTTCAAAGTTAGATTGAAATTTGATTCTACAGAATTGATTTACTCATCTTTAATCACAATCAGTTTCTATAACTGTATTTTATATTTATCTGTATTTGTCTTCATTACAGATACAATAATCCCATGGAAACCTCCAAGATGCAAAAATGAAGTCCTTTGAATTCCTGCGCTGATCTTCTGTACAAATCTAGATTATTTTACTGTTGTTGATTCTGCAGCTGTAATGATGTCCCCTCTACAACATTTCACTTTGATTTTTACATTTTCATTCTTAAAATTTAAGATTAAATGTCCATCAGGGCTGGTATACTTACTTATTAAAACACAAAGCTTGTTACACCTTTGATAAATGCTACCAGTGTTAGCGCTCATTCCCACGACCAAGGGATGTTTTGCGGTCCACAAATTGCGGATCCGCAAAACACCGATAACAGCCACATGCCTTCTGCATTTTGCGGAACAGAATGGCCGTTCCCTTAATAGGAAAGTTCTATCCTTGTCCGTAATGCGGACAATAATAGGACATGTTCTATTTTTTGCAGAACGGCCATGCAGACATACCGAAGCAGAATGCACATGGAGTCATTTCCATTTTTTTAGCGGCCCCATTGAAGTGAATGGCTCCGCATATAAAAAATATGTTTGTGTGCATGAGCCCTTATACTGAAGCTAGCCAAATGCATAAGATAATGATCGGCAGCGAGACCGCTAATGCTACAAGCAAGATGAGGGACTACACTGAAATTGCTATGGGCAACTAAGCCAGTTTTCCGTCACACCAGTTTTGATAAGTCCCCCCTCTGTGATTGACCCTGTAGGTCTCTTTCACACAGCATTATTGTTTTGCATCAGTGTTTATAAGACAAAACTACTTATGGTTCCAGTACACAGATCTTTCTAAGATACTTTTTCTTTGTTTCGAGCATTTGTCCAGGATAAGCCATCAAATTAGATATCCTGGAGAACCCCTTTAATTTTTATTTCTGGTTTTGGCTTACACATACCGATCCAGGGCAATTCTGTCCTCTCTGTTGTCCAAGGTGGAATTTGCCATTTACACAAAATATTTTACCAGATCAGTATCCGTACACATTATTGTAGTAGATGATTTGAACTTTTATCTGGTTACATGGCCATTTAATTGTACTGTATATTTACACAAAAACTGAATTACTGAATAAATCTCTTATAATATGGCCACATGGGGCAGATTTTTCCATAGTGGAATTTCTGTGCAGATTTTGTCACACTTCTGCTGAAAAGTCCAAGATTACTCTACATCACACTCCACTTACATGAAGATTTGTTGCAGATTGCTGTGGATTTCACTCTCTGCAGTGTGCAAAAAATTAAATCCAAGGTGAACACTGCAGCATTAATTGACATGCTGCAAATTTTAAGGGGGTTCTCCAGTTTAATTATTATTTTTAATCTTCATTCTGTACGCAAAAAACTTCATATTTATGCACCAGGTACCTGTTTTTCATGCCTTGGCATTCCGTCCCCTGTTATTTGCATCATTTCATCTGAGCAGGATGTTTACATGCAGAACTTCCTGGTGAAACAATTACAAACATCAGATTGCAAAGCATGCTGGGTTTGGTTAGCAAACCCTGAAGGAAGCTGAGGAAAACAGGAAGTTCTGCATGTAAACATCCTGTCCAGATGAACTAATGCTGAAAGCAGGGGACGGAAAGCACAGACATGAAAAACAGGTACTTGAGGCAAAAATATACAGTGTTTGGAGTTCTGAATAGAGATGATTACATATGTACCACAGGTCAATTATTGCTGGGGACTGTTTCTGCAGGGTGTGGCTGAGATTTTTTTTAAAATATCATTTACTTTGTTGCTATTATAATACACTGCAGAATTTCTGCCCACAAATCTGTGGTGGTAAATCTGCAGTGTATCCCCAAGTGTGAACATGCCCTAGATGTTTTATTCAGTTTATAATGGTTATACCATTATCTTAAATGTATATTTTATTAAAACCAATTATTAAATATTATGAATACATTTTATATTCAGTATGTGGTCTGTATTTTTTTTTATCTTTTGAAAGAAACCAGCAATTTGAGCAATGTCTAAAAAAATGAATGCTTGTAATGTTATGTAAGCATGCAGTAATGTAATAGGTATTAGGCCCCATTCTAACAACCGTATTTTTGGTCCACATTTTTTTTGATTGGATGCAGACCCATTCATTTCAATTTGAACAGCCCACCGTGTGGTGTCCGCAAATCAGATAGAACATGTCCTATTCTTGTCCATTTTGCGGACAAGACTAGGTATTATTACAATGGGTCCACAGAAAAAACACATGCAGCACGGACATCACACGTATTTTTTACTGATCCACGCTTTGTATGATCGTGTGAATGCACCCTTAATTAGGGTTTTGGTACAGTCATGTGAATCAGTAAGAACACCCCATGTAATTTTTTTTATCTTATGTGAACATCACAATATGTGATGTTTATTCAAACAGTATATAAGATAAAAGGATAAAAGTGATATACTGAACAAACAAAAAGATGGCAAAAATTCAGACATGGCAATTACTTCTGTGGAATTGGTATGACCCGTTCTGCAGAAAGAAACCTGTAGCAGGCATTTCAAATGGTTACCAGTTTCTGACATGAACTGCTAGAAATATTTTCCACATCTCCATGGATTTCAGCCAGTGTACTCACCATAGAGGCAGATCCTGTGGCTGCTGTGGGCCCATTATGAGGAGTCGCCCAGCCCTTGATTTCTTCTCCTGTTTCCGACACAGATTTAAAGCATTTTCTCACATCTGCCCCTAGGGCGATCTGGGTAAAAGAGATATTACAGCTGTAAACAGTTTTACAATATACTGTATTAAGAGAAGGTGGAGACATAGAGCTGTATGGGAGAGATTCATCAATGTATTTATGCCAGTTGTGTGATGTATGTACATTGCGAAATATGGGGGCACCTTTTTTAAGACAGACATTTTAGACACCAGTCTTAAGAAGCCCCTGCGCGGGTGGAGGATTGCCTAAGTTATGTAGAGGCACCGCCGATTCTAAATGTAAGACAGCTTCCTAGATGTCTTACATTTAGACCATTTTCTATGCCTAAACCAGGCGTACAAAATGTTGAATGAGACGGACCTCTTAACCTCTTAAGGACACAGGACGTACAGGTACGCCCTGATGTCCTGGTACTTAAAGGGATTCTGTCAACTCATTTTAGGTTATAGAGATGCGGATATGCACGGCTAGATCAGCAATATACCGGTCCTATAGGGCTGTGTGCTTTTATTTAGTTTAAAAAATGATTTTAGAGATATGTAAATGAGTCTTGTAAGGTGTCCTGGTGCCCAGCCACGCCCCCCTGTGAAGGAGCTCAGCACCGCCTATGTCCTCCGAATCTCCTCTTTTTGATACAGTTAGATTGCTGCGCATGCGCAGTGCCAGTATAGTGTTCCTTCCCTGTGCTGGCATCAGCTTCAGGGAAGGAACTGCGCATGCGCGAGCTCGCGGCAATCTAACTGTGTAGAAAGTAGGAGATTCGGAGGACATAGGCGGTGCTGAGCTCCTTCACAGGGGGGCGTGGCTGGGCACCAGGAAGGTTCGTACAGCCCCTTGGGCACCTTACAAGACTCATTTACATATCTCTAAAATCATTTTTTAAACAAAATAAAAGCACACAGCCCTATAGGACCGGTATATTGCAGACATGCTAGCGGCGATCCAGCCGTGCATGTCGGCATCTCTATAACCGAAAACGAGGTGACAGAATCCCTTTAAGGACACAGGGTGTACCTGTACGTCCTGTGTATTTCCGATCACCGCCGTGTTTATAAAAAGTTAATATAGTGTAAAACATAAATAAATTTTAAAAAAGTAGACATATTAGGTATTGCCGCGTCCGTAAGAATCTGCTCTATAAAAATACCCCATTACCTAACCCCTCAGATGAACACAGTCAAAAAAATAAAATAAAAACGGTGCAAAAAAATAGCAAGCTATCAAAAAGTCATATGCCCCCAAAATAGTGTCAATAAAACCGTCCTCTCATCCCGCAAAACATTAGCCCCTACCTAAGATAATCGGCTAAAAACTAAAAAAAAAACTGACTCTTAGACTATGGAGATATTAAAATGTTTTTTTTTTTGTTTATAAAAAGATAATATAGTGTAAAACATAAATAAATGTAAAAAAAGTAGACATATTAGGTATCGCCGCGTCCGTAAGAACCTGCTCTATAAAAATACCCCCTCAGAGGAACATGGTCAAAAAATAAAATAAAAACAGTGCCAAAACAGCAAGTTTTGGGCAAATTTTCCATTTTAATCCGTTTTTTTTCCAGTAACAAAGCAAGGGTTAACAGCCAAACAAAACTTAATATTTATTACTTTGATTCTGCAGTTTACAGAAACACTCCATATGTGGTCGTAAACTGCTGTATGACCAAACGGCAGGGTGCAAAAGGAAAGGAATGCCGTATGGTTTCTGGAAGACATATTTTGATGGCCTTTTGTTTTGGCACCATGTCCCATTTGAAGCCCCCCTGATGCACCCCTAGAGTAGAAACTCCATAAAAGCGCCCCATCTAAGAAACTACACCCCTCAAGGTATTCAAAACTGATTTTACAAATGTCGTTAACCCTTTAGGTGTTCCACAAGAGTTAATGGCAAATGGACATAAAATTTCAGAATTTTATGGAGTTTCTACTCTAGGGGTGCATCAGGGGGGCTTCAAATGGGACATGGTGTAAATAAACCAGTCCAGCAAAATCTGCCTTCCAAAAACCACATGGCACTCCTTTCCCTCTACGCCCTACCGTGTGTCCGTACAGTAGTTTACGGCCACATATGGGGTGTTTCTGCAAACTACAGAATCATGTCAATAAATATAGCATTTTGTTTGGCTGTTAACCATTGCTTTGTTACTGGAAAAAATTTATTAAAATGGAAAATTTGCCAAACAATTGAAATTCTCAAATTTTATCTCCATTTGCCAATAACTCTTGTGCAACACCTAAAGGGTTAACAAAGTTTGTAAAATCAGTTTTGAATACCTTGAGGGGTGTAGTTTCATAGATGCGGTCATTTTTGGGTGGTTTCTATTATGTAAGCCTCACAAAGTGACTTCAGACCTGAACTGTTCCTTAAAAAGTGGGTTTTTGAAAATTTCTGAAAAATTTCAATATTTGCTTCTAAACTTCTCAGCCTTGTAACATCTCCAAAAAATAAAATGTCATTCCCAAAATGATCCAAACATGAAGTAGACATATGGGGAATGTAAAGTAATAACTATTTTTGTAGGTATTACTATGTATTATAGAAGTAGAGAAATTGAAACTTGGAAATTTGCTAATTTTTCAAAATTTTTGGCAAATTTGGTATTTTTTTAATAAATAAAAATGTTTTTTTTTACTCCATTTTACCAGTGTCATGAAGTACAATATGTGACGAAAAAACTATCTCAGAATGGCCTGGATAAGTCAAAGCGTTTTAAAGTTATCACCACATAAAGTGACACTGGTCAGATTTGCAAAAAATTGCCTGGTCCTTAAGGTGAAATATGGCCGTGTCCTTAAGGGGTTAAGCCACCCACGCCACGCCAACTTTTTTAGACCTGGTGTGAGCGGGGAATAAGTTGCAGATTCTGGCGCACCATGGCTTGCGACTGAATCTGCGCCAGATATACGCCACAAAAGTGGCATATATTTGGTCATAAATTTCCTCCGTGGTGTTTAAAAAGAGTGCTATATTTATAAAGCATCTATTCCATAGAAGTGAAATAATGCGAGTGAGGAAAAGAGCAACTTTTATACTGAATGATAAAAATGCATACATTTGACAAAAAGTCTCACAGGGAGTGAGGCCCATGCAAAGTTTAACTATGGGGCCCTGATTTCAGCTCCACGATGTTTGAGGAGTTTCTTATATGCACAGCTCATTTCAAGTCCCCTAAATATTTCCATAGGATTTACACGTAGATCTATTTTGACCATACACAAGCTCACTTTTTGTAGCCCTTCCTTGGTAGTATTTTCAAAGTAAAATAATAACAACCAGCTTTATTCCTTAGATGAACTGAATATGGCAATAGATTAACTCCATGGTCCTAGGGACTAAGATGGTAAAGGCCCATAATAAACCATGAGAAACAACACGAGGGAGTGACAAGCAAAAAAATACAGTAAAAGAGATATCATAGCGCTCAAGTAGAGATAAGTGAATCCGTTCGTAACTAACTGGGTTTATTACGAACTTTCCAAAAATGTGTCCACCAGACGAACCCGAAGCCTTCCAGGGTCACTTATGAATCCAGTAAAGCTGTGCGCAGCAACCTTTTAACTGCACATGTGAGCAGGAAGAATTAGATAAAGGAAGAAGAAAGATGCTCACATGACCCTAAGAGGAAGTGAGGGGGGCTAGTCCTGATTGGCTGACAGCCTGAATGAGCCAATCAATGCTGCAGCAGGCAGGGAAATGCCCTTACAGAAGAGCAGAACATCATTCTGTGTTGGGCTGTGAATTATGGTGGATAGGTCTATGCAGTGTCTGACAGAAGACGATCTTAGGTACAATGTGCAGTCACAATCAAGCTTCTATTCTAGGGTGAGGGACAGTTTAGGCTAGAAGGAAGAATTGGATAGAATAGTTAAAGGCAGGGAAAGCTTTCAGCAGGGAGTTAGGAATAAAGGGAGGCTGGGAGTGTCTTACAGATGAGGCAGATGAACCCACAGCTTTTCAGGTTCATTTCAGAGGAATCCAGTAAAACGGCTTGCAACACCATTTTACTGCAAATGTCAGCAGGAAAAAGCATGATGGAGGAAGAAGAAAGTACTCATGACCCTAAGAGGAAATGGGGGGCTTGCCCTGATTGTCTCCCAGGTCAACAGACAGCCTAGATGAGCTAATTAGTGCTGCAGCAGGCAGGGAAATGCCCTTGCAGAACAAGCAGAACATAATTCTGTATTGGGCTGTGATTGAGGGTGTATGGGTCTAAGCAGTGTCTGACAGAAAATTATATTAGAGACAGTGTACAGTCACATCAAGCTTCTATTCTAGTGTCAAGGACAGTGAATAGAGGCTACAAAGAAGAAGAATTGTATAGAATAGGGAAAGGCAGGGAAAGCTTTCAGCTAGGCAGCCTGGCAGTGCCTTCTAGGTGCAATTACTGTCTTATAACACAGCTGCAGCTGCTGTAGAATCTCAAAAGCAGCTACTTGAAAGACCATATGTGGGGGGAATAAACTCAAAACTGTACAACACATGTTTTACCATACAGAGGATACACCTGAAAACACCTGAAATACGGTACCAATCCAAAATCTGTGCCAGGGCTTCTCCAGACAGTTCAAATGTATTTATTTTTCTTGGAGGAGGGGTGGTTGGTAAATTACTGGGGGCATTATTATAACTAAAGGCACAATAGGGGCCATTATTATTACTGGAGGCACTATAAGGAGACATTATTGGAGACGTTATAGGAGACATTATTACTGTTGGGGGCACTATAGGGCCATTATTATTACTGGATGACCTATAAGGGCATTATTATTACTGGAAGCACAACTGGGGCATTGTCATTGCTGGGGGCAGTATGAGGCCATTATTATTACTGGAGGGACTTTTTTACTTCAGTATAGTATTTGGGTGCATTGTGGAGCATGGCGGGCACAGTATTGAGAGTAATAGCAGAATAACAATGTTAAAACATTGGGGAGAGGTGGATAATGGAAAAGATGAATAAGATGTCTGTGTGTGCCACACTGCAGAGACGAGAAGTGGCTGATAGAAGTCATCAAGGCAGTTTTGTCCGAATGGAGAAGATGAGGAAAGAAAATGTCTACATGTCTACATGAGAGGAGACAGGTATGTGGTGTATTCTCATGTATGTTTTTTAGCACTATAGATAAGATGCCTTTATTGTCACTGGACAATACAATGTAATACAATGTACAATACAATGAAATGTTGTTTGGAGCAATCCTAGATGCCATGGACAGAGGAACAAGAACTGACATTTAAACTAAAGTATTACACTAGAAAAAAACAAAACAAAAAAAACATTGCACTAGAAAGCATTGCTATTCACAGGTCACAGCATATATATAGCAAGAGCAAAGTAGGAAGTGCTTATAAGTGTATATATACACACTGATTCAGACACCACTGCAGACAAGAGATCATCATGGGTTCATGAATGCAGCAGTCACTTTCAGTCTGTGGTAGTTTCTATCCTAGGAAGGAGCAATAATCTCCGAGCATTTAGGAGACTGATTGCTTTGGGGTAAAAGCTGTTCTTCAGCCTAGTGGTGCGGGCATGTAGGGCTCGAAGACGCCTACCAGAGGATAGGGAAATGAAAAAGCTGTGGCCGGGGTGAGTTGGATCCCCGCAGATCATTTTTGCCCTGTTGCTGCAGCGAGTGAAGATGTCATCCAGTGATGGTAACTGAGTACCAGTGATTCTGCCAGCCATTCTGATGATGCGCTTTGTAATGTTTTCAAAGTATGTCTTCAACAGTAGGGCTGGAGGGATGGGGTTGGATCAGGATATGCATAACCCAAGTGAAGAGAAAAAAATGTCAGCAACACCCTTGTGCAATAGTGTCGGAAACCATGAAAAATATTAGGTGTATATAGACATATGCTCACCTATTCAGGTTATATACAAACCGAACACTACAAGGTCAGGATGAGGTACTTTGGAATCTGAGGTGGAGCAGGCTAATCCCCCCACCACCAATCAATTAAAAGTTTGTAATAAAGAGATTAAAACACATTTGAAACAAACAGTCAAGGGCAGATACAGTGACTTACAGGTGATTTCTCCACGGATTTGAGTTCTTCAATTCCCTTTTCTTCTCTATATGGTCCAGACCATCATGGGCGGATGTCTTTGGTCAGTGGTGTGCAGCCCCCTCTGCCACATAAGAAGACAGCAGTATTACAATATGGCACATAGTAGATGGAGGACTGTTACAGATTTTGCTAAATCGGCCTCAAAATTTATACAGACCTGAAGATCAGCCCCCAGATTTATTCAGCCCACTGTCATCCTGTTGTTATTCCTAATGCTGTGCCCGCTATACTGCCCTATGCTCACAAACACTGTAGTGTCAGAAATAACAGTGCCATACAGATAGTCCCCCCATAGTAATAGTGCTCCCAGGCTGTCCTTTGATAATTCTCCCGAAGTGTACCCCCATTAGTAGCGATACCTACATATTTTTTTCCAATAATAATAAGGAAAGAACCAAAAAATGTTTTCCCAAAAGGAGTTATACATTAAACGACGCGTATATCGTTCAGCTATACAACCTACAAAGATATACGAGTCTACATGTAAATAACTATATCAACACCGTATGCGTATCAAAAAAACATTTTATTAGTACATCAATTCATAATATCTATTCACATGATTGACAATACACAACAATTAAAATCAAAGTTAAAACAAAAATGGTGGTGCATGGCTTTTAACAGGATAATAAAGTGCTAGTGCAAATTTATCACGGTCAGTAAATAAACTACTCAATACAAATTTATATGGCTAGCTCAAAAAGTGCTGTGGGATTTTAATATCTACAGCCAAATTTAGTGCCTGATAAAAGCCCATGCTAAATACATAGATGATAACAAAATAAAAAATAAATCACACCAGTGAGCAATTAATAAATACCAGGACTGAATACATAAATAACATATAATTAAATCACAACAGGGGCTATATACACTCACCTAAAGAATTATTAGGAACACCTGTTCTATTTCTCATTAATGCAATTATCTAGTCAACCAATCACATGGCAGTTGCTTCAATGCATTTAGGGGTGTGGTCCTGGTCAAGACAATCTCCTGAACTCCAAACTGAATGTCAGAATGGGAAAGAAAGGTGATTTAAGCAATTTTGAGCATGGCATGGTTGTTTGTCACGAGGGTATCGAGAACCACGCCTGACTCCATTATACCCGGGGTCAGGAAGTCGCAGAGCTGCACGCTCTATTTAAGATAGGGCTGTTTTCCTTATGGTAGCTTTCTGGGTTTGCTTTGCAAACCCTTTTGGCTCACTCAGGGATCCGTAGCTCCTTCTCTTCAGCTGTTCCTTGTCCAGCACTCCCAGACCTCCTTATATTTCTCTCTCACACTTCTCTGGTTGCCAGAGATAGAGCTTCCTGCCTGGACATCTATTCTGACCTTCTGGAGCTGTGTTGCTGCGTTCTCTGGTAGTTGGTCCAGAACGCTACCCTCCGGATCCCTGTTGGACCTTTTTGGTCTATTGTGGTCGCCCACCTGGGTGTATGTGTTTGTCTGTTTTGTCTATCCTCTCCCTAATGTTTCCCTCTTAGTGATAGTGGTGCGGACTAGCGATCCCACCGGCCCGTTCACTATCTAGGGCTCATATTAGGGAAAAACAGGGTTTAGGCACGTGACCGCCGCACGGGTGAGGAACCCGTCTAGGGACGTCAGGGCAGTCAGGTGCCAGCCGCAAGGTGAGTTAGGGGTCACCACCTTTCCCTCTCCCTTGGGCAGGGCTCTCCCTGTTTTCCTCCCTGTGTGTGACGTCGGTCATTACATTATCTCTGGCCATCATCAACCCCGTGGCTTTTCGCCTGGAGTTACCTCAGACTTTTAAAATTCATAATGTTTTTCATAAGTTGTTACTCAAAAAATATGTTCCATCTCTAGAATCATTACCGCTGCCACCCCCTCCTGTTGTCGTGGATGGTAATCTAGAATTTCAGATATCCAAAATTGTTAATTCTCGTCGGGTCCGCCGCTCTCTTCAATATCTGGTGCATTGGAAAGGTTACGGTCCCGAGGAAAGAATGTGGGTTCCTGCGTCTGAGGTAAACGCCGACAGGTTAGTTCGGGTTTTTCATGCCTCTCATCCTGAGAGACCTGGTCCTGAGTGTCCGGAGGCCCCTCGTAGAGAGGGGGGTACTGTCACGAGGGTATCGAGAACCACGCCTGACTCCGTTATACCCGGGGTCAGGAAGTCGCAGCGGTTGGTTGCACGCTCTATTTAAGATAGGGCTGTTTTCCTTATGGTACACTGTAGCTTTCTGGGTTTGCTTTGCAAACCCTTTTGGCTCACTCAGGGATCCGTAGCTCCTTCTCCTCAGCTGTTCCTTGTCCAGCACTCCCAGACCTCCTTATATTTCTCTCTCACACTTCTCTGGTTGCCAGAGATAGAGCTTCCTGCCTGGACATCTATTCTGACCTTCTGGAGCTGTGTTGCTGCGTTCTCTGGTAGTTGGTCCAGAACACTACCCTACGGATCCCTGTTGGACCTTTTTGGTCTATTGTGGTCGCCCACCTGGGTGTATGTGTTTGTCTGTTTTGTCTGTCCTCTCCCTGGTGTTTCCCTCTTAGTGATAGTGGCGCAGACTAGCGATCCCACCGGCCCGTTCACTATCTAGGGCTCATATTAGGGAAAGCCAGGGTTTAGGCACGTGATCACCGCACGGGTGAGGAACCCGTCTAGGGACGTCAGGGCAGTCAGGTGCCAGCCGCAAGGTGAGTTAGGGGTCACCACCTTTCCCTCTCCCTGTTTTCCTCCCTGTGCGTGACGTCGGTCATTACATTGTTGGTGCCAGACGGGCCGGTCAAAGTATTTCACAATCTGCTCAGTTACTGGGATTTTCACGCACAACCATTTCTAGGGTTTACAAAGAATGGTGTGAAAAGGAAAAAACATCCAGTATGCGGCAGTCCTGTGGGCAAAAATGCCTTGTGGATGCTAGAGGTCAGAGGAGAATGGGCCGACTGATTCAAGCTGATAGAAGAGCAACGTTGACTGAAATAACCACTCGTTACAACCGAGGTATGCACCAAAGCATTTGTGAAGCCACAACACGCACAACCTTGAGGCGGATGGGCTACAACAGCAGAAGAACCCACCGGGTACCACTTATCTCCACTACAAATAGGAAAAAGAGGCTACAATTTGCACGAGCTCACCAAAATTGGACTGTTGAAGACTGGAAAAATGTTGCCTGGTCTGATGAGTCTTGATTTCTGTTGAGACATTCAAATGGTAGAGTCCGAATTTGGCGTAAACAGAATGAGAACATGTATCCATTCTCTGATGGCTACTTCCAGCAGGATAATGCACCATGTCACAAAGCTCGAATCATTTCAAATTGGTTTCTTGAACATGACAATGAGTTCACTGTTCTAAAATGGCCCCCACAGTCACCAGATCTCAACCCAATAGAGCATCTTTGTGATGTGGTGGAACGGGAGCTTCGTGCCCTGGATGTGCATCCCTCAAATCTCGATCAACTGCAAGATGCTATCCTATCAATATGGGCCAACATTTCTAAAGAATGCTATCAGCACCTTGTTGAATCAATGCCACGTAGAATTAAGGCAGTTCTGAAGGCAAAAGTGGGTCCAACACCGTATTAGTATGGTGTTCCTAATAATTCTTTAGGTGAGTGTATATTAGCAAAAAGGGTTTCACCAAACTGAATACACAAATAATATGTGAATAAGTCACAACTATGATCAAAGGATACGTATCCAAATTGAGTTCCTGACTAGCATGTAAGTCATAACCGTCAGCAATATACTGACCCGAGAAAAGATTCCCACCACAGAGATGCACCACCAGTCCACACCCCGATGTGCGTTTCGCATGCTGCTTCCTCAAGGGGTAATGGAACTGGTGGTGATGCTGAGTATATGTAGGGCAGAGATGGCCATCACATTAAAGTGTCTGACCAATCACAAATTTGACACATATGCACACAGAGCGCTGGTAGTTTGAAAAGTAATTTAGACGCCATGCCTCACCTGTGTTTGAAAAAATAACTGGCGCCGTTCACTATATGGCGCATGGATATCTCGCCATCTGAGCAGGGAGCGCACGCCAACCCCGAGGTCTGGAGGAGGGGAATTGCGCGAGTGTACGGGCGACGCCCGTCCTCACGGAGCCCGGAGCAGCGTCGCAATCCCGACGCATGTGCTGGGAGTCCAAGCGCACCACAAACGCCATATTTGGTGAGGGCAACAAGGCTGGCAATAGTCTTAATATATCAGTATATGCAGTGCCAAAAAGGCAGTAAGGCTGTCAATAGTGTCAATGTGTCGACATGTATAGTACATTAGATGGAGGTAATACCGTATATTGTACCTAAATATTAATATCCTTGTGCTAAGACTGAAAGTTGCATAAAGAACAAAATGTATGAAAAATAATTTTTTTTAAATATAAAATAAAGTGTGAAAACAATTTTTGAATAAAAAATTTGAAAAATGTAAAGTGTGTATGGTGTGAGAGATAAAAATAAATAGAATGAATGTAAAGGTGAATAAATGGATGACTGTTGTTATTGATATGGGTGATATCACAAAGTGAATGCAATAAATCTAAAACGTATTTTTTTACAGCAATTAACAAATAAAATATAAATACATTAAAAAAAATCACTACAATAGATACCACATCACATCAGGACTACAAGCGACATGGAATAGGTGAGAAAAATTCATATATGCAACATAGTACATAGAGCACAAATGATGACCCTAATCTCAGTAAGGACATCATCACAATTTTAACCCATAAATAGATCATCCTCGTGCCCAAGCCATTCAAAGACATTATCTGCACTTCCTTCACTTTCAAACCGAATACACCATGCATCCAAGGGAATGGTGTATCTACATAAAATCCTCCCTAGGGACCAACAACATGAAGACCTACAAGATAGAAACATATATATATAAAGTCACCACTCCCACACACATCCAGCATCACCCCAAGGCTAAAACAATAATATTTACAAACATGATAAAAAATAAGGATTACAGAAAGGACGCAAAGGGAATCTTATCGTTAAGGCCATTGTGGTGTCTGCGTTTTCAATTTGACAATCCACCTACTTTCCACTTGTTCCAGGCGTCTGAACAAATCACCTCCTCGAGAGCCGAGCAAACCTTGTCAATACCTCGAAACTTCAAATCTTGCCAGCGATTGCCATGTTTCTGTAAAAAATGTCTTGCTAGCTGTTTCAACTTAACAGTCTTGTCCCTCTCATGGTTCTCGATCTTAACAGCTGCACGTACCGTACAGACCAAAAGTTTGGACACACCTTCTCATTCAAAGAGTTTTCTTTATTTTCATGACTATGAAAATTGTAGATTCACACTGAAGGCATCAAAACTATGAATTAACACATGTGGAATTATATACATAACAAACAAGTGTGAAACAACTGAAAATATGTCATATTCTAGGTTCTTCAAAGTAGCCACCTTTTGCTTTGATTACTGCTTTGCACACTCTTGGCATTTTCTTGATGAGCTTCAAGAGGTAGTCCCCTGAAATGGTTTTCACTTCACAGGTGTGCCCTGTCAGGTTTAATAAGTGGGATTTCTTGCCTTATAAATGGGGTTGGGACCATCAGTGGCGTTGAGGACAAGTCAGGTGGATACACAGCTTATAGTCCTACTGAATAGACTGTTAGAATTTGTATTATGGCAAAAAAAAAGCAGCTAAGTAAAGAAAAACCAATGGGCCATCATTACTTTAAGAAATGAAGGTCAGTCAGTCAGCCAAAAAATTGGGAAAACTTTGAAAGTAAGGGCTATTTGACCATGAAGTGATGGGGTGCTGCGCCAGATGACCTGGCCTCCACAGTCACCGGACCTGAACCCAATCAAGATGGTTTGGGGTGAGCTGGACCGCAGAGTGAAGGCAAAAGGGCCAACAAGTGCTAAGCATCTCTGGGAACTCCTTCAAGACTGTTGGAAGACCATTTCAGGGGACTACCTCTTGAAGCTCATCAAGAGAATGCCAAGAGTGTGCAAAGCAGTAATCAAAGCAAAAGGTGGCTACTTTGAAGAATCTAGAATATGACATATTTTCAGTTGTTTCACACTTGTTTGTTATGTGTATAATTCCACATGTGTTAATTCATAGTTTTGATGCCTTCATAGTCATGAAAATAAAGAAAACTCTTTGAATGAGAAGGTGTGTCCAAACTTTTGGTCTGTACTGTATATCTTTCTGATGTTCCTGAATGCAAATGGGTAACTCTTGTGTGGTCATACCCACATATATAAGCCCACAAGCGCACATGGCATAATAGATAACTCCAGATGTGCTGCAATTAATGAAATGTACTATGTTGTAGACTTGTTGACCCGTTGAGTCACAAAAACTGTCCGGTTTCATCATAACTTTGCACGCACTGCAATGACCACACTGAATCGAACCCCATTTCGGGCCACAAGAATTAAATAGAAAGCGTGATTTAGGTGGCACATAATGACTCCGCACTAATAGATAGATTTTTGCTACGTTTAGCTACAAAGGCTGGAGCCAATGGAAGCACCCGTTCTAGATCTGAATCCGATCTCAGGATAGGCCAGAATTTAGTAAAAATCTGTCTCATGCTGTGCCACTGTGTATTATAATTGGTGATCATACTGACCACTTGGGAAGATGAAGAATCGTCCCTGTATCTGGGAGTAAGTAATGTTTCCCGTTTTGTATTCTTCGCACGTTGGTATCCCCGCTGAATGTCTTGATGTGAATATCTCCTTTGTTGGAACCGTTGTTTTAAAATGTCAGATTCTTTCTCAAAATCGCCACTAGAGGTACAAATCTGTTTGGCCCATAAGAATTGTCCAGTAGGTATGGATGCCTTCTGGTGTCTAGGGTGAAAGGAAGAGGCATGAAGTAGGGTGTTAACGGCAGTTTCCTTAGGATTTACAGATGTCTGTTACTGTCCATCTTCAGACACATTAATCCTGATGTCCAAGAAATCAATTTGTTTCAGGGAAACGGTTTGAGTCAGGACTATATTCCAGTCATTGGTATTTATAACCTTAAGAAACAAGTCAAGAGCATTCTGTGAACCCTGCCACACGAACAAGATGTCGTCAATAAAATGCATCCATGACAACACTTGTCCCTGGGCCTCAGCCATGGCAACCTGAACAAACTCACGTTCCCAGTACCCAAGAAAAAGGTTTGCATACGAGGGTGCGTATGTCGCACCCATTGCCACCCCTTCATAACTGTAAATAATTATAATCTTTGAAAAGGAAATAATTGTGAGTAAGAACTAAATACATCAGTTCCAGCAGGAGGTCTACCAATTCAGGTGTTAAATTACTCGTCTGTAAAAAAAAGACGCTCTCAAGCCCAAATTGTGACGGATACACGTGTACAGAGATTCAACATCACAGGACACCAAGACCATGTTACTCTCCATCTTTATGTCCTCAAGTTGTTTAAGTACATCTGTGGAGTCCCGTACATAAGAGGGTAAACATTCTACACAGGATTTCAAATAATAATCCTAAAAGCGATTTACTGGTTCACAAAGCCATCCACGACCTGAGACAATAGGCCTGCCCGATGGTCGTGATAGGGATTTGTGCACTTTAGGCAACATATATAAAGTGGGGGTTACCGGATGTTTAACTATAAGCCCCTCATAAACATGATGATACCTGTTGCCACAGCTTCCTTGAGAATAAGGTCCAATTGGGTTTTGAAATTGGTGGTGGGATTGTCAGGAAGTAGTTGGTAACGCTCCTCATCACTGAGTTGGCGAGAGGCCTCAGCCTCATGCATGTCAATTGGCCATACAACCACATTCCCACCCTTGTCAGGCGACTTAAAAACCACCTCCTTCTTCTCTCGTAGTAGTTTCAACGTATCTCTGTGATCTTTCGTTAGATTATCACACTTTCGTCCGCCGGGAAGCTTGTACAATTCCGCCACCACCATTCTGACAAACATCTCAATAGGCGGACTGAGAGACAGGGGTGGGAATGTGGACGACCGCTCCGAATAAATGGTGGAAATTTGGAGGCACCTACCTCTTGTTTGGCTAATAAAGATTCTAACGTCCTGAGTGCTTCTAACTCCTCCGGGGCTGAAAATATATCATCAGTCACAGTTTTAGAAAAATTATTTTTGAAAATCAATTTTCTAGCAAACAGAAAAGTATCCTTGATGGCTAAAAAATTATCATAGGCCAATACTGGACTGAAAGACAGCCCCAGAGACAAAACTTAGTTAATTGTAGTTTGAATACATTTATTACCTTAAGTTCACTGTTTCCAGAGTCGCTAGAGTGGTTATATTTTCTCTTCGCGCTTGTGGTAGTGGATATCCAGCCATCCGTGGCACCTGTGGCTGTTGTGACGCATTACTGTTGAATGAAGTTATTGAACTGGCCCCTGACCTGTATGTCTTACGCTGGTGTTGACATTTGAAGATCCTATTTTGTTGGTAATCCTGGATATCTCTTTGAAATTTCCTTGCTTTTATTTCCTGGATCTCCTTATCCCATCTGGAATGTTCAATATTTAATTTCTGTTCAAATCGTGCACATCCCTCAGAATCTGCCACCTCACGCAACTTCTCTTGTAATGGACCAATTGATTTCTCAATTTCCTCAAGGTGCTTCTTCTCATATCCTATGAGTAATTCGATAAAAGTGCTCAAACACAATTTGCACGTATCCTCCCATCTTTGTTTAAGTAGATCATCATCTAGTGGAAAGGAAGGATATACTTGTACCCGCAGGCCTCTCGGGGTCAATAATAATAATTCCCCCACAGTACCAGTAGTAATAATGCCACCATAGTGCCCCTAATATTTATAATGCCCCTCCTGCAGTGCCTCCTGTAGCTCTTATGCCCCCACAGATATAACTCCCCTGTAGTGCCTATAGTGAGACCTGACACAGGAGTGGTGATGTCATGTGGACCACCTGTGCCGGGTCTCACACAATGACATGATCATGTGGGAGCCAGTGAAGGAGGTCAAGGTGATCATAGCAGGTGGTTATCTCTACCACTTAAGCCGCTCTACTCTAGCAGCCTGAAGCCTATTAGATTGAATGGCCACAGATGTGGTCATGATTGTGCTCCCTCTTATGGTTAGCAAGGTGGCACCCAAGATGGGCGCCTACCTTTGCCTGCCCATTGTCCCGGCTCTGACACTAGTTACAGAATCAATCTGCATCTCTGCTATGCCTTGGGGGTTCTGGGGATATTTTCCTTCAAATCTTGTCATTCTTGCAGTACGTAATGTGGTCAGTACATCTAAACACACTGACATCAGTAACTTCAAATATTGCAGGAAGGAATAATGTTAAAATTCACACTGGTCTTTAGTTGTATAAGCAAGGGCAACAGGACATTCACATAAGGGAATACATAGGCTTAAAAATAACTGTAAAAGTTGTCCGAAATTCACTGTGATTACTGAGATGGGATGATGCTGCTAGGGATGAGCATATTTCTTGAAATTCGTTTTGGGTCCAATTTGCACAAATTGGTTGTCAGATTTGATTCAGGTCTGAATAAATTTGAGCCAAATCGAAGATACCCTAGTTGCCCTAAAGTTGTGTATAACACTCTGAGATCTCCTAGGACTCTATTCAACCCCTGTCAAGCTCTTTGAAGGGGTTGTCCAAATTATTTTTTTGTTCTTTGTATGTTTCTAACTAAGTAAATGTAAGGGGTTTTCAATTCACTTGCTTCATCTACAGTGGCCCTGTTTTCCTAGTTAAGGTCACATGACTTGTGATGTCAGCTTCGTTCCCTGCTCTGATGACGTTCCGTGCACAAGCCTGAGGAGCATCACTGTGAAGGTTGTGCTGCTTGGAGCAACAAGCCACGCCCTCTGCACCACCCGATCTGCTGGCTGCGACCATGTGTCTCCTATCCCACTGATTCTTCAGCAAACCCCTTCTACCATCAACAACATAGACCTATGGAAGGTAAAATACAGGATGCACATGTCCAGAATCCTTGTTTTCCGGACCACAAAAAGGGATACAGCTGTGTGCATGAGGCCTAAGGGTACTATTCAATATAGTGTCTGAGGTGGATACAATTATTAATTATAAAAACGTATACTGACTGGAGGCTAAATAAAATGGTTGACCTGATGTATTACTGCTTAAGCTAGAGACTGTCAACTTTATTCACTGTCCCGTATTTGTACTGAAAAAATACCGGTTGTTATTACAATATATGTTCATTGCTTTTGTGTATGGTTACAGTAACATCTTCAATGCATTTTACTTTATTCAATACATCTCTCACTTATGTTTATGGTTACTGTGACTTATTTATGTCATGTTTACTTTACTCATTATATGCATTACTTGTGTGTATGGTTACTGTGACATATTCATGACACATTTCCTAAGAGGGGAAATCCAGAGAACTTTACTGATTCAATAGTCTTACTTAAAGAAGTTTTCCCACACTACAAACATACCCTGTATGCACATGATTGCTGGGGGTCTGACTGCTGTACTTGGAAATCTCCAATAGTCCCATGGTAAATAGAGTGGCAGCATGCAGACTCAACATCCCGCTGCATTCATTCAGGGGGTCAGGATCCCAATTCGCATGGTTGGTAGGGTCCCCAGTGGTCGGACCCCAGCCTGTGGATCAGAGTGGCCAATCAGAATTTTTCTTTTTTCTGGAAAATGTATCCCAAAATCACGGACAGACATTTTGGAAAACCATAATGAATGATACATATACATACACAGCTCAACATACTGATAACACCTCATTACCACCATTTTCTGTGAGCTGTAAAATGATGATAATTACCTCCAAAATAATCTAGTCAAGTACCACCAACCTCAAAAAAAATCACAACAATTTTTTTCACGGAAACATGATTTTTTTTTCACAGAAATATTTTTACAGACTATCCAGGAATTTCTAGATGGTTGGCAACCCAGCTGTGGATATTGGAGAAATCAGCAAAGATAAAACTCCATGTGAGCAGGGCCTAAGGCTGGGTTCACACTTGAGCGTTTTACAGCGCGTTCAAACGCGCTGTAAAACGCTCAACACATGAAAACCAATGCTTCCCTATGGCCCTGGTTCTCACTTGAGCGTTTTACAGCGCGTTTGAACGCGCTGAAAAACGCCCTACTCTCAAACAAGCTCTTGAGCTTCTTTGGGGCGTTTTGACGCGCGTTTGCGGCCATAGGACACTGCAGTCAATCACACAAACGCGCGTCAAATGCGCGTTTACTATTGCAAAAAACGTGCATAAAAACGCGCAACAAAAACGCGCGTTAAACGCGCATATCAAATACGCTCAGGTCTGAACCCAGCCTAATGGAAAGACTTGTGGCTCTTCCATGTTGCGGACCTACTACTGGATGTGTCTTACAAACATTGATGAAAAATACTGACTGTGAATGTGGCCTAAAGATTGTCTGATAATGAACTTTTCATCTCATCTTGTTGACTTATGTAAGAATGGTTTTTAAGTATTTTGAAGTCAGTTTTTCCTGAGTCTGGGTTGACATACTGTAATTTGTGCCAAATTTATCAGAGTACCAATTTTTTACCAATTGACGGTTAATAAATCTGGCGTACACCTAATTAACTTAGATAACCATGGTCACTTTCCCATCCATTCTTCAAAAGTGGCAAGAGTGGTGCAAAATCACAAAAAAGTTGCAAAGTTTTGGCCACAAACAACAAAGTTCATCAAAGTTTCAGACTTTTTCATGGCAGAAAACCAGTGCATATCTTTATGTTCTGTCATCAAATGGACGAACTTATTCCAGCCCCTCACATCCTTTTACTCTTCTATGTAAATGTCCTGCTGTAGGCGAAGTAGACACTGGTTAAACAAGGACCATTGTGGATTTTAACTTCATAGGAATGACAATGACATTTTCATTGCGTTATTGTTTCCTCGAAAGGGCATGTTTCACACGGTCAGTATTTGGTCAGTATTTTGAATCAGTATTTGGTCCGTATTTGTAAGCCAAAACCAGAAGTGGAACCTACAGAGAAAAGGTATAATAGAAATTTTTTGCCTCTTGTGTGTTTAGGACTTACTCCTGGTTTTGGCTTACAAATACCAATGCAAAAATACTGACCAAATACTGACCGCGTGAAAGAGGCCATAGTCAATTTTTCTGACGTCAGCACTTTAAAAAGTCCCAGCCACATTATCTACTGCCCCATACAAGTCCTGGTAAACATGGCACAAATTTTACCAGTGTTCACCAAAGGTATAAAAGCTATCTCAGCCCTAGTTGTGTGTGTCTGTCCGGGTTGTGTGCCATAACCAAACTTCTCGCAGTGGCATTTTGTTAATAAATCCCAACAGGCTTTTTTTTTCTTGAATCTTTCAGAAAATTAAATTGGCCCAGATTTACTAATCCTGTAGATGGCGTGAACTTAGAAAGGTTGTTCAGATGTGCACCAGATTTATCACAAGGGCTCCAGCTGGATGATAAATGTGGTGCAGCGACAGGCACTTTTTTCTAACTCTACCAATTATTGATTGGGATAGTTTGAGACAAAATTTGATGCCAGAATTGTGTCACAATTATATTTCTAAATGTAGCCACCTTTCTGGTAAGCCCCACCACTTGTTAAGCTTGGCGGAGAGGATTTCTTAAGGATTTCTCTTACACCAGTTGGATAAATTACCCCCTATATGCGTCAAGGTGTGCTAAAAATGCATCAGATTACATTAAATGGTGTCAGTTTGTCTTAAAATTTTGGTGCAGTTTACAGTATTGCCTAAGCGCACTGACAATATTAAATTAGCCCATTATATTTTCATATGATGTATATTTTTCTATTTATACAAATACTTCCTTCTAAAAATCAAATATTGCAACATAACCATTCTTTTCATATACAATGTGACATATGTATACATTGTTATCTAGAAAGAGTCAACAGTTTAGAAAAAGCCTTGTAAGGTTCCCTAGGTATTTCATTCTCGCTCTCGTTTTTTTATTTTTTTACCTGTAATTTCCTGTTTCGTGATTGACAGGATCTCATCAACAGTTGCTGCAAGATTACTAGGCCTGCCCATGGGGTGTATCTGTGTCCAGGGACAGTACTCAGCCATTACTATAAATTGTGGCTGTCCTGTAACAGCTTTTACCTTTTAAGAGGGAGGTAAGAGATGCTCAGAATCTTCTACATACTTACAATAATATATATATATATATATATATATATATATATATATATACACAATATGTAAATACAATATCTTCTACTCTACATATACTACTATGTTTTAATATATTATAATTTTTCCAGGAGTCTTAAAATGAATCATCGACATATTTGTGCTGTATTTCTGCTAGCATGTTTCCTGGCACAGTCAAATCCAACTTCCATTCAAGGTAATTTTTTGTCATGTCATTGTGTCATAATATAATAAGATCTAAATGTAATGATCAGAATTGAATAAAAAAAAATACATCTTATTACTTTTATGTGCAATGTAATTGTTACAAGCATTCGTATTGATCTATGACATATGTGTTCTGTCTAAATAATGCTAATAAATTGTGCAATGGGAAAGGGGAGAATTTATTAAATAAGTTTTGACCCTTTTGTGGTGTTAAAAAGTTTCACATTTTGACACATGCCATTTTTTGCACAATTATTTGTAACTTTTTTTTATTTTTGCCCCACACTTGCCTATTTATTCACCTAGTGGGTGATGTTAGCTATGTTAGTTAGGTGCACGCCAGATTTATGAACTGTGACTTTTTAAACAGTCACAAAAAATGTAGCTATTTATATAAAAAGCTGGATTAGGGCTTGTTCACATCACCATTATGGATTCCGCCTTGTTTTCCATTATAACATGGTTATAACGGAAAGTAACGGAATCCATAAGACGGAAGTCAAAACGGAAGCCTTTAAGAAGCATTTAGTTTTGATCCTATGGGCAGCATAACGGATCCATCCTGGTTTCCATTATGCAGGAGTCCAGTCCTGCATGACGGAAACCAGGACGGATCTGTTATGCTGCCCATAGACTTGTATTATGACAGAATGCAAAACAAAAGCCTTTAAAAGGCATTCCATTTTGCTTTCCATCATAATAGAAGTCTATGGAAATCATAACTGGTCTGGTCTCCGTTATGCTGAACGGAAAAAAAAGTCCTGTCGACAGGACTTTGTTTTCCGTCTTGCACAACAGGAACCAGACGGATCCGTTATGCTGCCCATAGACTTCTATTATGATGGATCAAAACGGAATGCCTCTTTAAGGCTTCCGTTTTGATTTCCGTCTTATGGATTCAGTTTTTTCCCCCGTTATAACCATGTTATAGCGGAAAATAAAAGGAATCTATAACGGTGATGTGAACCCGCTCTTAATCTGTAGATATATTTAACAAGGCACTACATTTATCAAAGTGCAACGCTCATGAATAATATGGCAACAAAGACATAATAAGGCCTCTTTCACACGACCATATGGCTTTTTCAGTGTTTTGCGGTCTGTTTTTCACAGATCCGTTGTTCCGTTTTTTTGTTTCCGTTGTGTTTCCGTTTCTGTTCCATTTTTCCGTTCCGTTTTTCCGTATGGCATATACAGTATACAGTAATTACATAGGAAAAATTGGGCTGGGCATAACATTTTCAATAGATGGTTCCGCAAAAACTAAACGGATACGGAAGACATACGGATGCATTTCCGTATGTGTTCCGATTTTTTTGCGGACCCATTGACTTGAATGGAGCCACGGAACGTGATTTGCGGGCAATAATAGGACATGTTCTATCTTTCATACGGAGTACATGAAAGATAAATACTCAAAAAATATGGATGGCATCCATGTGCATTCCATATTTTGCGGAACGGAACAGCTGGCCCTTCATAGAACAGTACTATCTTTGTCCGTAATGCAGACAATAATAGAACATGTTCAATTTTTTGGCGGAACGCAAATACGGACATAGGGAAACGGAATGCACACAGAGTAACTTCCGTTTTTTTTGTGGACCCATTGAAGTGAATCGTTCCGCATACAGTCCTTAAAAAAAAACTGAACGGACACGGAAATAAAATATGTTCGTGTGCATGAGCCCTAATTGATACAACCGGATCCTGTTATTTTTTTCTCTACTTCTGATTGATTAGAAGAACGGAAAGCTAAACGATGATGTGAACTCAGCCTTAGGGCCGTTCTTTGTGGTCCGCAAATTGCGGATCTGCAAAAAACTGATGCCGCCCGTGTGCCTTCCGTAATTTGCGTAACAGAACAGGAGGCCCATTATAGAAATGCCTAATCTTGTCCGCAAAAGGGACAAGAATAGGACATGACTCATAATTTTTGCGGGGCCACGGAACGGAGCAACGGATGTGGACAGCACACAGAGTGCTATCCGCATCTTTTGCGGACCCATTGAAATGAATGGTTACGTATACGGACCGTATAAGGAACGCCAAATACGGCCCGTATACGGAACGCAAAAAACTTTCGTGTGAACGAGCCCTTAAACACACAGTGGCCCAGATTTACTAATCTTAAAGACGGTGTAAGCTTAGACAGGGTGTGTAGACCGGCAACAGATTTATCACAGGGACTCAGGCTCTGCTGCAATCTTTGTTTAATAAAGTTTTCTGACATTTTTTAACTGATAACTAGAGATGAGCGAATCGAATCCCT
The DNA here is from genome assembly GCF_905171765.1 of Bufo bufo. Classification (NCBI taxonomy): domain Eukaryota; kingdom Metazoa; phylum Chordata; class Amphibia; order Anura; family Bufonidae; genus Bufo; species Bufo bufo. Next base: position 109,116,343 of record NC_053391.1, read on the forward strand.
CGAAGTGGAATTCGATCCGAATTTCAGGATATGATTTTGATTCGCCTAGAAGCTGAATTTCCTCGTGCTTCGTGTCAGCGAATCGATTTAACCTGAAATAGTATAAAAAACTAAAATTCAAACTTACCTCCTCCATTTGCTCGCGACCGGCCGCCAGCCTTTATCTTGCTTAAAGATCTCGGCCGAAATCCTGTGCGGCGCGAGATTACATCATTACGCCGGCCGGCGAGAGGTCATATGTCACCACGCCAGCCAGCGTGATGACGTAATCTCACGCCGCACAGGATTTCAGACGAGATCTTCAAGCAAGATACAAATGGAGGAGGTAAAAAAAATCCTGTGTATGGCAGATAGATGCTTAGTAGCTTTCCAATAGCGGATCAGTTGTTGCACTTGTCAATAGCAATATATTGCCAAGGACATCTCATGCCCACTTGCCAGACAAAAGTAGCTTTTAGGTTATGTACATTCTACTAAGGCTACTTTCACACTGGCGTTTTGGTTTCTGTTTGTGAGATCCTTTCAGGGATCTCACAAGCAGTCCAAAACGGATCAGTTTTGCCCTTAATGCATTCTGAATGGATAAGGATCTGCTCAGAATGCATCAGTTCGGCTCTGCTCGGCCTCCATTTCGCTTTGGAGGCAGACACCAAAACGCTGCTTGCAGCGTTTTGGTGTCCGTCTGACAAAACTGAGCCAAGCGGATCCGTCCTGACACACAATGTAAGTTAATGGGGACGGATCCGTTTTCACTGACACGATCTGGCACAATAGAAAACGGATCCGTCCCCCATTGACTTTCAATGGCGTTCAAGACGGATCCGTTTTGGCTATGTTAAAGATAATACAAACGTATCCGTTCTGAATGGATGCATGCGGTTGTATTTCTGAATGGATGCGTTTGTGCAGATCCATGATGGATCCACACCAAACGCGAGTGTGAAAGTAGCCTAATTTGTTCAATCAAAATGAATGAACTTTCAAGCATTAGAAGACCAAACCCTTAAAGCTGTTGTATTGTATGATAAATTGATCTTTACTTTTTAAGATGGAGAAAAGATTCAACTTGATGACAGTGTTATTCGAGAATCTGTTGAAGAAGCGAAGAAGAGGGTGGATTCGGCATATGCCCAGACTAGGAAAGAGTAAGATTACTGCAGACTGGATTAAAAAATGTACCACAAGACAACTATTGGTATATGAGTGCTTAAAGAGCACCCCTATGTGGTACTATGTTATTACCCTAGTGTAATGTAATCTAGGCCAAGATATACAGGTTCTTATGTAGCAAGGATACTCAACTAATGATCGCGAGGGCCACTTACGATCAGGTGAAGGTCTGAGCTGCAAACAACAATCCTGGAATACTAAATACGTGCAAAAGTTCATTTATTTCAGTAATACAACTTAAAAGGAGTTGCAAGGTTCAATATTCTAGGCTCACACTCTAGTCAGCTAATTAATCCATATTCCCTGAGCAAAGGGTACCTGAGATTGTGACCAGAGGCGTATCTAGTGAAAATGGCGCCTATGGCAAGCACTGAAACTGCGCCCCTGTCAAAATATTTTAAACCCATCTTTCAGATAACCTTAACAAAAAAAAAAACACGATAGCTCTTTTGTAGAACCCCCATAAAAACTTACAGTTACTTGACTTGGCCCTTGGGGATCTCGGACGCCACTTCAACACTTTGGCCGGGGGCTCGGCGGAGCTGATGTTGTGTTTTAACCTAATGAGAAAGATTTCATAATAAGGATTTGGAGAAAGGGCAGAGGGATAGCAGAGCAGGGAGAGGCTGGTGCTGCTACTAGGGGGTCATACCATGGGGGAGTAATAAAGCCCACCATAATGCCCCCCCAGTAGTAATAATTCTCCTTATAATATGCAAAACATTTGTAATGCCCCCAGTTGAGCTAATGTTCCCATAATGTGCCAATATAAAATACCCCTTCTCAGTGCCCCCGTAGATGACCCCCATAGTGCCCCCCCCTTCCCCATAGTACCCACCATAATGTGTCCCAGTATAAAATGCCCCTATACAGAGCCCCCATATAAAATATCTTCTTTTTTAGCCTCAGTAGATGCCCCTATAGTGCCCCCCAATAATCTGCAGTAAGATGTGCCCCCATAGATGCCCCCAATCATGTGCCAGTAATAAGAGCCCCCCCACCATCATGTGCCAGTAGCCAGAGCCCCCCCATATCATGTCAGTAGCCAGAGCCCCCCCATATCATGTGTCAGTAGCCAGAGCCCCCCATATCATGTGCCAGTAGCCAGAGTGCCCCCAATCATGTGCCAGAAATAAGAGCCCCCCCACCATCATGTGCCAGTAGCCAGAGCCCCCCATATCATATGCCAGTAGCCAGAGCCCCCCCATATCATGTGCCAGTAGCCCCCCTTATGTGCCAGTAGCCCCCCTATGTGCCAGTAGCCCTCCTTATCATGTGCCAGTAGCCCCCCTTATCATGTGCCAGTAGCCCCCTTATCATGTGCCAGTAGCCCCCCTTATCATGTGCCAGTAGCCCCCCTTATCATGTGCCAGTAGCCCCCCATATCATGTGCCAGTAGCCAGAGCCCCCCCCATATCATGTGCCAGTAGCCAGAGCCCCCCCCACCATCATGTGCCAGTAGCCAGAGCCCCCCCATATCATGTGTCAGTAGCCAGAGCCCCCCCATATCATGTGTCAGTAGCCAGAGTGCCCCCATATCATGTGCCAGTAGCCAGAGTGCCCCCATATCATGTGCCAGTAGCCCCCCATATCATGTGCCAGTAGCCCCCCTTATCATGTGCCAGCCCAGTAGTCCCCCCTTATCATGTGCCAGCCCAGTAGTCCCCCCTTATCATGTGCCAGCCCAGTAGTCCCCCCTTATCATGTGCCAGCCCAGTAGCCACCCTTATCATGTGCCAGCCCAGCCCAGTAGTCCCCCCTTATGTGCCAGCCCAGTAGCCCCCCTTATGTGCCAGCCCAGTAGCCCCCCTTATCATGTGCCAGCCCAGTATTGTACCTATATAAAAAAATAAAAAAAAATAATACACTTATACTTACCTCCAGCAATGCGATGCGATGCAGGCCACCTCTTCCGTCTGTGTGTCCCTCGCTATACGGCTCAGGCGACGCGATGACGTCATCGCGCCATCACCGGCCTCTGATAGGCTGCCAGCACTAAGCCGGCAGCCTATCAGAGGAACAGGAGGGGACACACCTCTCCCTCCTCTGCCGCAGCACAGACAGGCATCTGTATTGTCGTCCTGAGGACGGCAATACAGATGACTATGGAGATGAGCGCTTCCGCAATGGAGGCGCTCATCTCCTGCTCTGCCCTGCCGCCGGCCGCGGCCGCCCCCACTTGTCACCAGGGCCGCAGCGCTGGGGTGCGGGGCCCGGGCACCCACTGCACCCCGTGTAGGATCGGCCCTGGTCGCCCCCCCCGCTTGGCGCCTATGGCACTAGCCATGGCTGCCATAGCTTGGATACGCCACTGATTGTGACTTTAGGGTTTTCATAAGCTGTAAGGGTGGGTTCACACTAGCGTTAGGGATTCCTTTATGGCTTTCCGTTATAACATAGTTATAACGGAAAATAACGGAATCCATAAGACGGAAGGACGGATCCGTTCTTCTGCCCATAGACTTGTATTATGACGGAATGCAAAACGGAAGCCTTTAAAAGGCATTCCATTTGTTTTCCGTCCTAATAGAAGTCTATGGGATTCAAAACAGATCCGTCTTGGTCCCGGTATGCAAGACGGAAAAAAAGTCCTGTCGACATGTTATAACGGAAAGCCATAACGGAATCTCTAACGCTAGTGTGAACCCACCCGAAGCCATAATCATCCAAATTATACCAAATAAAGGCTTCAAACATCTCACTTTGCATGTAATGAGTCTAGCTCATATGTTAGTTTCACCTTTTAAGTTGCATTACTGAAATAAATGTATTTCAGTAATGCAATTCAGTATTATTTGTCACTGGGAAACCAGACCACAAAATGAATTAGGACGTCAGACTCTTCAATTAATTCAGACCCCCAAACTCATTCAGATGCCAAACTAGACCCCTAATTTTGATTACGACCCTAAACCAAACCCTTAAAATTCATCAGACCCCAGAACAGACAGCTAAATAAATCCAGACCTCAGATTAAACCCTTAAAGGAAACCTGTCACCTAAAAAACGCCTCCCAAACCACCAGCATTACCTTAAAGTAGCCAACAGTATGTTTCTAAAGATCCTATTCTTTCTCCGGCCAGATGCACCAAAATCTTGAAAAACGAACTTTAATCCCCTGCATGCGCTATGTAGCAGCAGAGTTCGAAGTCAAGGGGACAGTGCCCTCCTCGCTTCAAGTCAGGATAACCACACCCCCTTTCTCTGCCCCATTGCTTTTAATTATCGGCTAGCTGTCAATTAAAAGCGAAGGGGCAGGGAAAGGGGGTGTGGTTATCCTGACTTGAAGCGAGGAGGCCGCTGCCCTCTTGACTTTGAACTCTGCTGTTACATAGTGCGTGCAGGGGATTAAAGTTCGTTTTTCAAGATTTTGGTGCATCTGGCCGGAGAAAGAAAAGGAACTTTAGAAACATACTGCTGGCTACTTTAAGGTAATGCTGGTGGTTTGGGAGGTGTTTTTATGTGACAGGTTCCCTTTAAAGCTGCACTAACTTTTCAAAAAAACTTTAGATATGTCAAAGAGATATATGAAAAGCTTTGATCGGTGGAGGTTTGAGTGCTGAGAACCACACCAATCTCTAGAAGGGTAGAATGGCATGTACATATTGCACAACATCTCTCGCTTCTGAGGAGGGAATCGAGACAGCCCATACACTTCCATGTCCCCCTTCTCATACAGCGAGGAGAGAGAGCGCAATATGTGCTTCTCTCCCTTCATTCTAGAGATTGGTGTGGGTCTCAGCACTCACACCCTATGACATATCAAATGTTTTTTGGAAAGTTAGTGATGCTTTAAAATCAATTTGAACCCAGACTAGCCCCTAAAATTAATCAGACCTGAGATCAGAGGGAAAACAATGAAGAGAATCACTTTCTGCTGGATTTTGACATTTTTGGGTTATCATTTCACATTAATAATAATTCCTTTGGAGAGAGTTCAGAGAAGAGCTACTAAACTAGTACATGGATTGCAGGATAAAACTTTCCAGGAAAGATTAAAGGACCTTAACATGTATAGCTTGGAAGAAAGACGAGACAGAGGGGATATGATAGAAACTTTTAAATACATAAAGGGAATCAACAAGGTAAAAGAGGAGAGAATATTTAAAAGAAGAAAAACTGCTACAAGAGGACATAGTTTTAAATTAGAGGGGCAAAGGTTTAAAAGTAATATCAGGAAGTATTACTTTACTGAGAGAGTAGTGGATGCATGGGATAGCCTTCCTGCAGAAGTGGTAGCTGCAAATACAGTGAAGGGGTTTAAGCATGCATGGGATAGGCATAAGGCCATCCTTCATATAAGATAGGGCCAAGGGCTATCCATAGTACTCAGTATATTGGGCAGACTAGATGGGCCAAATGGTTCTTGTCTGCCGACACATTCTATGTTTCTATGTTTCTATTGATGGTGTGGATCTTATGTGAAATGATAAAAACATCATGACATGTTCTTGGTCTGTAAAGTGGGTGGTGGTGGGTCTTCAAACAAAATTTTTCCAGTTGGCTTAAAGATATTACAGTCCGACACTTAGTCTCCCTAATCATTAATGTCATATCCCTACAGAAATCACAATGTTGATCACTAGATCCTCCTGGATATGTTTATTCAGTCCAGAGTTTAAGCAAGTATTTGTGACGCCCTTGGATAAAGGTCCAGGAATATTCATTTGTCCCTTTTATCCCTCTTTTCTAAGTTGTCTTAGATAATTAGAATATTTTTGTCTAATATTCTTGCTAATTAAAAAATTTCAATGTGCTTTAAGTTTGAAGGAACGTTCCAAAAGGGAAGCTGCAAAACTTTCAGATGTTATGGCATTCTTCAAGCAAGCAGTGGGAGCAGCTAGAAATATCATCCGATCAGCAGATTACTTGGACATCACTCATCAGCTCATAAATGAAAAGCTGAAAATGATCTACCCTGATTCTTTAAATGTTTCAGGTATTAAAATAAACAACGCTCTTATGTGCATTAGAATATCATTAATCGTATTGATGTGTTTGAGTTTTGTTATGTAAAAGCTGTTGAAAAGGCAATACCTTTTTTTAAAAATGAAAAACATAGCCAAAAAGCTGGAATTCAACCGGCTGATAATAATTATATAAGACAACATAGTCGTATTCATTTTTAATTGCAATATTTAAAACCATCCTCTAAAAGTAAACAGCAATTAGTCATTTTTAGTAATCAGTAGAGGTAGAATAAGCTTCCATAGTAAAGCTGCACATTTTAAGATGTAGCCAACATGAAGCAATTAAAAGATCTCTGTTTGCTGTTGTAGAGTAGGAACTTTGATTGTTCACCAGTGAATAAAAAAATCTGGATCATGTGATGGATAAACCTGGTGCACAGCTCATAGAAGGTACAGAACAATTATCAGACTTGCATCTTGCAATAGGCCAAGCACGTGTGGGACCATCACCTCAGGATAGGTCATCAATATCAGATCGGCGGGGGTCCGACTCCCGCAATCCCTGGCGATCAGCTGTTTGAAAATAACACAGCGTTCATACGAGCGCTGCCTTACCTACACTGTTTACCTGCATGCTGTTGCAATTGCAATGGTTAGCAGGTGTAATTACAACTTCAATGGAACGGCTCTGGCTTCAAGTGAATACGAAGGAGCCATCCCATAGAAGTGAATGCGAACGGCTTATTTGTAATAACGTCTTCTCACCTCTGCAATTACCGCAAAAGCAGGTAACAGGGAAGAGAAGGCGGCACTCATATGAATGCTGTGTTATCTTCAAACAGCTAATCGGTGGAGGTGCTAGGAGTCGGACACCTGCCGATCTGATATTGATGAACTATCCTGAGGATAGGTCATCAATATAAAAAAAAGCAGACAGCCCCTTTAAAATATATCTCTAATTATAAACAACTGTCCATAAATAAAAGCAGTGATAATAAACTTTGCAATAGTAACATAGTAACATAGTTTGTAAGGCTGAAAAAAGACATCTGTCCATCCAGTTCAGCCTGTTATCCTGCAAGTTGATCCGGAGGAAGGAAAATAAAAAAGTGAGGTAGAAGCCAATTTTTCTCATGTTGGAGGAAAAAAATTCCTTCCCGACTCCAATCAGGCAATCAGATAACTCCCTGGATCAAAGACCCATCTCTAGTAGCTATAGCCTGTAATATTATTACACTCCAGAAATACATCCAGGCCCCTCTTGAACTCTTTTAGTGAATTCGCCATCATCACCTCCTCAAGCAGAGAGTTCCATAGTCTCACTGCTCTTACCGTAAAGAATCCTCTTCAATAATCCTCTTCTGCAATAAAATATTTTATTGCATAAAAAAGGCCTCTTTCTCCACTTACCAGATTCCCTTTCTCAACATCCGTTATTCTCAGAAGAGGAGATGGATTTTCAGAAACGCTTCAAATATTTTAACATCACAGCTTCGTTTAATTTTTATACTATCATAATGGAGCGGCTTTTTATATGTATTTACTCAGCCTCTGATGTCAATGCTGAGCATTGTACAAATGTTTTTGATCGCTCTACAAACATTTATCTGCATATTGCTCTTTCATACAATGCTTTTAGGGGTGAAAACATTCAGAATACAGCCAGTGATGGAACATGCTATGATTTTTTACTTCCCACAGATTCTAGAGACTAAAGATCACACGGCCAGGTTTCCTGATGCAGTTTTGGAAACCAAAATTATGAGTGGATATTAAAAGGCGAGAAAGTATACAGGACATATACATCTTTTCTTTTTAAGTAACTTCTAATTCACTCCTGAGTTTGACTTCCAAAACTGCATCAGGAAACCTGACCGTGTGGCCGTACCCTAAATCTCTGTATACCCCCTTAGGAAATCAGAGGTGCACAGAGGTATAGTACAGGCCCCTTAGCATCTATTGCAAATCCATACAACACAGATCTGAAAAAGACAATTGTATGAGCCGTTACACGTGTGCAGCATTCTTCATTCACCTCCTCTGTATAGGTGACCCTTACTGGAAAGCACAGAAAATACTATGTTCCTGCACTGTTTTCACACATCTACAATATACATTTATTTGGATGCTAGTAATACAATACAATATCATGCTGTTATTAATGTGCACGTTTCTTGGTAGATGTTTTAACAGAGGAACAAAATAAAATAATTTCTCAGCTAACTGGATGCGCCTATCAGTTCTTACCAAAAGTGTGTGACCCTGAACCGTACCGCAGCATCACTGGAGAGTGTAATAATAGGTAAGGAAAATCTCAGCAGAGGAGTAATGACCTGCCTTATATGAAGAAGCTGTCAATATCATAGTATTAAATAATCATACTGAGATAAAGCTAAGAATAAATTGTATTCAATACTCCAACCTCTAATCAGGGGAAATATCTAAGGCCCCTTTCACATGGGCGAGAATTCCGCACGGGTGCAATGCGTGAGGTGAGCGCATTGCACCCGCACTGAATCCGGACCTATTTACTTCAATGGGGCTGTGCAGATTAGCGGTGATTTTCACGCATCACTTGTGCGTTGCGTGAAAATCGCAGCACATTCTATATTCAGTGTTTTTCACGCAAAGCAGGCCCCATAGAAATGAATGGGGGTGCGTGAAAATCGCATAGCATCCACAAGCAAGTGCGGAAGCGGTGCGATTTTCACACATGGTTGCTAGGAGAGAATGTTAGTAAATTAATTAAAGTCAATGTACTATATTATTTTACCTTATAACATGGTTATAAAAGAAAATAATAGCATTCTTAATACATAATGCTTACCAAAATGTTGCTTGAGGGGTTAAAAAATAAAAAAAATTAACTCACTTCATCCACTTGATCGCGCAGCTGGCATCGTCTTTCAGAACCTGCAAAAAGACCTTTGATGATGTAATCGAGCTCACCATTTATTTATGTTTTTTACAGAAAGACAGCTATTCTTGGTGCATCCAACACTGCGTACAAACGCCTTCTCAAGCCAGAATACGAGGATGGTATATCACTGCCACGAGGCTGGACTCAAAGCCGTCCCATCAATGGGTTTACTCTACCATTGGTAAGAATATCTTACACACTGTAGTTGCATAGTTCATAAGGTTGAAAACAAACATCCATCTGGAGCAACCTATAATCCTACTGTGTTGATCCAGTGAAAGGCAAAACCCTTATGAGATGGTTTCCAGTAGACCAGTATTGGAGGAACATTTCATTCCTGACTCCAAATATAGCAATCAGAATAAATCTCTGGATTAACGTCCCATCTGCAGAAAGCTAGTACCATAAATTCAAGAAAGGAATCCAGGCTTGTGAAATGACTCAAACATCTCAATATCCTGTGCAGATAGTTCCATAGTCTCACTGCTCTTACAGTAAAGAACCTCCATCTAAGATGATAGACATAAAGGATGCCCACTTGTCATTTTTACAGGCCTAGATATAAAAAGGTCATTATACAGATCTCTGTACTGTCCATTCATATATTTTACACTGTAATTAGATCTCCCCATCTTTTTTTAAGACTAAGCAAACTGTGTCGGTACTACAGATGACCTTCTTTATTACCTTGGTCACCATCCTTTGCACCCGCTCTACTTCAGTCATGTTCTTGTTATATACAAGTGTGGTAAATCGTACACAATATTCCATGTGTGCTCTGTGATTTATATAGAGGCAAAACTATGTTCTTCTCATGAGTATCTATCTATGCCTCTTTTGGTGCATCCCATGACTTAGCATTGGTAGCTCAAGTGGCAGTGGCAATGTCTACCAAGATCTCTAAGGCCTCCTGCACACGACCGTTTTTTCCCCCCATTTACTGGCCGTTTTTTGCGTTCCGTATACGGTCCGTATACGGAACCATTAATTTCAATGGTTCCGCAAAAAAAACGGAATGTACTCCGTATGCATCCCGTTTCCGTATTTCCATTTTTCCGTTCCGTTTAAAGATAGAACATGTCCTATTATTGCCCGCAAATCACGTTCCGTGGCTCCATTCAAGTCAATGGGTCCACAAAAAAACTGAACACATACGGAAATGCATCCGTATGTCTTCCGTTTCCGTTCCGGTTTTTGCGGACACATCTATTGAAAATGTTATGCCCAGCCCAATTTTATCTTTGTAATTACTGTATACTGTATATGCCATACGGAAAAACGGAACAGAAGCGGAAACACAACAGAAACAAAAAACGGAACGACGGATCTGTGAAAAACGGACCGCAAAACACTGAAAAAGCCATACGGTCGTGTGCAGGAGGCCTAAGTCTCAGTAGGAGTTTCAGTCAGTGCTCTACTATTTGCTACATAAATGTACTTTCTGTTTCTTGGCCTACATACATGACCATATTGATCTTAAAGGGGTTTTCCAAATCCTCCAACAGCCCCCCTATGTGCCGAGTCACTCACATGTAATATACTTACCCCGCTCCCCGCACCGCTCCTGGTCCCCACACTGCCGCTGCAGATTTTACCTGTACACGGATGAAAACATCCGGTGTCGGAGGGGGAGCAGCCAATAGCAGACGGGGACGAGCCTCCCTAGCATCGCCGGTGACGCTAGTGAGGCTCGTCCTCGTCCCCGCCTGCCATTGGCTGCTTCCCCAGACACTGGATGTCAGGGGTCTGGCACATGGGCTGGCTGTTGGAGAACTTGGATAACCCCTTTAAATTGCCATCCCTCTTCCCAAGCCTCCAGCTTACCCAAAATATTCTGCAATACTATATTATCATGCTCTTTGTGGATCACTTTGCAGGAACTTTGTATCATCTGCAAATACTCTAATTCTGCTGCAAAAACCCCCAGCAAGGCCATTAGTAAACATATAAGAAAGAACAGGGTTCAATATTGACCCCTGTGGCACCCCACTGGTGACTGTGACCCAGTCTGAAGATGGACCATTAATCCCTCTGAGACAGTTGTTATCCCATGTACACATAGTCTCACCTAGTCCCAGCATTCTTATTTTATGTACCAACCTTCCACAGCATTACCCTGGTACAGTCCAGAACGTATCTCCTCATGGAGATAAGATTACCTTGACAGATCCAATCCCTTATGAATCTGTGCTTTTCTAACAATCTTCCATGAAGGGGTGAAAGAATGGAATTAGGGCTTGGGGTATTTTCAGTAACTTGCATGGTAATTTGGGGGTTACTACTTCTACAACTACATTGTTTCTGGCTAGCCATTATATACACAGTTTGAGAGGCCCATCATTTCTATTTGAACCCATAATATTCATTTAAAGCTTATGTAGTTTGCTGGAAACAGCAGACTTGTCACAGTGAAGTGAATGTAATGGCATTATGTAGGAGGACGTACTGTGCCCCCCCCCTCCGCTCGCCAGCTGCAGCCCATGATTTGCAGAAACATCAGATTTGTCTATTAGAGGGGCTGTCTAGCATTTTACACCCATGGCCCATCCCTGAGATATTAGCTGTTCTGTAGTGGCTTCTGCGCTGGAACTAGTAGATATTGCTGGTTACTGCAGCGCTGCTCCAAGTCATTTCAATGGCAGTAACCAGCTCCATACACTATACCAGTCATGGTCAACCTGCGGCCCTCCAGCTGTTGCAAAACTACAACTCCCAGCATGCCCAAACAGCCTACAGCTATCAGCCTACAGCAGGGCATTGTGAGAGTTGTAGTTTTAGCTGGAGGGCCGCAGGTTGAGCATCCCTGCACTATACAATGGATGGAGCTGTCTAGTTCTCATGCCAATTTCCAGTGACGGAGCTACTCCTGAACAGCTGTTGGTCCCCCACATATCTGATAATGATGACCTATCCTGATGACACTGAGCAACATATAGGTTGATGTTATTGAGGTAAGAATTCTTCTATGACATACGAGATGAGCGAAGTTTAGAAAACTTAATTTCTCAAAGAAATTCGCTTCATGATTAAGTGCTTTGTCACTTAACTAGTTTCCTTGTAAGTAGCAGGCGCATTGGCGGGGAACAACAATTGTGCCGCCCCCCATCATTCAATACTGCAGATGCCGGGTTCATCACTGATCGCGGCATCTGAGATCAAAAATTAGGGCTTTCAGGGCTTAATCAGTGAAAAAAAAAATCATACTCGCCTCATCTATTTGAGTGCAAAGAGGCCACCGTGGCCATCTTGATTGAAGATCTTGCGCAAAATCTCACTTGGCATATGATTACATTATAATGCTGGCCTGCATGGTGACGTCATAAGTCATCGCGCACAAGATTTTGAGCGGGATCTTCAATCAAATGGATGAGGCGAGCATGATTTTTTTTTTTACCACCATTTCAGGGAAAATTGATTCGTTACCATGAAGCACAAGGAAATTCGGCTTCGCAGCAAATTGAATTTTCCCTGAAATTCGTATCAAAGTTCACTTCACTTCATCACTATTTGGCATGCTTATAACATAATGCCTTTTTTTTGCAACAGGCACGTGAAGTATCAAATCAAATTGTTAAATTATCTACGGAATCATTGAAACTGGATGACGGCCGATCTCTTATGTTCATGCAATGGGGTCAGTGGTTGGATCATGACCTTGACCTCTCTGTTGGTACACCAACAACTTCATCATTTTTGCAAAATGTGAATTGTGCTAAGAGCTGCGTCAACACATACCCTTGTTTCCCTTTAATGGTAAGACTTTTTTCATTGACGTATTCACATATCAATGCTCAGGTTATTTTACTGAGGAAATTGTAAGATTATAATATAAACATATTTAAGAATTTGACATATATCTGTCTTTTTGTGCTGGACATTTTTCAAAAAGTGACAAGTTTTTCATGTTTGACACGGACCCCATACAATCTCATCAGAGCCATGTGCACGGAGCCGGTACAGATGTGCATGGAGGCCATACTGCTCCTAGTACTGAGCCACATGGAGTCTGTGTACTGCCATATAGACAGCAATGCATCTACAGGTAATAGCTCCATAATGTGTCATCAGATTTGTATGGAATCTGACAGAATGAATCCTCTGTTTGCCTCCATACGTTTCTGCGGGTACAGTAAAGGCCACATGCAGTTTGAATAGGAATCCTATGCATGAAGCCTTAACTTCTAAGATGTAATTTGTCAGCATGTTTAATCAATATAATAAAATCAATAATCAAAAAAAACTATCAATTTATTATAAAAGTACAGTCAGGTCCATAAATATTGGGAGATCGACACAATTCTAACATTTTTGGCTCTATACACCACCACAATGGATTTGAAATGAAACGGACAAGATGTGCTTTAACTGCAGACTGTCAGCTTTAATTTGAGGGTATTTACATCCAAATCAGGTGAACGGTGTAGGAATTACAACAGTTTGCATATGTGCCTCCCACTTGTTAAGGGACCAAAAGTAATGGGACAATTGTCTTCTCAGCTGTTCCATGGCCAGGTGTGTGTTATTCCCTCATTATCCAAATTACAATGAGCTGTCACTATCAGTGAAGCAAGCCATCATTAGGATGAAAAAACAAAACAAACCCATCAGAGAGATAGCAGAAACATTAGGCGTGGCCAAAACAACTGTTCGGAACATTCTTAAAAAAAGGAACGCACCGGTGAGCTCAGCAACACCAAAAGACCTGAAAGACCACGGAAAACAACTGTGGTGGATGACCGAAGAATTCTTTCCCTGGTGAAGAAAACACCCTTCACAACAGTTGGCCAGATCAAGAACACTCTCCAGGAGGTAGGTCTATGTGTGTCAATGTCAACAATCAAGAGAAGACTTCACCAGAGTGAATACAGAGGGTTCACCACAAGATGTAAGCCATTGGTGAGCCTCAAAAACAGGAAGGCCAGATTAGAGTTTGCCAAACGACATCTAAAAAAGCCTTCACAGTTCTGGAACAACATCCTATGGACAGATGAGACCAAGATCAACTTGTACCAGAGTGATGGGAAGAGAAGAGTATGGAGAAGGAAAGGAACTGCTCATGATCCTAACCATACCACCTCATCAGTGAAGCATGGTGGTAGTAGTGTCATGGCGTGGGCATGCATGGCTGCCAATGGAACTGGTTCTCTTGTATTTATTGATGATGTGACTGCTGACAAAAGCAGCAGGATGAATTCTGAAGTGTTTCGGGCAATATTATCTGCTCATATTACGCCAAATGCTTCAGAACTCATTGAACGGCGCTTCACAGTGCAGATGGACAATGACCCAAAGCATACTGCAAGAGTTTTTTAAGGGAAAGAAGTGGAATGTTATGCAATGGCCAAGTCAATCACCTGACCTGAATCCGATTGCGCATGCATTTCACTTGCTGAAGGCAAAACGAAACGGAAAATGCCCCAAGAACAAGCAGGAACTGAAGAAGTTGCAGAAGAGGCATGGCAGAGCATCACCAAGGATGAAACCCAGCGTCTGGTGATGTCTATGCGTTCCAGACTTCAGGCTATAATTGACTGTAAAGGATTTGCAACCAAGTATTAAAAAGTGAAAGTTTGATTTAAGATTATTATTATGTCCCATTACGTTTGGTCCCTTAACAAGTTGGAGGCACATATACAAACTGTTGTAATTCCTACACCATTCACCTGATTTGGATGTAAATACCCTCAAATTAAAGCTGACAGTCTGCAGTTAAAGCACATCTTGTTCGTTTCATTTCAAATCCATTGTGGTGTTGTATAGAGCCAAAAAAATTAGAATTGTGTCGATGTCCCAATATTTATGGAACTGACTGTTTTTCTACATTGACTATTTTTCATTGGTTGCTATATTTCCAGATTCCACCAACTGACCCTCGGTATGTCAATGGCAGTGAATGTATATCGATGATTCGTACTGCATCAGTGTGCAGTCTGACAAGTCCTGTGCGTGAGCAGATGAATGGCCTGACTTCATTCATTGATGGAAGCCAGGTGTATGGAAGTGACCAGAATCTCGCCACCTTGCTTCGAAACAAGACAAACCAACTGGGTCTTTTGGCTGTTAATCAGAACTTCACCGACAATGGATTTCCCTACCTGCCTTTTAGTGGGAATGGACCTGACCAATGTTCTAGGACCAACCTAACATTGGGAGTACCGTGTTTCGTGGCAGGTGAGTTTATAAAAGTTTTTTTTGTGGTGCTTGTGGCATTTCTAAGTGTACCCAGGCTTGGACTGGCCCACAGGTGAATCCCCGGTGGGCCCCTGAGCAAGATGGGCCCCTAGTCTCCCACCCCCTGCACAAGTGGCACATAACACAGTAGACTTATCGCACTGCATACACATTTTCAATGTACAGCACCTCAACCAGCCTATGTTCATATAAAAAACTTGATAGATTATTAAAGAAACTCCCCAGTTTATTATTATAGACATGATCAGAGCTGAGATTCCATATAGGTATAGAGGAAAGCTGCCAGTGTCTTCTTCTCCCCAGGACCTACCTTCTCAAAGTTGCTGCAGGGACCCCCATATTCAATCATCTGGTGTCATCTTGCTGCTGTGTGAGCAAGTAATATTTTAATGTATCCATACGGAGGGCCCCCAAAATAAATTATACTAGTGGGCCCTAAGCACCCCAGTCCGACACTGAGTGTACCTATATAAAAAATGTCAGTCGTTGCTTAGGCAGGTGTAGATGTATATTTTATGTAGTGCAGGCAGAACTGTAATGTGTTTAACCAGAGTTTTTGGGTTGTGTAAAAATACCCTTTATGCCTTTTAAATATGCAAACTATAAGCCACTCAGAGGCCCCCTCTCCTCTCACAGTATGCAGTCTCACACCACAAAGAGGGAGAGATGCTGCAGCACCTTTCTCCTCTCCATTCCTCCCTGTCTCCATGTTATTCTGTTTATGGGTGTTAGGTTGTTGTTTTGAGGGTTTGGTCCTGATGGAACATTGTGGTCCCATCGCTGCAGTTCTAGAACTAGTGACTGTGCCCGACTCTGCCCCTGAACATTAAAGTGAATAGAGATGAGCTCAGGATAAGCTGCAGTACCACAGCCACACCATGTGTACAGATGTGCCTCTGTGTCTGAAGCAATAGTCCTAAGAGTCAGACTCCCACTATCCTGGGAACAGGTCATCAATGTCCTCCCCATATATCTGGTGACATTTCTTCATCTTTGCAATGGTTTCGATTATTATTTTCAGGGGATAGCCGTTCTAACGAGCAACCCATGCTGACGACATTCCATACACTTTTCTTGAGAGAGCACAACCGCATTGCTACTCAGTTGCGTAAGTTAAACCCACGCTGGTCAGGAGAGACGCTATACCAAGAAACCCGCAAGATAATAGGAGCAGTCCAGCAGGTGCAGTATGATTTTTGAGTATTATACCATCAGATACCGTAGATTATGTTGCCAGATAATTTTCCTTTTACTAAAGCATATTTTTGTTTTTAAAACAGAAAATAACATACAAAGATTGGCTGCCTCTACTATTGGGCAATGAGATGTCAAAAGTTCTACCTCCTTATACATCCTATGACGAAGATGAGGACCCAAGAGTATCAAATGTCTTCACTATTGCCTTCAGAATGGGTCACACGATGATACAGCCATTCATTTACAGATTGGCAAATAATTTCTCTCCATACAGCCCCGAGCCAGTTGTCCCACTTCATGAAACATTTTTCGCTTCGTGGAGAATAGTGAGAAACGGTAACTTCTACTTCTCTATTAATTATTTTTCTATCATAACCTATTTCTGTCATTTTGCATACTATGTAGAATTTATAGTATTAGTATAGTGCAACATAGTACAGTATATGTAATCCTTTTAGTCTTACTCTGCTTTTCTGACAACCGTATATTACGCCCGCAGGTGGAATTGATCCTTTACTCAGGGGTACGATGGTCAATAAAGCAAAACTGAACCGCCAGGATCAGATAATGGTTGGTGAATTGAGAGAACGTCTTTTTCCAGTCGTTAATCGCATTGGCCGTGATCTAGCATCTTTTAACATACAACGGGGTAGAGACCATGGCTTACCAGGTAGGTGGGAACACATTAGCCCCTTACCCCTTATGTCCACACATAGAGAAAAAAATGCAGTCTTTTTGATTAAATTGATCTTTTTCAATTACTATTTAAAAACAGTCAGTAAATAAACTGGACACACAATCCCATAATATTTCTCTGATGGTAGTGAAGTAATTCTACATTTCTTTACCTCCTAGGATACAATGCTTGGAGAAGGTTCTGTAATCTTTCTGCACCACGTGATGTCGATGAATTAGCCGCTGTGCTGAATAGTCAGGAAGTTGCCAAAAAGCTAATTAATTTGTATGGAACTCCGGAAAATATTGACATCTGGGTTGGTGGAGTCTCTGAGCCCTTAGTTCCCAATGGAAGAACTGGGCAGTTGCTATCTTGTTTGATTGGAAACCAGTTTCGTAGGGCTAGAAATGGAGATAGGTATGTGCCAATTATCAATGCAACATTAAAATATATGTTTCTTTTTTTTTGGCTAGCTTTTAAAAACACAAGAATAAATTATCAGGTTCCAAAATAAATATTCATATAGTAAATGTTTGTGAAGCAGCAACAGATTTGTTGCAGTCTGCCCCATTCATCTGAATGGACTTGTAGAACTTTATGGGCCAGATTTATCATTACTCTGACAGCTCACTCCACTTTCACATATGGCTAAAGACAGTTTTAGCCAAGTCAGATTTATGATCGGCCCTTTGAGGCATCTTTTACACGGGCGTTGCGGGAAAATGTGCGGCTGCGTTGCGGGAACACCCGCAATTTTTCCGCGCGAGTGCAAAACATTGTAATGCGTTTTACACTCGCGTGAGAAAAATCACGCATGTTTGGTACTCAAACCCGAACTTCTTCACAGAAGTTCGGGCTTGGGATCGGTGTTCTGTAGATTGTATTATTTCTCCTTATAACATGGTTATAAGGGAAAATAATAGCATTCTGAATACAGAATGCATAGTAAAACGTCACTGGAGGGGTTAAAAAATAAATAAAAATAATTTAACTCACCTTAGTCCACTTGATAGCGCAGCCGGCATCTCCTTCTGTATTCTTTCTTTAGGACCTGGGTAAAGGACCTTTGATGACGTCACTCCGGTCATCACATGATCCATCACCATGGTAAAAGATCATGTGAAGTACCATGTGATGACCGGAGTGACGTCATCAAAGGTCCTTTACCCAGGTCCTAAAGAAAGAATACAGAAGGAGATGCCGGCTGCGCTATCAAGTGGACTAAGGTGAGTTAAATTATTTTTTACTTTTTTTTAACCCCTCCAGCGCTAGTTTACTATGCATTCTGTATTCAGAATGCTATTATTTTCCCTTATAACTATGTTATAAGGGAAAATAATAATAATGATCGGGTCTCCATCCCGATCATCTCCTAGCAACCGTGCGTGAAAATCGCACCGCATCCGCACTTGCTTGCGCATGCTTGCGATTTTCACGCAACCCCATTCACTTCTATGGGGCCTGCGTTGCGTGAAAAACGCAGAATATAGAGCATGCTGCGATTTTCACGCAACGCACAAGTGATGCGTGAAAATCACAGCTCATGTGAACAGCCCCATAGAAATGAATGGGTTGGTATTCAGTGCGGGTGCAATGCGTTCAACTAACGCATCGCATCCGCGCGGAATACTCGCCCGTGTGAAAGGGGCCTAAGACTGTAATAAATGTAATTTGACGGTAGCAGTTTATCCGTCAGTAAGCAGCTTTAAAAAAGTCGCACGTCTTTACGAAAAAGTCGCACGTTTTTATGAAAAAGTCGCATGTTCTATTAAAAAGTCTCATAAGATAAGCATGGTCCTCACTGGAGTGAAATTGCACATTTTTTTGCGACTTTTTAGCGATTTTTTAAATAGTCCCAATAGTAAATATGTCTAGAGATTCATTTACATAAGAAAACACGCCCACTTTCAGAAAACTGCCGAGTATAGTGCAGAGCAGAAAAAAGTCGCAAATTTGTGCGCAGTTTTAGCATTTGCGCATTTTTTTGCGACTTCTTCACTCAATTATTCTGACTTGAGCTAATGATAAATCTGGCCCATATGTTTGACACAAAAATAACTCCATTCAACTGAATAGAAAAAGAATCATTGGCAGAGATCTCAGTAACAAATCTGTGTGTAAATCTACCCAATATTTTTATTTTACCTAGTACTCAAGATCAAATAGAAAACAGATTAATGTGGGTCTGATTCTCAGCACCCCCATCGGGCACCTGTTTAACCACTTCCCGACCTTCCCCATGTACAGTAGAAGTTGGGTCTTTAAATATGGTGCCGGCTAGCGAGTGCAGCAAGCGCCATAGCAGCCCGGTTTCTGCTGTTTTAAACAGCAGACCCACGGAGCTAATGTCTGCTATAGGCAGTAATGCTGTTCGCAGAAAGTTTACCCTTCAGATGCTGTGGTCAAAAGTGACCATGGCATCTGAGACCTGAAAATCTAGAAGCACCCTAGCTTCCAGGCCTGAAACGACTTCCATGCCAGTGATCGGGCATGCCGTTCCTTTGTTCTGATGTGTTGAGTCTCTTTGAAGAAACCCAGCTTATCAGAGCCTTAGTTGCTATGGGGTCCTGCAGGTGTCAGAGCTCCATAGGATAACAGCAAGTGGGGCTTACAGCGCTTTTACAAAATGTAAAAAATATATATAGAAATTCAAATCACCCCCTTTCCCCAGTATTACAATAACAAAAAAACTATAAAAGTACATCATAAGCATCACTGTGTCCCTAAATGCTGAAACTATTTATACCATACGGCGAATGGTATAACTGAAAAAATCTAAATGGCCATTTTGCGATGGTATCAATAAAAACTACAGATCTTCCTGCAAAAAATGAGCTCTTACTCAGCTCTATAGACCTAACTATAAAAAGTTATGGGATCCGAATATGAAGATGAAAAGAGAAAAAAAAAATCCAAAGTTTTTTTTTTCTTTCAATGAAATGTGGTATTGTTGTGATCATACTGACTAAGAGAATGAAGGGCATGGGTCAGTTTGACTGCATAGAGAACGTTGTAAAAACTAAATATTAAACTGCATTTAAAAAAAATAATAAAATTCCAGCTTCACACTACATAGCATGCAACAGTAAATGGTGCCATTAGAAAGTATAAATACAAGTACTGCAAAAACAAGCCCTCATATGTCTATGTGAATTGACAAATAAAAAGTTATGACTCCAGGGGGGCAGGGAATAAAAAAATGAAAATCTCAAGGGGTTGAAAGGACTGTAGTGATTGTCCTTTTCATTGTTTACATGGGTCTGCCACCCAGCACAGTATAGGATATTATGACTTCTTCCCCTTGATATGAATGACTGTATCCACTGTGTGCTGGTAAACTAAGCCATGCAAACAATAATGGAGACTTTAGCTCTTGGTTAAATATCTCAGCCACTGAATCTTTCTATACCTTTCTAGTTTTTTTTATGAAGATTCTTCGGTATTCAGCCTGAAACAAAGAAAATCAATAAAGGCAGTGACACTGGCACATATCATATGTGCTAATACCAAAATTAAACGAGTTCCTCGAAATGTCTTTTTGGCCAATGAGTTCCCAGCAGATTTCATTGACTGTTCCAAATTCGCAGCAATGAACCTGAGTCCTTGGAAAGCTTAGATCACTGATGGTAAGTACACGCTAATACAACAATAAAACTTAAAGGGCATGTGTCATCAGAAAATGACCTATTGTTTAAATCATATTTTTATGTTTACCATATTTTAAAATAATTTTTGGTGATGTTATTTTTAATTTTCCATGTCAATATTTGCAGTTAAACAAAAAACATAAAATCCTGCAGTTTTCCCACTGGCCACTAAGCCTAATAATAGGCACTACTTCTTGGTCTGTACAGATCACTTTACTGTAGTCATCTGCTTATCTGTCATTCTATACTCCTGCCTGTAATGATATCATCTCTGTGTATAGATAAGACAGGATCCACCACAATAGGGGATTGTCAAATGTTATCTATTCTTTCCTTGTACAATGACCTCTGCACAGGTCACAGAGCGTGCCTAGAGAACTCTCCCATAGAAGTCACTGAGGTCCCCTCCTGATTATTATCTCGATGGTCCATGGGGCTGCCGTAAAGCAATTTTCTTAATGCTTTCTAAATGCTGTTAAGAACAGCTCAAGCAAGATGGCCGCCTCCATAATCAGGTTCAGAAAATAGAATAAAAATATCTGTAATCAGAAAATAAAAACGGATTAGGAAAAAGGGATATGTGCTTTAACTGGCAGATAACATTTTTGGTGACACATTTCCTGTAAAAAAAAGAAACATTAAATTTGATGAGCTGCTGAAGGTTTACAGCATACTGCTTTTACACTGGTGCTATAGGTGACGGCCATTAATTTAGGATGACGTATTGTTTAAGATGATTATGGATACAGATAATTTTGCTGATTCAATAGGCATAGGTCCAAATCGTGTCAGAATAGTACATAGTACGTTAAGAATTGTATGTGTTATGAATATATAAGTTATGGGTCAGTCCACAATGCACGGGCACCTTCCGTGG
This sequence comes from Bufo bufo, assembly GCF_905171765.1. Classification (NCBI taxonomy): domain Eukaryota; kingdom Metazoa; phylum Chordata; class Amphibia; order Anura; family Bufonidae; genus Bufo; species Bufo bufo. The sequence goes on from NC_053391.1 coordinate 109,137,932, forward strand.
GGCAGGCGCATGGGGATCGCAGACCCATTCACTTGAATAGGTCCGGGATCCCTCCGTTTCGCAAAAAGATAGAGCATGTTCTATCTTTTTGAGGTGTGGAGGCACGGAACGGAACGCCAGAAAGCACTCGGTAGTGCTTCTGTAGTGTCCCGTTCCGTGCTTCCGTTCCGCATCTCCGGATTTGCGGACCCATTGAAATGAATGGGTCCGCATCACTGATGCGGAATGACAATGGAAAGGTGCCCGTGCAAATGCGGTCCGCAATACGGGAACTGGACACCAACAGTCGTGTGAATGAGCCCTATCTCAGTTCATTACCTGCAAGACCAACTACGTTGTGTATGTTGTCATGTGCCGATGTGGAGCTTTTTACATAGGCAAAACTTTAAGACCTATGTTTGAGAGGTATAGGGAACATTTGAACTCTGTGAGGACGGGAAAAGGATGCCCCCATCTCATTGACCATATATGTAAAGTACATGGGGGAAATATTAGATATTTAAGTTTTGCGGGCATCGAGGTTGTTCCTCCAATGATGCAGGGAGGCGATAGACACCGCCTTTTGCTCCAAAAGGAAGCAAGGTGGATAATTCGCTCAGATGCTGTAGGTGCATTAGGACTTAACGAGAGGAACGATCTCAGTGCATTTATTTAATAGCTTAGTAGTGCTGTGTGTTAGTTAAAATACTTATCGTGTTTTGGTTTTAATGTGAATTGTAGCGTCATATGTTGCTATGTTAATTGTACATGATGACGCTTAAAAAGGGCGCAGATTCAGTGCCATGACGCCAGTAGCCGGAAGAAGCACAGTTGCGCGAAACGGCCGGCGCTACTTAGCTCTCTGGGAGAAGCTAGTCTGCCCCAGCCCTGTTTTTATCTCTACTCATATTGATGAATGATTCCAGTGGTGAGTGCCGCCTGTTTATTCTATGTCTACAATCAATTGTTGAAGCTGTACCTTCTTCAGGGCAGTGCACCACGTACACTGCATTATACAAGGTATCGGAAGGCGCAGTTTTGGTGGAGAAAGTACAGAGCGGTGCCGCCTGTGGCTTTTTTCTTTCTACGTGTTATTTGATTTGGGTTCAATTTGACCAAATAGGGCATTCGATTTGGATCCAAATCGATTAGACAGGAATTGAAAGTGCTTCAATTGCGATGAAAAGCTAGGGGTGGCCTTCTGTTTACTATTTCTATTAAAAAAAATGCTCCCGAATCAAATCACCTAAAATTTAGATTCTATAGAATCATTTTTTTTTAATTTGAATCAAAATTTGATTCTACAGAATTGATTTACTCATCTTTAATCACAATCAGTTTCTATAACTGTATTTTATATTTATCTGTATTTGTCTTCCTTACAGATACAATAATCCTATGGAAATTTTCAAGAAGCAAAACTGAAGACCCTTGAATTCCTTTGCTGATCTTCTGTACAAATATAATTTTTTTTTTTACTGTTGTTGATTCTGCAGCTGTAATGATGCCCCCTCTACAACATTTCACATTTATTTTTACATGTCCATTCTTGAACTTTATGACTTTAATGTCCATCAGGGATGGTACACACACTTATTAAAACACAAAGCTTGTTACACCATTGATAAATGCTACCAGTGTTATACTGAAGCCAAATGCATAAGATAATAATCGGCAGCGGGACTGTTGAACCTACAAGCAAGATGAGAGACTACACTGACTGGTCAGGGAGACAGCTTACAAAAACTTGGCTCACTGTGGCTTGTGCCCCAGTACTCCAAAACTGCTCATTTTTGCTCCAAGTACCTGTTTTTCATGCCTATACTTTCTTTCCCCTTATCTATGCATCATTTCATCTGGGCAGGATGTTTACATGCAGAACTTCCTGTTAGGTGAAACAATTACAAACATCAGAGAGCAAAGCATGCTGGGTTTGGTTAGCTGAGGAAAACAGGAAGTTCTGCATGTAAACATCCTCCACAGATAAAATAATGCCAAGAACAGGGGGATGAAAGCACTGACATGAAAAACAGGTACTTGGAGCAAAAATTAGCAGTTTTGGAGTACTGGGATGAAAGCACTGACATGAAAAACAGGTACTTAAGGCAAAAATAGAAAGTGGTAAATATAGATTAAAAATATGTACCACAAACCAATTTTTTTCTGGGGACTGTTTCTGCAGGGTGTTGATGAGATTTTGTAAAATCTCATCTATTTTGCTGCTATTGCAATACACTGCAGAAGTTTTGTGCACAAATCTGTGGCGGCAGCGTATCCCCAAGTGTGAACATGCCCTAAATGCTTTGTTCTGATTATAATGGTTGTACCAGTATCTTAAAAGTTTATATTTATTAAAAACAATCATTAGATATTATAAATAAATTTTATATGCAATATGTGGTCTGTGCGTGTTTTTTTAATTTTTTTTGAAGGAAAGCAGCAGTTTGAACATTGTTTAAAATGAATGCTTGTGATGTCATGTGAGCGTGCAGTAATGTAATCAGCATTAATTAGATAGTGTTTTGGGGTTTTAGTACATTCATGTGAATTAGTAAGAACACCCCATTTATTATTTTCATAATTTGATCTTTATTCAAACAATATATATGAAATACTGAACAAAGATAAAAGACTTCGCAGAAATTCAGACGTGTCAATTACTTCTGTGAAATTGGTATGACCCATTCTGTAGAAAGAAACCTCTGACACGTGTCTGACACAGATTCACAGCATTATCCCACATCTGCCACTGGAAGAGGGTTGTACAGATAGATTTTACAGCTTCCATTGAGTTCAATAGTAGCTGTATGAATACCTATGCTCTGAGCCCCTAGACAATTTTATAAAATTCTGTATGAAAGGAAGCTGGAGACATAGAGCTGTATGGGGGATATTCATCCATATTGTGTGATGTAAATAGATTAAATATGGTGTTTAAAAAGAGTGCTATATATAAAGCACCTGTTCTATAGAAGGGGAGTAATGCAGGTGAGGCAAAGTGGAGCATTATTTTTTTTAATTAGGAAATTTATCAACTTACATAGTAACATAGTAACATGTTTATTATTTTCAAATTGTTTTTATTGTTTTCCAATAAGAAGTAAAAACAAAAAGGTCAACAGTGTTTCAACCTTTTGGAAGTATACACATAACCTGAGCATACATTATATAAGCACAATAGTAAATACAAATAAATGACATGTTCATTATCATCAGAAAGATATCTTCAAAGATAACGTCTCCGCCGGTCTTAATATAACAGACATAAGTACTTCCATTAGAGATCCATATAAACTAAACAACAACACAATAATACAAAAAGAAAACATAGAGGGAGGGGGAAAAGGAACAAAGGGAAGGAAAAAAGCAAGAGGGAAAGAAGTGACCTGGGGGGGAGGGGGAAGGGAATGGAAGAGTAGCTTTGTATAGAACAAAATTCCATCGAGGCAGGCGCAAAGTGTAATGTCTCACACTATCTCCATCCAGGAGCAACTAATATGAGTGCTTACAACAGAAGAAAACCCATTAAGAGGGAGGCGGCTCACTTTCGCAAAATGTTCCTCTTACAGTAAAAACTCATACCCCGGAGAAATTCCGAAATGTTTTCCATGAGTTCCAAATATTTTCGAACTGGACAGAGGTGCGAGCATCCCAGTGTGCTATTTGTTCGAGACGATAGAGCTGATCGCATTTGAGGATCCAATTTTGAATGGTTGGTGGGTTTGGTTGTTTCCATGCTATTGCCAACATAAGTCTAGCTGTCGCTAACAAAGTGTTACATATCGAACGTTTATATTCGGGACATCTGATTTCTCCTAAAACTCCTAAGAGGCAAACTTTCGGGGAAATGGGTAACGTCAAGCTACATATGCTAGATATAAGTTTACAAATCTCCTGCCAGTAAGAGGTTATCTTGGTACACTCCCACCAGATATGGGTATGCGTACCTACTTCTAGGTTGCATCTCCAGCACATAGGGCTACACTCAGGGAACATGCGATGAAGTCGTTGAGGTGTGTAATACCATCTTGTTAAAACTTTATAGCTGTTCTCTTGCAACTTGACGCACCTGGACACCTTAAGAAACACTCTGAGCGCTTGTTTTACTTCTAAGGGGGATAATTGAATGTTCAGTTCTGCTGCCCACTGCTGAATAAATATAGGAGTCTCTGATCCCTGATTGGAGAGTAGGATATCATAAAGTTGGGAAATTTTACGCTTTGGTTCCTTTATTTGTAAGGCTAACTTTTCAAATGGGGTGTGAGCTGTAACAATCGGGAACTTATTTAAGTGTTTTTTCATTTGTTGGAGTAAATAGACCAGATGAAAAGTGGAAAGGTTAGACAACGACGGGTGAGAGCGCAAATCTTCGTACGGAGGAATGTCATCTTCCTTACATAGGGGTTGTAAGAGATTTCGTTCTAACCGGTAGAGTGTCTAGAAACTGTATAGGTGCTTGAAATAATATATCTCTCACTTGCATTAATCCAGGATAATTTGGGGCTAATGATGCAAGCAATTTAGATTCTGACCATATACTTATTGAATATATAGTTATAGAGCTGAATGTCTTTAATGCCTTCCTAGCAAGCGAACCATCCATAAACAGCAGAGAGCGCAATGGGATGTTGGCCATGTTGTATTCTATTGAAAGATCTAAGCGGTTCGTATAAGTTCTCAGCCATTCCAAACAGCGCATGCACATCACTGCTTTGTGGTATAGGTACACATCTGGTATACCCATGCCCCCTTTAGTTGTCCGTTGCTTGACCTGTTTAAAGGGTATTCTAGCTTTTTTTCCTCCGCATAAAAATTTCAGAAGTATGTTTTGGATTCTCTTAAAGAAGGCCTTGAGAATTGGTATAGGCAATGCCTGAATATAATACAAAACAGTTGGCATGAGAATAGCTTTAATCAAAGCTCTACGGCCAAACCAAGACACAAACGGGATATCCCAGGAACTTATAAGCTCCTCCATACGTTTCGGAAGAGTGTGGAAGTTTTCGTAATACATGCGAGAAAAACTAGGAGTCAATTTAATACCTAAAAAAGTGATATAGTCGGTTGTCCAATGGAAGGCCGCAGAGCTTTTTAACCTGGCCATAGTCGCCACCGGTAAAGAGACGTTCAAGATTGTAGATTTGGATAAATTTACTAGGAAATTGGACATTTCATGGAAATCCTGAAGCAACGACGCAATCTCCATAAAGGCCGTATCAGGATTAGTAATGAACAGCTTCACATCATCTGCAAAAGCTGCAGTTTGATGGGTCTCTGCACCAATCTTAATACCTTTAATTGCGGTGTTGTTCTGAAATGCTTGCAAAAGGGTTTCGATCACCAAAACAAAGAGCAATGGGGAGAGAGGGCAACCCTGTCTTGTCCCATTCGATATATTAAATGTCGGAGACAGTGTGCCATTCACCAGAACACGCGCCGTAGGCTTTTGATACATTGCCATTACACTCATAATGAAAGAGTCCGGAATACCGAACTTGGCCAGGGTTTGAGTCATGAATAACCAATCCACTCTGTCGAACACCTTCTCTGCATCCATGCTAAGAACTGCTAAGGGAATTTTCGAATGTTGAGCCCATTGCATCAGTTGGATAACCCTGATAATATTATTTTTCCCTTCTCTCCCTGGTATAAAACCAACTTGTTCGGCAGATATAAGATCCGGTAAGTATAATTTTAATCTATTTGCTAGCAATTTAGCATACAATTTAAGGTCGTTGTTGAGGAGCGAGATAGGTCTATAGTTCGCACAGAGTGAATGGTCTTTATTAGGTTTGGGAATGATGGTGATTTGCGCTGCAAGCATGTCACTGGTGAATGACCCTCCCTCTCTCGCCTCATTACACACCTTGACAAAACGTGGTAGAAGTATGTTTTGAAAGGCGATGTAGTAGGCAATTGGGAGACCGTCGGGGCCTGGGCTCTTATGAAGTGGTGAGTTCTTTAGAGCTGTTCGTAGCTCCGTAACAGTGAATGGAGAGTTTAAGGTGGCAATTTGCTCGGGTTTCAATTTGCGTAGTTTTAAAGTGTCTAGCCATTGTTGTATAAGTTGGGTCTTAGATGAGGTTTGTGAAGGGGGCAAATTGTCCTGTAGGTTGTACAATTGACTATAAAACTTACAAAACTGGTCTGCTATAAGATATGTTTTATGAATAACCTGGCCATCTCTTGTTTTAAGACATGAAATAAACGCGGCCAATTTCCTCTTTTTAGTCTGAGCCAACAGCACCTTTGAAGCTTTATTACCGTGGGCATAATATTTATATTGATTTGCTAAAAATAATTTAGCTGTATTGTTATTTAATATGTTTTTTAATTCCGAACGTAAGGTGTCCAGGTGCGCCAATACGTCATCCGATATCTGTCTCCTATATTGTTTCTCTAATTTGGAGATCTCAGAGATGAGGTCCTCTATCTTTTTCTGTTTTTGTTTTTTAACATGAGATCCTAGAGCAATAAGATGACCTCTTATCACAGCTTTGTGAGCAGCCCATAAGATTACTGGAGATGTATTGGCAACCTCATTTAATCGGAAATATTCTTCAAGTAGCTCTGTCACCTTTGGAATATTAGATCCGCTCAATAAGGTCTCATTTAGTCTCCATCTAAACTCGGTTTTGGGTAAAGTCGACACTTTACATGAGACGAAAACAGGAGCATGATCAGAGAGAAGAATATTTCCGATGGTAGAAATGACACAATGCTGGAGATTATTTGTACCAAGAAAAACGTAGTCCAACCTCTGGTAGGACTTGTGAGCAGCTGAAAAGTATGTGTAATCCTTCTCGTTGGAGTGCATCGCTCTCCACACATCGACCAACCCTTGTTGGGAAAGGGCCGACTTTATTTTGCCAACGCTACACCAGAGAGTGAAGACGAGCCAGTAGAAGAATCTAGGGAAGGATTCAAAGTAACATTGAAGTCACCCCATAAGAAAATAATTCCATCAGCGAAACTCCCAAACCTACAGATGGTATCTCTAAGCCAGGTAGCTTGCGCCGAATTTGGGGCGTAAATATTCCCAAAAGTAAATAATTGAGAGCCTATATTACCCTTCACAAAAAGATACCTCCCTTCTTCATCTCTCAGGGTATCCTGGTGTACAAACGGTACATTCTTGTGAATCGCTATACTTACTCCCTTAGAAGCTGAGGAATTTGAGGTACTATGTATCCATTGGTTATATAACAAATGGGACAATCTGGGGACATGATTTTTGCGAAAGTGAGTCTCCTGTAAAAGAGCAATTTTAACTTTCTTTTTATGTAAGAAATGGCAAATTTTGCTCCTTTTAGTGGGGGCATTAAGACCTCTAACGTTGTACGCACATATTTGTATATTAGACATTACTATATAGACATATCACCTCCAAGCGCACCTGCGTCCGCCTCAATGGTTTCCTGAGCAAACTTCGAGGGATGGAATGGAAGAGAGTAGGGGAAAGGCACATAATCAGGAAAGAACCTAAAAGGGAATAAAATGAAACAAATATGCAGTTATCTATACAGCTATAAGGGAAATATAAGCTATATAGAACGCGTGGGACCCACATACAGTCCCTATAGGGAGGAGAGGAATGGGGGGGGGGGGGGGGGTGGCCGTCACAACCGACCAAGGACCTAATTGAGCTTGCTATCATGGTCTATAAATAACATCTTAAAGAAAGAAAAACCATAAAGTAATAATACTCTTAGGAAGCCATCCTCACCACCACCACTAGATGTCGCTCCACACTCAATGAAACCAGTGCTAAATCAAATCCAGAAACAGAGAAGACTAGCATTTAAATGGTACTTATGAAGGAAAAGGGACAGAAAGGAAAGAAAAAGAAAAAAGGACGAGATGAAGAAAAACTGAGAAAAAATATTATGATCACAAGATCAAAGTTAGGAGAATGGTAAATGCATTAAGTATAAATAGAGCATACAAATAAATGTATATATAACCTTAATACAAACTAAGTATGCATTAACTCGATCTTCTCTCTCCTTTATGGTCAAGTCCTATCAGCCCAGTAGTACGGACAGGCCGATAGGTTAGGCTGAAAAAACTAAGGGACTAACGTCCACCTAATATAAATCTTCTTTTTCAGGTGGGGAAGCGGCCGGATTTCCTAGGTCTTTGCTTCTTTGGAGGGGCTCCACGCCATTCGTCTCTCACCGGCAGGGCAGGTAGGTCAGCTAAGTTCTGAACAGGGCACCAATCCGGCACCTCCAGACCTTTAATGTCCAAAACTTCGCACACCCGGATCAAGTCTGCATGACTCCGTATGACTTGCTTGTGTACCGGAGTGTTAATTAATAACCCGAATGGATGTAGCCAGCGGTAGGTTAATTTTTTCTGCAGTAAAATCTCCAAGAATGGCTTTAAATGACGCCGTTTCTGCAGGGTCATTGGTGAGAGGTCCTGATACAGCGATACTATAGAGCCTTCGATTTCTTCCATTTTGTTAGTGCGAGCAGCTGCCAGGATAGCTTCTTTTGCTGCAAAGCTTGATAAACGGCAGATCACATCCCTGGGGGGATCTTGTGGTCTTAGCACTGGACGAAGAGCTCTATGAATTCATCCAGGCTGTGTGAAACCTGTTCACCAAAGCATAATATAGCCTGTTGTGCCGTCTCAACTTCCTCCACTCTGTCATGTAATTGACGCATGTCCTTCTTTATTTCGGACAGATCGCGGTGGAGTGGCTCTAGAGACTCCTGTAAAAGATCCTTCATGAAGGACCTAGAAAGAGGTAAGTCCTCAGGCAAGCTGTTCTCTTCTTGTTCACTGTCTCCATCTCCTTCGGATTCCGCTTCCTTCTCCTCCAGCAAGCCCGTGCGCTGCACGGGCGCCATCTTGGATTCGGATCTCGTGTCCGTTCTTCTTATGAATTTATCTAAATCGCCCTGGCTAGCTGGTATTTTCAGCTTACCCAGAGTGTCCTTAGGCCTTTCTTTGCTGGTTTTACCCATTTTTAGCTGTGAAAAATGCTTAGAATCGCTCAAGAAGGGCTCGGTCCACAGCAGAGCTCCTCACACAGCCTGCATCCGGCTCGGCTGCAAGACTCCGCTCATAGTAACATGTTTATAAGGCTAAAAAAAGACATCACTCCATACAGTTCAGCCTGTTATCCTGCAAGTTGATCCAGAGGAAGTAAAAAAAGAAACTGTGAGGTACAAGCCAATTTTCCTCACTTCCAATCAGGCAATCAGAATAACAGCCCAGACCAGCAACACCTTGACCAACAGCCCATCTCTAGCAGCTATAGCCTGTAATATTATTCCACTCCAGAATCACATCCAGGCCCCTCTTATACTCTTTTAGTGAATTCTCCCTCACCACCTCTTCAGGCAGAGAGTCCCATAGTCTCACTGCTCTTACCGTAAAGAATCCTCTTCTATGTTTGTGTACCAGACATAGAGGATGTCCCCTCGTCACAGTCATGGGGATAAATAGATGATGGGAGAGATCTCTGTACTGACCCCTGATGTATTTATACATAGTATAAATCTCCCCTCAGTCGTCTTTTTTCTAAAGTAAATAACTCTAATCTTGATAATCATTCTGGGTACTGTAGTCCACTCTTTCCAGTTGTTACTTTAGTTGCCCTTCTCTGAACTCTCTACAGCTCTGCTATGTCTGCCTTGTTCACAGGAGCCCAGAAATGTACACAGTACTCCATGTGTGGTCTGACTAGTGATTTGTAAAGTGGTAGGACTATGTTCATGGGCATCTATGCCCCTTTTAAGGCAACCCATTATTATTGGCCTTGGCAGCAGTTGCCTGACACTGGTCTCTGCAGTTTAGTTTGCTATCCACTAAAAGTCCTTTTCCCTGTCAGTGTTACCCAGTGTTTTACCATTTAGTATGTACGGGTGACTTGCATTATTCCTTCCCATGTGCATAACCTTACATTTGTCAGTGTTAAACCTCATCTGCCACTTCTCTGCCCAAGCCTCCAATCTATCCAGATCCCTCTGTAGCTGTAAAGTGTCCTCTTCAGTGTTAATTACTTTACACTGTTTAGTGTCATCTGCAAAAATGTATATTTTACTGTGCAAGCCTTCTACAAGATCATTAATAAATATATTGAAGAGAATAGGGCCCAATACTCACCCCTGTGGTACCCCACTAGTGACAGTGACCCAATCTGAGTGTGTACTGTTAATAACCACCCTTTGTTTTCTATCACTGAGCCAGTTACTTACCCACATACAGACATTTTCTCCCAGTCCAAGCATTTTTTTTTTTATATGCTAATAATTTGTGTGGTACAGTGTCAAATACTTAACCCCTTCACGCAACATCACGTACATGTACGTGGGGGAATGTGGTGCCTCACCGCATCCCCACGTGCATGTACGTGATCGGCTTTCACTGTCAGCGCAGGGAGCGAAGCGCTGAAGCTTCAGTGAAGCCGGCGTGCTGGGGTTGCTAGGCAACCAGAGAAGCCGGCAGGAGCTGTATTGTAGCTCTGACCCGCCCACGATCGCTGTGATTGGTCCATTACTGCAGAGGGACCAATCACAGCGCATCGGGGCAGGTAAGGGGGGGTTAGGGAGGGACTATGTGTTTCTCCTTCTCTGATCGCCCCAATTCCTGTCAGGGAAGCGATCAGAGAAGGAGAAAGTGTAAAAATCTTCCCGATCTATGACGAGTATACTCGTCATGGCGCACTGCTACTTAGCGCGCCATGATGAGTATACACGTCATGGCATAAACTGTCACCATGTCTGCAGACATGGTGACAGCGCTGAGATCCCGGCTGTCACACACAGCCAGGCACCTTGGGTCAATGCCGAGGGGGGTCCTGTGACCCCCCCATGTCGGCGATCGCTGCAAACCGCAGGTCAATTCAGACCTGCGGTTTGTAGCGCTTTCTGCGGTTTCTGATCCCCGCGGTCCCTGACCGCGGGGATCAGAAACTTTAGTATGTCTAAAATAAATATTTTTCACCCCCCCCTGCACCCCTGAATGATAATATGTGGGCGGGTGGTGCAGGGGGGGTGTCACAGGCGGTGCGGAGGTGCGGTAAGGTGCGGGAGGCGGGCGGTGCGGCAGGCGGGATAGCGATCCCCCGCCAGCCTCCCTTTCAATGATCGTTGGTGTCTAGTGGGTATACCAGGGTGCCAGCACATTGCTGGCACCCTGGTATAAACGGCTGACATCTGCGATGCGATGTCAGCCGTTTAACCCTTTCCATACAGCGGTCCGTACGGACCGCTGTATGGAAAAGGTTAACAGCGCAAGGAGCTCCCTCCCTCTCCCATCGGGGGGCTGCTGTGCCTTTGCAGCCCCCCGATGGGAGAGGGAGAGAGCCCCCAGAGAGCCCCCCTCAGCCCTGTGCTTACACTTCCCCGTCTGCGAAGTTCTGAGCAGACGGGGAAGGTTCCCATGGCAACAGGACGCCTCTCAGGCGTCCTGCTGTCCATGGTGCTGAACAGATCTGTGCTAAAAGCATAGATCTGTTCAGTGTAAGTAAAATACAGTCCAGTACAATATATATTGTACTGTACTGTATTATACAGACATCAGACCCACTGGATCTTCAAGAACCAAGTGGGTCTGGGTCAAAAAAAAAGTTTAAAAAAGTGAAAAAAGTAAAGTTTCAAAAAAACACATTTATCACTGAATAAAAAAAAAAAAAAGAAATACACTACACATATTAGGTATCGCCGCGTCCGTAACGACCTGATCTATAAAACGGTCATGTTACTTTCCCCGCACGGTGAACGCCATAAAAATAAAAAAATAAAAACTATGAGGAAATTGAAATTTTACTTCCCAAAAAAGGTAATAAAAGTGATCAAAAAAGTCGCATGTACGCCAAAAAAGTACCAATCAAACCGTCACCTCATCCCGCAAAAAATCAGCCCTTACATGAGACAATGGCCCAAAAAAAAAAAAACTATGGGTCTCAGACTATGGAGATACTAAAACATAATTTTTTTTGTTTCAAAAATGATATTATTGTGTAAAACCCTGATAAATTATAAAAAGGTAGACATATTAGGTATTGCCATGTCCGTAAGAACCTGATCTATAAAAATACCACATGACCTAACCCCTCAGGTGAACACTGTAAAAAAAAAAAAAAAAAAAACGGTGTCAAAAAAGCTATTTTTTGTTACCTTACATCACAAAAAGTGTAATAGCAAGCGATCAAAAAGTCATATGCACCCCAAAATAGTACCAATCTAACCGTCATCTCATCCCGCAAAAATGATACCCAACCTGAGACAATCGCCAAAAAACTGAAAAAACTATGGCTCTCAGACTATGGAGACACTAAAACATGTTTTTTTTTTGTGTCAAAAATGATATTATTGTGTAAAACCTAAATAAATAAAAAATTATACATATTAGGTATCGTCACGTCCGTAAGAACCTGCTCTATAAAAATAGCACATGATCTAACCTTTCAGATGAACGTTGTAAATAATAAAAAATAAAAACAGTGCTAAAACAGCTATTTTTTGGCAAATTTTCCATTTTAATTCATTTTTTCCCATAACAAAGCAAGGGTTAACAGCCAAACAAACTCAATATTTATTGCCCTGATTCTTTAGTTTATAGAAATGCCCCATATGTGGTCGTAAACTGCTGTATGGCCACACGGCAGGGCGCAGAAGGAAAGGAGCGCCATATGGTTTTTGGAAGGCAGTTTTTGCTGGACTGGTTTTTTGACACCATGTCCCATTTGAAGCCCCCCCGATGCACCCCTAGAGTATAAACTCCAAAAAATGACCCCATTTTGGAAACTACACCCCTCAAGGTATTCAAAACTGATTTTACAAACTTTGTTAACCCTTTAAGTGTTCCACAAGAGTTAATGGCAAATGGAGATGAAATTTCTGAATTTCTATTTTTTGTTACTTTGCCTCACAAAAAGTGTAATATAGAGCAACCAAAAATCATATGTACCCTAAAATAGTACCAACAAAACTGCCACCTTATCCCGCAGTTTCCAAAATGGGGCCACTTTTTTGGAGTTTCTAACCTAGGGGTGCATCAGGGGGGCTTTAAATGGAATATGGTGTCTAAAAACAATCCAGCAAAATCTGCCTTCCAGAAACCATATGGCATTCCTTTCCTTCTGCGCCCTGCCGTGTGCCCGTACAGCAGTTTACGACCACATATGGGGTGTTTCTGTAAACTACAGAATCAGGGCCATAAATATTGAGTTTTGTTTGGCTGTTAACCCTTGCTTTGTTACTGGAAAAAAAATATTAAAATGGAAAATCTGCCGAAAAAGTGAAATTTTGAAATTGAATCTCTATTTTCCATTAATTCTTGTGGAACACCTAAAGGGTTAACAACTTTTGTAAAATCAGTTTTGAATACCTTGAGGGGTGTAGTTTCTTAGATGGCATCACTTTTATGGAGTTTCTACTCTAGAGGTGCATCAGGGGGGCTTCAAATAGGACATGGTGTCAAAAAAAACAGTCCAGCAAAACCTGCCTTCCAAAAACCGTATGACATTCCTTTCCTTCTGCGCCCTGCCGTGTGCCCGTACAGCGGTTTACGACCACATATGGGGTGCTTCTGTAAACTACAGAATCAGGGCCATAAATATTGAGTTTTGTTTGGCTGTTAACCCTTGCTTTGTAACTGGAAAAAAAATATTAAAATGAAAAATCTGCCAAAAATATGAAATTTTGAAATTGTGTGTCTATTTTCCATTAAATCTTGTGCAACACCTAAAGGGTTAACAACGTTTGTAAAATCAGTTTTTAATACCTTGAGGGGTGTAGTTTCTTAGATGGGGTCACTTTTATGGAGTTTCTACTCTAGGGGTGCATCAGGGGGGCTTCAAATGGGACATGGTGTAAAAAAAACAGTCCAGCAAAATTAGCCCTCCAAAAACCAAACGGCGCACCTTTCACTCTACGCCCCACTGTGTGGCCATACAGTAGTTTACGGCCACATATCGGGTGTTTCTGTGAACAGCAGAGTCAGGGCAATAAAGATACAGTCTTGTTTGGCTGTTAACCCTTGCTTTGTTAGTGGAAAAAATGGGTTAAAATTGAAAATTAGGCAAAAAAATGAAATTCTCAAATTTCATCTCCATTTGCCAATAACTCTTGTGCAACACCTAAAGGGTTAATGATGTATGTAAAATCAGTTTTGAATACCTTGAGGGGTGTAGTTTCTTAGATGGGGTCACTTTTAGGGAGTTTCTACTCTAGGGGTGCATCAGGGGGCTTCAAATGGGACATGGTGTAAATAAACCAGTCCATAAAAATCAGCCTTCCAAAAACCAAACGGCGCACCTTTCACTCTACGCCCCGCTGTGTGGCCGTACAGTAGTTTACGGCCACATATTGGGTGTTTCTGTAAACAGCAGAGTCAGGGCAATAAAGATACAGTCTTGTTTGGCTGTTAACCCTTGCTTTGTTAGTGGAAAAAATGGGTTAAAATGAAAAATTAGACAAAAAAAATGAAATTCTCAAATTTCCTCCCCATTTGCCAATAACTCTTGTGCAACACCTAAAGGGTTAACAATGTATGCAAAATCAGTTTTGAATACCTTGAGGGGTGTAGTTTCTTAGATGGGGTCATTTTTGGGTGGTTTCTATTATGTAAGCCTCGCAAAGTGACTTCAGACCTGAACTGGTCCCTAAAAATTTAGTTTTTGTAAATTTCGGAAAAATTTCAAGATTTGCTTCTAAACTTCTAAGCCTTATAACATCCCCAAAAAATAAAACATCATTCCCAAAATAATTCAAGCATAAAGTAGACATATGGGGAATGTAAAGTCATCACAATTTTTGGGGGTATTACTATGTATTACAGAAGTAGAGAAACTGAAACTTTTAAATTTGCTAATTTTTCCAAATTTTTGGTAAATTAGGTATTTTTTTGTGCAAAAAAAATTATTTTTTTTGACTTCATTTTACCAGTGTCATGAAGTACAATATGTGACGAAAAAACAATCTCAGAATTACCTGGATAAGTCAAAGCGTTTTAAAGTTATTAGCACTTAAAGTGACATTGGTCAGATTTCCAAAAAATGGCCTGGTCCTTAAGGTGAAAATGAGCCCGGTCCTGAAGGGGTTAATAATAAAAATTTATAAATTTGGCAAAAAATCTCATAGGAAGTGGGGCCCACACTAAGTTTTGCAGTGGGGCCCTATGATATTTGTGTGTATGATTTCAACTCTGCGATGTTTGAGCTGTTTGTTTTTTTATATGAAAAGCCCATCCTTACTATCTTTTTTTTAGCTGTTTCTTCATAGCGTTTCCAAAGTAAACTAATAACAACATTTGTTCTTTAGAGTTATACAGTAGGATTTGGCAATGGATTAAAGGTGGGGAAGAAAAGACAGATCTGAATCATTTAGGGCAGTGTTCCTCAACTCCAGTCCTCAGGGCCCACCTACCGGTCATGTTAGGACTTAGCACAGATGTTCATTCTGTGGGATATTCTCAAATCCTGACTGGTAGGTGGGCCCTGAGGACTGGAGTTGGGGAACTCTGATTTAGGGCTTATGCAAACAAACATATTTTTCCCTATGTGGAAACAGTCCCTGTTGCTGCAAAAAAAAAAGGAAAGGTCTGTCCGTGTCTGTATGTCCGTATGACCATTCCACAAAGAAATAGAACATGTGCTATTATTGTCTGCATTACAGACAAGGATAGAACTATTCTATTAGGGCTGACCTATGTATGATCTGATGGCTCAGAGATTTGGACACTGACAGCTAACCAAAGGCGAAAGAAATTGCCTTTGCACCAAGGAGATCTGGTGATAGTGCGGAGCCAAGCAGGTCGAGGGGCTGGGAAACTACACTGGAAATGGCCTTATGAGGTGGTGCAACATCCGAATCCAGATATACCAGTGTTTGAGGTGAGGCCAGAGGATGGGTGAGGATCCTCGCGAGTGGTGCACAGGAATATATTGCAGCCCTGCAATTTTGTGGGAAGGCTACCCAAGGTAGAATCGGTGCCGACTCCCATTCCTGAACCACCGGACATCTATGAGTAGCAGTGGTTTCTCCAACTTCTGACCCGGAGCCCTTGGAAAGACAGGAAGAGCAATCCACATCGCCAATAGCTGAAAGGAGAGATGGGACAGTAGAGGCCGAGGACCCCACAGCTTTTCATAATTCACAGCGCACTAACTTTGGATGAATGCCAGCCAGGTGTGAAGACTTTTTCTTCTGCAATGAAGTTGCCAGGACGACAACCCTTAAGCTAGGGGAAGGGGGCAGTGTAATGCCACAGGACTACCCCCAAGCCAGCAGAAGGAGCTGTGTGAGAGGTATACAGCAACCTGGAGGAAGCCAGAACCCAGGGGAGAGAGGTAGATGTGTGATGTGTGAGACAGTGGAAACTGAGCTGCTGAATGAGCAGGTTCAAGGGGCTCTGGCTCTGTCAGCCACAAAGCAGGCCACAGACTTGGCTGAAAGCCGGAATAGGAGATTCCAAAACAGGTTTACCGACAGGGACAGAGGCCGGCAAGTGAACTGTAGAATGTACACAGCAGATTACCAGAGAGTCCTGAGAGGACCTTGTGAGGACTGTCGGCCATAGTGAGACGCACGTGCAGGCAGCAACGGTGAGCGTAGCATTGCCCAGGACAGGGAATATATGTTGTGGTAGGTTGTGGTGGCTCACAAGCAAGTAGTTAAGGTATTGTGCTGCAAGCTCATATAGAGGGAATCACCCCACCCTCTCTTAAAAGGCAAATGTAGTAATAGGAAAATGAGCGAGCACTCATACACTTGGCAACCAGATTGACATGTGCAGAAAATATTTATTAAATCCCCATAAAATACAAGTAATAAAATTTATAAGAACAATGTAGCAATAATATACAGGGAGTGCAGAATTATTAGGCAAGTTGTATTTTTGAGGATTAATTTTATTATTGAACAACAACCATGTTCTCAATGAACCCAAAAAACTCATTAATATCAAAGCTGAATATTTTTGGAAGTAGTTTTTAGTTTGTTTTTAGTTTTAGCTATTTTAGGGGGATATCTGTGTGTGCAGGTGACTATTACTGTGCATAATTATTAGGCAACTTAACAAAAAACAAATATATACCCATTTCAATTATTTATTTTTACCAGTGAAACCAATATAACATCTCAACATTCACAAATATACATTTCTGACATTCAAAAACAAAAACAAATCAGTGACCAATATAGCCACCTTTCTCTGCAAGGACACTCAAAAGCCTGCCATCCATGGATTCTGTCAGTGTTTTGATCTGTTCACCATCAACATTGCGTGCAGCAGCAACCACAGCCTCCCAGACACTGTTCAGAGAGGTGTACTGTTTTCCCTCCTTGTAAATCTCACATTTGATGATGGACCACAGGTTCTCAATGGGGTTCAGATCAGGTGAACAAGGAGGCCATGTCATTAGATTTTCTTCTTTTATACCCTTTCTTGCCAGCCACGCTGTGGAGTACTTAGACGCGTGTGATGGAGCATTGTCCTGCATGAAAATCATGTTTTTCTTGAAGGATGCAGACCTCCTGTACCACTGCTTGAAGAAGGTGTCTTCCAGAAACTGGCAGTAGGACTGGGAGTTGAGCTTGACTCCATCCTCAACCCGAAAAGGCCCCACAAGCTCATCTTTGATGATACCAGCCCAAACCAGTACTCCACCTCCAAATTGCTGGCGTCTGAGTCGGACTGGAGCTCTCTGCCCTTTACCAATCCAGCCACGGGCCCATCCATCTGGCCCATCAAGACTCACTCTCATTTCATCAGTCCATAAAACCTTAGAAAAATCAGTCTTGAGATATTTCTTGGCCCAGTCTTGACGTTTCAGCTTGTGTGTCTTGTTCAGTGGTGGTCGTCTTTCAGCCTTTCTTACCTTGGCCATGTCTCTGAGTATTGCACACCTTGTGCTTTTGGGCACTCCAGTGATGTTGCAGCTCTGAAATATGGCCAAACTGGTGGCAAGTGGCATCTTGGCAGCTGCACGCTTGACTTTTCTCAGTTCATGGGCAGTTATTTTGCGCCTTGGTTTTTCCACACGCTTCTTGCGACCCTGTTGACTATTTTGAATGAAACGCTTGATTGTTCGATGATCACGCTTCAGAAGCTTTGCAATTTTAAGAGTGCTGCATCCCTCTGCAAGATATCTCACTATTTTTGACTTTTCTGAGCCTGTCAAGTCCTTCTTTTGACCCATTTTGCCAAAGGAAAGGAAGTTGCCTAATAATTATGCACACCTAATATAGGGTGTTGATGTCATTAGACCACACCCCTTCTCATTACAGAGATGCACATCACCTAATATGCTTAATTGGTAGTAGGCTTTCGAGCCTATACAGCTTGGAGTAAGACAACATGCATAAAGAGGATGATGTGGTCAAAATACTCATTTGCCTAATAATTCTGCACTCCCTGTACAACATTACAGTCACATATATTGTGGTAGATATGATCGACACTATATTCATATGACTCAATAGTGTCGATAAATTCAATAATATATATCACACCAAAAAACTTCAAGTATTGTCCAGATCTTATATATGCTGTTATTTGGGAAGAGGGGGTATTATCTTCTAGCGCTCTATCCCAATTTGGGAAACTGAATGTCACTGAAAATGTTGTAGGTGTATTCACTGGGAGTGCAACATGTTCATAAAGTGTCCACAGGAATCCTGATAATGTGAAAAGTCTCTTATAGCATATCCTTTTAAGGTCGATATGAGCTTTGAATTGAAGAAAACTTTAAATCGATATTTGGCTTACCGTCTAGCGTCTGTTGTCTCCCTATTGCTTCAATGGAGCTTTAAATATTTGCCGGCTTATTCAGTCGCTCCATACAGCAAGCTGGTTTAAATTTCGCGGGAGTTCCAAAGATCGCGGGAGTTGCCACTCTGTTCCGCAATTTCCTTTGGTGCAGCTTTTGACGATAAGAATAGTTAATCCTTCACTGTAGAAATTTTCTTCTGTATGGCCATACAGTATTATCGGAGGCTTTTCAATGCAGGTACATCACTTGTTTCACCATACGCGTTACGGGTAGATTCACTCTCCCTTCCTCAGTGGTGTTCCTCAGTGGCAGGTACAACAAGTGATGTACCTGCATTCAAAAGGGCTCATGCACAAGAACAGCAGAGAGTACTGGCTTAACTGGATGAGAGGCCAAGTCAGGCTGATGAGGGGCAATCACCCCAAAACAGCTGTCTGCAGATGAGGTGCTGGCTTAGTGAATATCTGAGACATGTCTCAAGGCCTATTTAAATGGTTGAACATTGCTTTATAAGATAGATGCCTTACATCTGTTGGCATTAGAGGCAGAGCTTGTTAAGAGCTCATTTGCATCCCTTTATTCCCATTTACTGCCAGTTTTACAGTAAAATCTTATGGAAAAAACGCTTCCAGTGTCCTGTACTTTACAGGGGCGGAATTTTACTTTGTAAAAAGAAAAATAGCCTTTCTAATTGTAAACTAATGAGCGATTCCTTTGTAGAAACTTGCACTAGTGCAGGAGGCCCAGGGAGCGGTGACTGTAGGGTTGCTAGTGCTTTATTCATCGTTCCTTGGTCACCCACTCTTGAAACCCACGCTGCACCGTGGGGAGATTTATAGAGAAGGGATAGGGGAGATTTATCAAACCTGGTGCAAAGGAAAACTGGCTGAGTTGTCCATAGCAACCAATCAGATTGATCCTTTCATTATCCATAGAAGCTCTGAAGCATAAAAGGTGGAATCGGATTGGTTGCTATGGGCAACTAAGCCACTTTTCCTTTGCAGTCGATTCACTAATTCCTATTCCATAGACATTCATCTTTTAATATGACATAAAATATATCTAAGTTAAGAAAACAGTTAAGAAAAAACATAATGGGCTTCATGGATGAAAAATGGTGTAGGCCAAAATGACTAATGACATCACTGTCTTCACAAGTTTAAATGCTGTGATATGATTATTTTAATTTAATTATATGGTTAGCCAGGAAATAGGGTTTAGAAAACCCTGAGATATAAAGTATGAACTAACATTGAATGAAGTATTTGTTTATTTGGCATGACTCAAAGTCTTCTGTAAAGGAAGGGTGTCTGTTCCCAGGCAAAGGTCTTTGAGATCTTTAGCTCTGTCTTCCGCGGTGAAAGCTTCCATGACTTGTTTGCTGTTAAAGGCAATTTTATGTATTCGCAGATTAGACTCTGCCAGCATTTGTTTTGCTTTGTTGAGAATGTTGACTGCTCCTTCAGGTGTGTTAGCGGAAGCAAGTCCATCGTCTACATAGAAAATGTCTTATCGCAAAGTGTTTGGCATCTTGACCATACTGTTATGCACCTTTCTGGGCAGCTTTGCGCATGCAGTATATGGCAACAGAAGGAAAAGGGCTGTTACCAAAAACATGCACTCTCATTCTGTACTCTGTTACCTCTTTATCTATGTCGTTATCCTTGTACTACAGGAAACTCAGGTAGTCACGATGGTCCTCTCTCACTAGGCAATAGACTCTTTCCTGAAGTGGAAGAGGACACCCAGAAGTGTGTTGTTTTGATCTGGGCCACTCAGTAGTGCATCATTTAATGAAACACCTTCATGTTGAGCACTCGAATTGAACACAACTCTTATTCGGTCTGGCTTGTGTGGATGGTAAACGCCAAACATTGGCAGATACCAGTGTTCTTTACCTTCATCCAGTGATGGTGCTACTTCAGCATGATTATTATCAAGCATCCTTTTTATGAATTCTGTAAAGTCTTTTTTCACTTCAGGTTTTCTTTGCAAAGTTTTACGTAGTGTGTTCATGCGCTTCTGTTACTAGGTAAATAACACCTTGGTGTGCGAAAGGGTAAAGATGCTACCCAATTGTTGTCTTCATCTTGGAAAGTCTCTTTATCCATGATATGGAGAAAGGCTCAATCATCTATAGACATTGCTTGTTTGTCATCATCTTTTGTTCTCTTGAATACTGAGTTCCCTAAAGTGTCAGACTCCATGCCACTATTAATGTCTCTATTGTAACTAGAAGGAAAGTCACCGTATGGTTTTAGGGTGTTAAGGGTTTCTTTAACAGCAAAGCTGTTCTGGCATTGACTAAGAAGGGAAGTCCGCCCATTCACTAGCACAGAAGTCTTTAAAGTGTTGACACTGTCAGGCCGATGTGCTGCTCCCAGACAAACTTCTCCTACTATAACCCACCCTAGGTCAAGTCTTTGAGCATAGGGAGCATTAAAGGCCCCATTAATTTGTTGGCGTACCTTATGTACCTGTAGAATGTCTCTTCCAAGAAGTAGAAGAATAGAGGCATCTGTCTGGATAACTGGAATAAGGTGAGATATTGAATTGAGATGAGTATGATGAAGGGCCACTTCTGGTGAAGGGATCTCTGATTTAACAAATGGTATCATATCACACTCTATCAAAATGGGAAGTGAGAGATGGACTCTCTTGTCAAGAGACTCAATAATAAAGGCAGTAGCTTTCTTCCTGAAGTTTCTATCACTCCTCCGCATGTTTTTAGGGTGTATGGGACTGCACTAGATGTAATGTTGAAGGCATCGAAAAAGTCTGACCTTGCCAGTGACCTGTTCCTCTGTTCATCCAGAATCACATGCATCTTAACTGCCTTCTCTTCTTTTCCCCTGTGGGTACACTGTTGCTAGGCAGATCTTGGAACATAAGCGTGGATTTGTACTCTCACCACAGATTTCAGTGAATTTGGACATTACTGGGGTAGCTGAATTATCTTTTTGCTCCCTGCCCTCATCTTATGGCGCTTTAGTGATCTTTAGTGGTTGATGCAATGTATCAGGGTGTAAAGCTGTGATGTGTCTGTTACTGCCACATTCTGAGCAATCCGCTTATATTTTGCAGTCTCTGGCTATATAACACTTGAAGCAGATGCCATTTTGTCTAAGAAAGGCTAACCTTTCCTTGATAGGTTTACTTTTGAACCCTTTGCACTTGTTTAGAGGATAGGGCTTTTTATGAGGTGGACAAAGTCTGTCAGGTCCTTTCAAAGGTGTTTACCTTGTAGCTGCTTGGACACCCTGGGTCCTCAGAGGGAACAATTGTCTTGTGGGTGATCACTGAAGTCCTATTTTAGGATCTAGGTGGCTTTTCTGCCTTTGGCAGTTGACTGCTGGTGATGAAGGAAAAGCTGGGATCACACCTGATCTTAGCTTGCTGTTGTACAAACCTAGAAAACACAAGGAAAGGGGGGAAGGGGACATAATGTTCTTCTTTGTATTTGGCTCCGACACGCACCCATTTTTCTTGTAGGTTGTGAGGTAGTTTCTCCACTATAGGCTTAGTACCGTTGGTGGTATCTAAATGTGCAAGTCCTCTTAAATAGCCTTTTTCTTTGGCACACTGGACTTCCCAAAAAATATCACTCAGCTCTTGCAGTTTCAAATTGTCTATGCTGTTTAGCTTGGGGAAAGACTCAAGTCTTTTCATTAGAGCACCTTCAATTGCCACTGGTGATCTATAACTTTCCTCTAGCCTTTGCCAGGCCATATCAAGTCCTGCTGAAGGGTTAAATATGTGTATCCTGCGCATCCTTCTTGCATGCTCTGCTGACTGAGTCCCAAGGCATTTTATCATCATGTCTAGCATCTCAGTTGATGATAAGTCTAAGTCTTTGACTGCATTCAGAAAAGAAGACGTTCCATGCCCAGTAATTCTCGGGGCAGTCATCAAACTTGAGAAAGCCTGAATTAACCATTTCTTTACGGATAAGATATTTAGTGACATATTATAGTGTACTCTGGTGTTTGGATTGCTGTAGTAAGGATTCATCTTTAATCGCTGTGGTACTGCTGACTTCATAGGTTTGTTTTTGTACACTCAGGGATTCTGCTGGTTTTGGTTTAAATCCAGCTGACTCTGGATTGGGGAACTGTTTTGTTGCATTGCTGCTTGAAAGTTCTTTGACATACTCTCTTGTGCGTTCTACTGAAGAAAGGGGTTTCTCAGGCACATCTGGGCCTTCGTAGATAGACCCACTTCCAGACCGCTCAATATCAGCATAAGCTACGGCCTCTGCTGCAGCGGCGGCTGTACACTGACGCTGAAGAATATGCAACCTTGCTTCCTGTTCTGATTTTTCTTTTCTCTGCTCTTTCCTTCATAATGGCGGCCTCTTTCTCAGCAAATTCTAGCTAAACACGAGATGCCTCTGCTTTGGCGCGAGCCCTGACTAAAAGGGCACTTGCTGATGAAATCTGGCTAGGCCTTGATGATCTAGACGGGTGTGAGCGTGCATCATCTTGCTGGATACTTGGCATGCTCTCCCTGCCGTGATGTGTCCCGGGTAGCTGATCTTCAGCCTTATACTGTCTTCCTGATCTTAGACTCATTCTGTCTGTGCAGTGACTCCTATCTCCAAGCTTGTTGCGCTACACCTTTTCACTGTTCCGTTCTCAAAACATTGACTATGTGTGGTTTTAAACGGACAACTAAACATGTGTCCGAGACTCCAGTAAACAGAAGCCCACTGCTTGTGCAATGAGCAGGACACTGGGTCAGTGGGAATGCTATGCAGTGGGTCAGTTTATATGTGTATAAGTTTGTGACGCCAGTTTCAGCTTGCGCAGGTACTGTAGCAGGGCCCTTTAAGATGTTACGAGCTCACGTACCAGGTGAGGAATGCCAGAGGGGGATATTGTCTCTGTATAGCAGATATGGTAGTGTCAACGGTGTCTCCTACCTGTAGTACGGCTGGACTCCTGTATCCCGGCTCACATGCAACAAATTGAGGAATTAAGGAAATCCACACAGATAATAGGGTCCAACTTGTCTTTACTTGGTGTTATGATATGCAGCTTTGATCCATACAAGTATACAGCAATAGTCTAGAGTCCCAGCAGGTTTTGGCAATATGTGGCAGGAATTTATATGTATTCTGCATCTGATCATATGCCTATTAGAATCTGGCAGGTATCTATCTTCTGCTCTGTCTTGAGTCTGCTTAGTTTGGGTCTGACTAGCTGAAGAGGTACTTATCTTCTCTTTGTCTTGGGATCTTTACTTACAGGACTGCTCACAGGGTATGGTGGTTTCTTCCTGGAGATCTATAGTTCTGGAGATGGCTGCTTGCTTGTCAACCAGCTGAGGTAGATGACTCAGGCTGGGAGGGGGATCTTTGGGCCTCAACCGAGGCTGGATCCTAGGTTGGGATACCTGTTTCTGGGAGCTCCTGCTAACACAGCCTTCCCCAAGGAGGGGGCTGGTACACACACTGACTAACTTCCTTCTCCTCCTCATAAAGCATGACATGGGACATCCCACTTCTGCTCATGTAGGGGAGACTAGATTGGAATGGTCTGTTCCAGGCTAGATACTAACTCTGACCTGCTGCATACTGCTGCCACCTGCTGGTGTACATTAAGAACTACAGCAAATATATATAAAACAGGCATAACAATATACATTTTGGCAAATACACAGTGATCTTACACAAGATGATAAAACACATTTATGTTAACATTATGAAGCAGGGGAACAGAAGTTTGGTGACATACTTCAGGATGTTACACTTGTGTTGTCTACCAAAGGAATCCAACTTTATTTTATAAACTTTTCTTACAAGTTTGTTTTTGCGAAACTGAAATACAATACAATACAATATCAACATATCAGTATACATAGTATAAATTAGTATAGCATAAATAACACAACAGAAAGGCAGATGATGTCTCAAGCCCCTTGGGAGAAAAGCAGACAGGCTGCATCCATCGAGAATAGCAATCTAAAATGGCTGAAGACACTTGCTAAACCAAGGTCACTGCCTGCCTGAGTGATTTACATAACCTGGGTAAAGCTGCCACTCACTTTTGCCACTAGATGGCTGTGATGAACTACATAGCCTATATGATAAGTTGAAGAGGACCTTTCATCAGTATAATTTTACTAAACTAACAACCCTACCTAATAGTGCGGCATCCACTGATGTTCCCCCTTTTTTTTTTTTTTTAAATCGACCACCGAATGTTGAAATAATAGCCCCGTTTGTTCTGCTGCTGCGCCAGTCACTCAAGCGCTTTTTTGTATGGGGCGTTGCTAAAGTTTTTTCCTTGCTATGGGCCTTGGCTGAGAGCGCAGCCAATCAGAGCGCTCCTCTCTCAGCCAGGCAGAAGGAGCTAAAGTTCTCGCGAGAACTTTAGCTTCATAACATCCTGTTGCAGCGAAAGATCAGATTGACCGGCCGAGGGACGCGACGGGTGTGGAAGCAGCAGTACGAGCGGCAGGGTAAGTATCATAATCATCCCCTAGACATCGAGCAAATAAGTAGCTGCCACAGCACCCCACTGGCAACGAGCATTATGGGGGTCTTGATCATGGACCCCCACCGGCAATCAGTATGGGGGTCATGATCATGCCCCCAGCAGAAACCACCCCCCCCCTCTGGCAACGAGAATTATGGGGGTCATAATCATGGACCCCCACCCCCACATGGAAAAAAGCAATAAGGGGGTCATGATCATGACCCCACCAGCAAAACCCCCCCCTCTGGCAACGAGCATTATGGGGGTCATAATCATGGACCCCCACCCCCACAAGGCAGACAGCAATAAGGGGGGCATGATCATGACCCCCCCCAGCAAACCCCCCCCCCCTCTGGCAACGAGCATTATGGGGGGTCATAATCATGGACCCCCCCTACAGGCAGACAGCAATAAGGGGGTCCTGATCATGACCCCCACAGCAAACCCCCCCTCCTCTGGCAACGAGCATTATGGGGGTTATTATCATGGACCCCCACCCCCACATGGAAAAAAGCAATAAGGGGGTCATGATCATGACCCCCCCAGCAACCCCCCCCCCCCTCTGGCAACGAGCATTATGGGGGTCATTATCATGGACCCCCACCCCCACAAGGCAGACAGCAATAAGGGGGTAATGATCATGACCCCCCCAGCAAACCCCCCCCTCTGGCAACGAGCATTATGGGGGTCATAATCATGGACCCCCACATGGAAAAAAGCAATAAGGGGGTCATGATCATGACCCCCCCAGCAAACCCCCCCCCTCTGGCAACGAGCATTATGGGGGTCATAATCATGGACCCCCACCCCCACAAGGCAGACAGCAATAAGGGGGTCATGATCATGACCCCCCCAGCAAAACCCCCCCCCTCTGGCAACGAGCATTATGGGGGTCATAATCATGGACCCCCCCTACAGGCAGACAGCAATAAGGGGGTCCTGATCATGACCCCCACAGCAAACCCCCCCTCCTCTGGCAACGAGCATTATGGGGGTTATTATCATGGACCCCCACCCCCACATGGAAAAAAGCAATAAGGGGGTCATGATCATGACCCCCCCAGCAAACCCCCCCCCCTCTGGCAACGAGCATTATGGGGGTCATTATCATGGACCCCCACCCCCACAAGGCAGACAGCAATAAGGGGGTAATGATCATGACCCCCCCAGCAACCCCCCCCCCTCTGGCAACGAGCATTATGGGGGTCATAATCATGGACCCCCACATGGAAAAAAGCAATAAGGGGGTCATGATCATGACCCCCCCAGCAAACCCCCCCCCCCTCTGGCAACGAGCATTATGGGGGTCATAATCATGGACCCCCACCCCCACAAGGCAGACAGCAATAAGGGGGTCATGATCATGACCCCCCCAGCAAACCCCCCCCTCTGGCAACGAGCATTATGGGGGTCATAATCATGGACCCCCACCCCCACAAGGCAGACAGCAATAAGGGGGTCATGATCATGACCCCCCCAGCAAAACCCCCCCCCCTCTGGCAACGAGCATTATGTGGTTCATAATCATGGACCCCCCCCCCACAAGGCAGACAGCAATAAGGGGGTCATGATCATGACCCCCCCAGCAAACTCCCCCCCTCTGGCAACGAGCATTATGGGGGTCATAATCATGGACCCCACCCCCACATGGAAAAAAGCAATAAGGGGGTCATGATCATGACCCCCCCAGCAAACCCCCCCACCCTCTGGCAACGAGCATAATGGGGGTCATTATCATGCACCCCCACCCCAACAGGCAGACAGCAATAAGGGGGTCATGATCATGACCCCCCCAGCAATCAGTGTCACCTTGTTATTTCCCAAAACTAAAATAATATACATAGTTATATTATTATTATTATAGTGAAGTAAACAATTGATCTAATGGAAAAAAAAATACATATAAAATATTTATTTAAGGTGATGGTATAACTTTCAATTTATAATTTTAACTTTTCAAATTTTTTTACAGTGAATTTTCAGTTAGTCAATTCAGGGCAGCAACCCTGACTGGTAAGTTGTATTCCGACAATCATCGGAAGAAGAACAAACATGTTGCCTGAAGTTTCCCAGTTCAAAAAACCAATACACGTTTGTATTGCGTTGTTTGCTAGTTCTACGTTCCATTATTATATTATTTCTAATTTTGATATATAGACAAGGGTAAGTGTACAGGCAGGGTAAGTATGGAAGACCTAATTTTATTTCATTTATAAAATAAATGTTTCAAGAAAGAAGATGTTCAAAAGTTATTTGGATGGGAATATCCTTTTTTTTTTATAAATCAATTTATAAACGTTCAATGTTTTTCATCTACTATGGTAAGTTTGAGTTTACCTTATAACATGTATCCAAATAATATGCTTATTTTAAATTTTTCTTTTTTTTTTAAAACAGGAATTGACAAAATGCCGAACTCATGTTGGGTAAAAAATTGTTTATTCCAGCCTGGCAGTATACTGAATGTCCACGAAATCAAATTACATTGCTTTCCCAACTTTAGGGAGAGAATATTAGATTGGCTTTGAATCTTAATTCCTTCTGGAGAGGTAGAAGTTATTTCTCTAGCAGAGGAGATTCTAGGTTACAAAAAGAAAATATACAATAAGTATCATATTTGTTCACTACATTTTTCTGATGATAGTTTTATAGTCAACGCTGGCGGACGTTCGCTTCGGCCAGTAGCAAACCCTTCATTTTTTTAAAATTTTCTTGATTCCGAAAGAAAAGTTTTAGAGTCAAAAATTTCCAAGAAAAAACGACTTCAGAATCCAACAGGTTCCCAGCAGTCGGTTACTCCTTCATCATCAGAATCATCAATTCCAAATGAATCTCGTGGTCATACTGTATCCATATCGTCCATGCAAGTTCAACAAGTATTTGAGAATGTGGAAATTCTAATTTCCAAATTCACGGATGCTTCAACTCAGACAGAGTTCAATTTGACAAATTCAATAATTATTAGTAAAGATAAAAATCTTACACTTAGGGAAGAAGAATCACCTTCACGTGAACATACAAATATTGATCATGAATCCACCCCATTGCCTGATTGTTCTCAATTCCAAAATCGGCACCAAATTAATCAATTTTTAAGACTTCTTTCTCCTATTGTATTTGAAAATGAAAAGATCTCCCAGCCACCGGAAGAAGATGGTAATAATGATGATCTGGTTAGTGGGATATTTCCGTTGACAGGTGACTTCGAGGATTCATACAATATTAGCAGTCTGGCTGACGCAGGGGAAATTCGTGATTCAAGAGACCACACATATGACCCTTTGATGGTAAGCCACTGCTCTTCTGATCAATTTGCTTTACAGTCTATGTTAGAAATTGACCATGATAATTCTTTTCAACATATGCAATTTAAAAACATCGTAAAAGACACGAAATTGATTGTGAACGAAAGTTGTCTCGATGTACTGCTACGTCAGGTGAAGTGTCAGTATGTTGATTGCAATCTAACTGTGTTTTCAATTTCAAAAGAAAGGAAAGGATCAGCTGTAATAATTTGCGGTAGTTGTTGTAGCGGACATTCGTCTTTATTATGGCATACACAGCCTAAAATTGGACGTTTCTGGAGTGGAAATGTCATTTTGGCAGCGTCAATACTCTGCAGTGGCCTAAACTATCAAAAAGTTCAGGAGTTGTTTGGAATTTTTTGCTTGAGCACATTTTCTGAGACCACATTGTGTTGCACAATTGACAACGCAGTCCAGTGCACATCTTGCATGATGTATGCAGTCCTGGAACAGCCGTTCCAGGGTGAATTTCTTTGTTCAAGATGTGAGCAAATTACCCGTTTGGAATCGCTAATCGAGTCTCTAAATGGGCAAGTTGCAACACTGAGAGGCATTGACAATTTGCAAAAAAGTTTGCTTCTCACCGAGCAAGCACTCTTTGGGGTAGATGAGGGAGAGGGTGACAGAGAGGAGGCTGAGGAAAGTGAGGTAGCTAGCTGGGTAACATTTAGAAAGCGGGGTAGAGGGAAGAGTGCCAGGGAGGCTAGCCCTGATCTGACACACCCCAACAAGTTTGCACGTTTGGCAGATGAGGGGGATGTCAGTCCAGGGACGGCACTGCCGCAGCCGGACACTTCCTCTGCCAGTCAGGGGAATGTCAGCTCCGGTAAGCAGGGGACCAGGAGAGCAGGGCAGGCCAGACAGGTGCTGGTAGTGGGAGACTCAATTATTAGGGGAACAGATAGGGAAATCTGTCACAAAGACCGTGATCGCCGAACAGTGTGCTGTCTTCCTGGCGCTAGAGTTCGACATATCGCGGATCGGGTTGACAGATTACTGGGAGGGGCTGGAGAAGATCCAGCGGTCATGGTCCATATCGGAACCAATGACAAAGTTAGGGGTAGGTGGAGAGTCCTTAAAAATGATTTCAGGGATTTAGGGCAAAAGCTTAGGGCAAGGACCTCAAAGGTAGTATTTTCCGAAATACTACCGGTACCACGGGCCACACAAGAAAGGCAGCGGGAGATTAGGGAAATTAACAAGTGGCTCAAGAACTGGTGTAGGATGGAGGGGTTTGGGTTCCTGGAGAACTGGGCCGACTTCGCTGTCGGCTACAACCTCTATCGTAGGGACGGACTGCACCTCAATGGGGAAGGAGCAGCTGTGTTGGGGAAGAAGATGGCTAGAAGGTTGGAGGAGTGTTTAAACTAGGGACTGGGGGGGAGGGTAATTACACTATAGAAGGGGAAGATAGTGCAGATAGAGACCGGGGGCAAGGTAGTGGGACTGGGGGAGAAATGGAAGGAGGGACAAGAACAGTTCAGAAGGAAAGGTGTAGGGTAAAAAATATACATAAACCTCTCATATGTATGTATACTAATGCCAGAAGTCTGACTAATAAAACTGGTGAACTGGAATTAGTGATGTGTGAGGAGGACTATGAAATAGTGGGAATAACTGAGACATGGCTGGATGATAGCTATGACTGGGCAGTTAATGTACAAGGTTACAGTCTGTTCAGAAAGGATCGTCAAAACCGGAGAGGTGGAGGGGTCTGCCTTTATGTAAAATCTTGTCTAAAGCCCACACTCCGTGAAGATATAAGTGAGGGACATGAACATGTGGAGTCACTGTGGGTAGAGATACATGGAGCTAAAAACAACAATAAATTACTAATAGGAGTCTACTATAAACCACCTAATATACCAGAGTCCACAGAAAATCTACTACTAAACGAGATAGACAAGGCGGCAAATCATAATGAGGTGGTTATTATGGGGGACTTCAACTACCCAGATATAGACTGGGAAACTGAAACTTGTATATCTCATAAAGGAAACAGATTCTTGGCAATAACCAAAGACCATTATCTCTCCCAACTGGTTCAGGACCCGACTAGAGGGACGGCCATACTGGACTTAATATTAACCAATAGACCTGACAGAACAACAGACGTGCAGGTTGGGGGACACCTGGGAAATAGTGACCATAAAGTAATAACCTTCCAATTATCATTCAAAAGAGCGTTTCTACAGGGAGAAACAAAAATACCAAACTTCAAAAAAGCTAAATTTAGCCAACTAAGAGAGGCCATAGGCCTAACTAACTGGGACAAAGTCCTCAAAAATAAAAATACAGCCAAAAAATGGGATATCTTTAAAAACATCCTAAAATCTCATTGTGAGAGGTACATACCATATGGGAATAAAAGGTTAAGGAACAAAAAGAAACCAATGTGGATAAACAGAACTGTAAAGAAAGCAATAAATGACAAAAAGAAAGCATATAAAACCCTAAAACAGGAGGGTAGCACGGAAGCACTGAAAAACTATAAGGAAAAAAACAGAACATGTAAAAAACAAATAAAAGCGGCCAAACTAGAGACCGAGAGATTAATTGCCAAACAGAGTAAAACTAACCCTAAAATGTTCTTCAATTATATAAATGTTAAAAAGTATAAATCTGAAGGTGTCGGCCCTTTAAAGAGTAATGAGGGGGGAGTCGCAGAGAGCGACGAGGAGAAAGCAAAGCTGTTAAATATTTTTTTCTCCAATGTATTCACTGAGGAAAATAAACTGTCAGATGAAATGCTGAATGCTGAAATAAATTCGCCATTAAAAGTGTCCTGTCTGACCCAGGAAGAAGTACAACAGCGACTTAAAAAAATCAAAATAGACAAATCGCCAGGACCGGATGGCATACACCCCCGTATCCTAAGGGAATTAAGTAATGTCATAGCCAGACCCTTATTTCTGATATTTGCGGACTCTGTACTGACAGGGAATGTCCCACAGGATTGGCGCATGGCAAATGTGGTGCCAATATTCAAAAAGGGTCCAAAAACAGAGCCTGGAAACTATAGGCCGGTAAGTTTAACATCTGTTGTGGGTAAACTGTTTGAAGGTTTTCTGAGAGATGCTATGTTAGAGCATCTTATGGGAAATAAGCAAATAACGCCATATCAGCATGGCTTCGTGAGGGATCGGTCATGTCAAACTAATTTAATCAGTTTCTATGAGGAGGTAAGTACTAGACTTGACAGCGGCGAATCAATGGATGTCGTGTATCTGGACTTCTCCAAAGCATTTGACACTGTACCTCATAAAAGGTTAGTATATAAAATGAGAATGCTCGGACTCGGAGAAAACGTCTGTAAGTGGGTAAGTAACTGGCTCAATGATAGAAAACAGAGGGTGGTTATTAACGGTACATACTCAGATTGGGTCACTGTCACTAGTGGAGTACCTCAGGGGTCAGTATTGGGCCCTATTCTCTTCAATATATTTATTAATGATCTTGTAGAAGGCTTGCATAGTAAAATATCAATTTTCGCAGATGACACTAAACTGTGTAAAGTAATTAACACTGAAGAGGACAGTATACTACTACAGAGGGATCTGGATAGATTGGAGGCTTGGGCAGATAAGTGGCAGATGAGGTTTAACACTGAGAAATGTAAAGTTATGCACATGGGAAGGAATAATGCAAGTCACCCGTACATACTAAATGGTAAAACACTCGGTAACACTGACATGGAAAAGGATCTAGGAATTTTAATAAACAGCAAACTAAGCTGCAAAAAACAGTGTCAGGCAGCGGCTGCCAAGGCCAATAAGATAATGGGTTGCATCAAAAGGGGCATAGATGCCCGTGATGAGAACATATTCCTACTACTTTACAAATCACTGGTCAGACCACACATGGAGTACTGTGTACAGTTCTGGGCTCCTCTAAACAAGGCAGACATAGCAGAGCTGGAGAGGGTCCAGAGGAGGGCAACTAAAGTAATAACTGGAATGGGGCAACTACAGTACCCTGAAAGATTATCAAAATTAGGGTTATTCACATTAGAAAAAAGACGACTGAGGGGAGATCTAATTACTATGTATAAATATATCAGGGGGCAGTACAGAGATCTATCCCATCATCTATTTATCCCCAGGACTGTGACTGTGACGAGGGGACATCCTCTGCGTTTGGAGGAAAGAAGGTTTGTACACAAACATAGAAAAGGGTTCTTTACGGTAAGAGCAGTGAGACTATGGAACTCTCTGCCTGAGGAGGTGGTGATGGTGAGTACAATAAAGGAATTCAAGAGGGGCCTGGATGTATTTCTGGAGTGTAATAATATTACAGGCTATAGCTACTAGAGAGGGGTCGTTGATCCAGGGAGTTATTCTGATTGCCTGATTGGAGTCGGGAAGGAATTTTTTATTCCCCTAAAGTGAGGAAAATTGGCTTCTACCTCACAGGGTTTTTTTGCCTTCCTCTGGATCAACTTGTAGGATGACAGGCCGAACTGGATGGACAAATGTCTTTTTTCGGCCTTATGTACTATGTTACTTATGTACTATGTTACTATGTTACACATATTACCGTTACCAAACCAAATTTCTGTTCCCTGCTATCGATATTGCCTGGAAGCAAGAAAAAAAATAAATACAGGAAGATTTGAATGGTTTGCCAATTTGTTTAGCAGGAGATGGTCAATGTGATAGCCCCGGCCACTCCGCTAAATATTGTATTTACACTGTTATGGACCTGTACACTGAAAAAATTATAGATTTCGAAGTTGTACACAGAAGCCAGTGCAGTTCATCGGTAGCTATGGAGAAGTTTGGATTCCAAACAGTAATGGAACGAGTTAAAAACAATGGATTTGACATATGTGTATTTGTCTCTGATAGACATGTCAGTATTCAAAAATTGATGCGCGAGGTGTACACTGACATAGATCATCAGTTTGACATTTGGCACTACGCTAAGTCAATCAAGAAAAGATTAATCAAGGCAAGTAACGGAAAGGATCTAAAACCATGGATAGAAAAGATAGTCAACCATTTCTGGTGGTGTGTTAAAACGTGTGACCACAATGCTTTTTTTTTCCGGGAAAGATGGAATTCTGTTCTACATCATGTAGCCAACAGACATGAATGGGAAGATGGAGAACAATATAATAAGTGTGCCCACGAAGAACTGCGACCTGAAGACACTTCAGTTTTGTGGCTTAGAAAGGAAAGTACTGCTTATCAAAAATTAGAAGAAATCATCAAAAATGAACAAATGACGAGCGATGTACCACACCTGATCCGAAATTGCCACACTGGACCTCTTGAAGCCTTCCACAGTTTAGTTTTAAAGTACAGAACAAAAAGAATACATTTCGGTATAGATGGAATGGAAACACGAACCAAACTGGCAATTTTGGCACACAATAATAATCTAGGAAGACCACAAGCAGTTGTTCTCTTCCCAACTTATGTGTCAGAACCCATTGGAACAAGAAGAACAAAATTAATACTTCCGAAGGGAAAAAAACACTGGATGGTGAAGAATGTTTACGAAGCAATGAGCGTTGAACATGTTACTCCGATTTTAGTTGATAGTTTGAAGTTAGCTGTAGGAGACATCACAGCAGAATGGAAGAGTCGAACACCTGATCTTCCACCCAACATTGCTAATGTAGAACGCCCGAAAAAGGAAGACATTCTACGGCAACATTGGTCACGTTTTCGAAAAAACTAATACAGTTCATCTGGGTTCAAGAAAAAAAAAAAAATTCATAAAAAAAAAAAATCCTGCTTTTCCGTTACTTTCATGTTCAGTAAAAAGTTAGTTTTTAGAATGTTACGAGAACTAACTTTGTTGTTTAGTTATTTTACTTTAGTTAAATCTGTTGATATTCGTTTACCGAGACGGGACTGCACCACTAGTGCAAAGGGTAAGGATAGCAAAAGTAGATCTGGCTCAAGGCAGTGACCATTATGCTTTTTCAATCAAAAGTTGTTGCTATATTACATTAAGAATGTAACTTTACTTTTTTATTTTTAGACATTATACCTGTGTGTAGGAGAAGTGCTGTCAAGGTGTGTTCACTGACAGTCTTAGAATGTCGCTACAGTCCCATGATTGACCCTTTTCCTCTCACAGAGACAGCGCTGCAGTACATTTCATATTCTGACCATGTCTTTTGTCCACAGGATGACAGTAAACTGTACCAGCGTGTCGGACATGCCCGGGAAGGAACAACAAGTTTCCTGCCAGCCGTGGAGTAAAGGGGATCCGATTAGACTCCAAGGTGTGTTCACTGACAGTCTTAGAATGTCGCTACAGTCCCATGATTGACCCTTTTCCTCTCACAGAGACAGCGCTGCAGTACATTTCATATTCTGACCATGTATTTTGTCCACAGGATGACAGTAAACTGTACCAGCGTGTCGGACATGCCCGGGAAGGAACAACAAGTTTCCTGCCAGCCGTGGAGTCAAGGGGATCCGATTAGACTCCAAGGTGTGTTCACTGACAGTCTTAGAATGTCGCTACAGTCCCATGATTGACCCTTTTCCTCTCACAGAGACAGCGCTGCAGTACATTTCATATTCTGACCATGTCTTTTGTCCACAGGCTGACA
The DNA here is from genome assembly GCF_905171765.1 of Bufo bufo. Classification (NCBI taxonomy): domain Eukaryota; kingdom Metazoa; phylum Chordata; class Amphibia; order Anura; family Bufonidae; genus Bufo; species Bufo bufo. The sequence goes on from NC_053391.1 coordinate 109,172,999, forward strand.
GTCGAGGAACCACATTGACGGACTTGCCCTGGACCTACCATATCATCCTTTTAATTTGAAATTTATTTTAATAAAAATAATGCCAATATGTTTTTTTATGAGAAATTGATATTTTTTAAAAATTAAATAAAAAATAACATATTATATACATTTTATGGATAGCCTTTGCATAACTGTAATGAAATGTCAGAAAGCAAAACAATTTTTTAATTTATAATTGTTTTCTATCTTTGACATTTTTGCGTATTACAAAACATTATCTTTGTCGAGATTTTAGCTATTTCCTGTTGACAAGGAGGTTACTATATACCGCTTTCTTACAGATGTGTAAGGAATATCCATAAACTTTGTGTGAGGTTTGGTAAAGGCTAGGGGTCCCTTCACACTAGCGACATGGCCATTCATCGGGACAATAGCCTGAATGAAAAATTTTTATTTTATAAATCTGAACACTCTTGAAAATTATGGCGGCGGGGGCGTCACACTGCGAGAGCTTGAGGTACTAACAATAAAGAATGTTTGAATTGCAGTACACTTTGGTCTGCCTATAGTCAATGGTGACAGAGGGCCATCTCGGCAATAAACCTTATAAGTAGCTGTTCAGATCCCTAATCATTTTCACCTGCCCAGATAGCCTGAACAAGTTCCATTCCGCAAGTGTGAAGGTACTCTGAGGGGATATGGAGGAGGCCTTTTTTTTAATAATAAAATATGATATGTGTTTTTTATTTAATCTGACTATAATTTCTGTAAATATTACATTTCTGCAATGTATAATATTGTTTCTGAACATTCAATAGCCAAATATTATGCTGTAACTTTCAAAGTTTTTAAGATATTTATTAATAAAAAGTAAAAAGATACATTCTAAAATTGTTACTTTATTACATAACTAGATAATTTTACAGTCTTTTCATAATATATTATGACGTTACTCCATTGCTAGATACTCTGCAGGCTCCTCTCTGAACATTAGAAATCCGCAATAATCTTGAAGTGGGTCAGGAAAAACTTCTCTTATGATCGTCACTACACAAGAAGGAATAGGGCGTCTTCTTCCAACGCCAAGATAGCCATGTGTCCAAGCTGTAAAGCCACGATATGCTGTTTTTCTTAGTAGCCTAAAAAATATTAAAAAGTATATTGAATTTAAAATTAGACAATATAATAATTCGGTAAACCTATGGTTGGGTGTTCAGATCAAAATGTTGCAGATTTTGTTTTCATGGAAGTAAATACACGAATAAGAACACCTGTTCAATTCTTTATCTGGAGGGGGACACAGCACTTCTCCAATTGCCCGCATGGACACCTCCACCCTTCCGCGATCTTGACAAAATTGTTGGAAATATTCATGTTCAATTACGCAACCGGTTTCAGTTACATACGGTTCAATATTTGAAATTTCTTTACAACAGATCGATTCAATGGCGGTTGGCATCGGTTTACAGTTAGTACACGTGCACCATTCGTTATTTCCAACTCTACTACTGTCCGACTCTTCATTTTCAATGCTCCCAACACTGTTATCTAATGTGGAACGCGTGGGGTTCTGGAAAACACGGTTCAGATTTATTGGTGACCCCGTACTTCTGTTGAAGACGTTTCTTTAGCCACTCCAACTATTAAATTTTTTTTTTTTTTAAATTGGATAAACAATGACCAGCCTGATAGGATGATAATACATTATCAACATTTATTTTTATTTGTGAATTTACTTTTTCTGATCTTGCCGCAAAAACACTTGGTGGTAATTCATCAGACGAATTATCCATTTTCAGATCTGAGAATACTAAAAAATTTTTTTTTTTTAAATGCATCTTATCAATTACATTTTTTTGTAAGAGCAGAACTATAGTAGGATCATGTAGTGAATTTATGAGGTAGCGCTCACTGTTTTAAAATCCTGTTACATGTTATTGCTGTCTGTGGGGTGGTGGTGGGGGTCCATGATAATGACCCCCATAATGCTCTTTGCCAGAGGGGGGGGGGGTTTTGCTGGGGGGGCATGATCATGACCCCCTTATTGCTTTTTTCCATGTGGGGGTCCATGATAATGACCCCCATTATGCTCGTTGCCAGAGGGGGGGGTTTGCTGGGGGGGTCATGATCATGACCCCCTTATTGCTGTCTGCCTTGTGGGGGTCCATGATAATGACCCCCATAATGCTCGTTGCCAGAGGGGGGGTTTTGCTGGGGGGGTCATGATCATGCCCCCCTTATTGCTGTCTGCCTTGTGGGGGTCCATGATTATGACCCCCATAATGCTCGTTGCCAGAGGGGGGGGGGGGTTTGCTGGGGGGGTCATGATCATGACCCCCTTATTGCTTTTTTCCATGTGGGGGTCCATGATTATGACCCCCATAATGCTCGTTGCCAGAGGGGGGGGGGTTTGCTGGGGGGGTCATGATCATGACCCCCTTATTGCTGTCTGCCTTGTGGGGGTGGGGGTCCATGATTATGACCCCCATAATGCTCGTTGCCAGAGGGGGGGGGGGGTTTCTGCTGGGGGGGTCATGATCATGACCCCCTTATTGCTGTCTGCCTTGTGGGGGTGGGGGTCCATGATTATGACCCCCATAATGCTCGTTGCCAGAGGGGGGGGTTTGCTGGGGGGGCATGATCATGACCCCCATACTGATTACATATGGGGGTTCATGATCATGACCCCCATTATGGTCGTTGCCAGAGGGGGGGGTTTTGCTGGGGGGGGTCATGATCATGCCCCCCTTATTGTATTGCTGTCTGCCTTGTGGGGGTCCATGATTATGACCCCCATAATGCTCGTTGCCAGAGGGGGGGGGGTTTGCTGGGGGGGTCATGATCATGACCCCGTTATTGCTTTTTTCCATGTGGGGGTGGGGGTCCATGATTATGACCCCCATAATGCTCGTTGCCAGAGGGGGGGGGTGGTTTCTGCTGGGGGCATGATCATGACCCCCATACTGATTGCCGGTGGAGGTCCATGATCAAGACCCCCATAATGCTCGTTGCCAGTGGGGTGCTGTGGCAGCTACTTATTTGCTCGATGTCTAGGGGATGATTATGATACTTACCCTGCCGCTCGTACTGCTGCTTCCACACCCGTCGCGTCCCTCGGCCGGTCAATCTGATCTTTCGCTGCAACAGGATGTTATGAAGCTAAAGTTCTCGCGAGAACTTTAGCTCCTTCTGCCTGGCTGAGAGAGGAGCGCTCTGATTGGCTGCGCTCTCAGCCGAGGCCCATAGCAAGGAAAAAACTTTAGCAACGCCCCATACAAAAAAGCGCTTGAGTGACAGGCGCAGCAGCAGAACAAACGGTGCTATTATTTCAACATTCGGTGGTCGATTTAAAAAAAAAAAAAAAAAGGGGGAACATCAGTGGATGCCGCACTATTAGGTAGGGTTGTTAGTTTAGTAAAATTATACTGATGAAAGGTCCTCTTTAATTAGCCTATAAAGGCAGCACACCTTATGTGTGTGCAATTATTTGCTATACTACTGTAAGAAATAAAAATATTGTTTTTATAAAGCAATACGCTATTTTATGAAGGTTTTTCTTATTAGAGTACTCGATTAATTGTTGAAATAATCAATAGATTACTTGATTACTAAAGTAATCATTTGCTGCAGCCCTACTTGTAGGCATAGGTGCCCACTGTAAGATTCAGACTCCAGTTTTGTCTGGCCTATTGATGGTTTAGGTGATGGGTGTCTGACCTGTGGTCCCTCACCTTGTAGCAGTGTCTGTAAAGCTGTATTTCACTGATCGCTGTCTCTCTGATGCTTTCTGGAAGCAGAATTTGCTGATCTCCCTGGAGTGTTGGTCTCCCAGGAGAAGAATATCAGGTTCCTATGAACAGGAGCTCTGGCATGTGCTTCCTCTCCTCTGTCTAGCTCTGGCAGGAAGTAGGACCATCCCACTCCTACAGGATGGTTAGCCCTGTTCCTGTCTACTTTTGCAACCTTACCCTCCTCTACTGGAATATACAACCAATACATAAAAAATAATTAACGTTACTACCGTATATACAATAGTTTCTCAGATACCCCCAGATAAGGGCACTGCTCACTCAGCCTTCTCTTAAAAAGGAAATTAGCTGGTTTATCCACTACATTTGCTCACACGATGTTTCGCCTCACAGCAGAATCTCTCTCAAGCAATTACAGGGTGCCACGTGTCACAGAAATATTGAGTTCACAGCAATGCATCACAATAAACATATTGATAGAGATGATCGTATCAATTCTAAATTAATCGAATTTGACCCGAATTTACCAAACATTCGTTCAAATCCTCATCCGAATTTTTAACGATTCAATTCAGATGAATTTTTCAAAATGACATTGTCCATTTTTCAGATCAGAAGATTGGAAAGGTGAAGAAGTAGGATCACATGACCCAGGTGATGCTTGTGGCAGGCTATTGCTATCAAAAAGTGAACATTTTTGGACCACTTAAAAAAATGTTGGAAATCTCACAGGCTCAGCTGTTTGTTACCACCATGCCTTTACACGTAGCCATATAGGTCATTGGTGCATAGTAATAATAAATTTGGCTCAAGTGCAATGTGGTTCCACCTACTTCAGTGAAAGTACCATTGGGAGACATCTGTTGTGTAGCTGTGACTTTTTCAAAAGTTGTATGTGACACAAAAGTAATCTGAAATTCTGACCAAATTTTCACTTAAAATCTGTGGGTGGCATCATAAAAGCCCCTACGTGCAACTTTTTGAAGCAAGAATTCTGCCATGCAGGGCTATTCCAACAGGTTGTGATGTTGATGACCCCGCTGATCAGCTGTTTCAAAAGGCAGCAGAGCTAGTATAAAATCATCAATATAACATCTTTAAATTCCCCACTTAATTGATATGGAGTAAATGTAAAAATACCTCCAGGTGTCATAAATCATTATTAAAATCAGATCAATTCATTTACACAGAGCATGCAGCTAGAACACTGATTCCCATCTTTGCCCAAACTGTACTTCCAGAAGTGGGCACATTTAGCAGACCCTGGCAGTGCTGTGTGGTATGTACTAGAGATGAGCAAAACGAAGTTGACGAAGTGGAATTTGATCCAAATTTCAGGAAAAATTCAAATCATCCCGAAGTTGAATTTCCTCACACTTCGTTGTAACGAATCGTATTTTTTTCTAAAATAACTGCTGCACGTTACAAAAAGGAAGTAAGAAGCCCAGGAACGAGGGAGCACCCACAATGCCGAGCAGCCAGCCAATCAGCAAATAGCCAGCCCCTTTGATGTCATATTACTATAAAAAGTCTCCTCCTGCCCGGTCTCCGCCATTTTACAGTGAACTTAGTGCAGGGAGAGAGGTTACAGGCACTAGGGACAGTGATAGGAAAGACTTTGTTCACGTAAAAATTACTATTGAGCTGTAAAGGGAAAGATTATTTATAGTGTAGGGAAAGGATAGGGAGGCATTATCTACACCATAGGAAGAGAACAGGGACCAATAGGGGAGTGCACAGCCTGGGTAATAGGAGCAATTTCTATTATACCTTGCTGCACTAATTGGGGATACAAAGTGCTCTAATACTACAGATTGTAAGTTGCTTGCACTATATGATACATCAGTGATTCCAGTAATCCTTAATTTTGTTATTGGGGTGAAACTGCGGTCTGATACTACAGATTTTAGGGTGTTCAAGTTCTTTTACACATAAATATACCAGTTAATCCCTAATTGTGGAATTGGTGTGATATTGCGGCCTGATACTACAAGTTTTGGGGGGTGTATTTTTTATATATATGTACATCCATTCATCTTTGATTCTGGGGTGAAATTACAGCTTGATACTACAGATTTTAGGGTGCTCAAGTTCTATTATAGTCTCTATAATACATTGACCTATAAGGATAAGTTCACACTTTTGGTCATTTTTGGCCCCGTAACTGCCCAAATAAGTGAAGTGTAAAGTGATTCTAAGAGCGACGCCTGTCATACAGATGCAAAGTAACTGTTCCACTACCACAGCAGACTCCCTATGAGTGTTTCTGCAAGGCACAGTGTTCTACACCACTATACAGGCTCTCTGCAGCCAGGAAATAGCCGTTTTTTTTAAATGCAATTCATTTAAGGCTGCGTTCACACGGGCGAGATTTCCACGCGGGTGCAATGCGGTAGGTGAACGCATTGCACCCGCACTGAATCTGGACCCATTCATTTCAATGGGGCTGTTCAGATGAGCGATGATTTTCACGCATCACTTATGCGTTGCGTGAAAATCGCAGCATGCTCTATATTCTGCGTTTTTCACGCAACGTAGGCCCCATAGAAGTGAATGGGGTTGCGTGAAAATCGCATGCATCCGCAAGCAAGTGTGGATGCGGTGCGATTTTCACGCACGGTTGCTAGGTGACTGTCTATACACTGTATTATTTTCCCTTATAACATGGTTATAAAGGAAAATAATAGCATTCTGAATACAGAATGCATAGTAGGTGATCAATTGAGGGTTAAAAAATAAAAAAAATTAACTCACCTTGTCCTCTTGTTCGCGTAGTTCTCCCGGTCTTTAGTTCTTTAAAAAGATGAACTATGGGCTAAAGGACCTTTGGTGACGTCAGATCACATGCTCCAATCACAGGGTCCATCACCGCGGTGATGTAGCATGTGATCTGACGTCACCAAAGGTCCTTTAGCCCATAGTTCATCTTTTTAAAGAACTAAAGACCGGGAGAACTACGCGAACAAGAGGACAAGGTGAGTTAATTTTTTTTATTTTTTAACCCTCAATTGATCACCTACTAAGCATTCTGTATTCAGAATGCTATTATTTTCCCCATATAACCATGTTATAAGGGAAAATAATAACATCTACACAACACCGAACCCAAACCTGAACTTCAGTGAAGAAGTTCGGGTCTGGGTACCACAGTCGTTTTTTTTATCACGCGCGTGCAAAACACATTGCACCCGCGCAATAAAAACTGAACATCGGAACGCAATCGCAGTCAAAACTGACTGCAATTGCATTCCTACTCGCGCGGGTTTGCCGCAACACACCGGGACGCATCCAGAACTAATCCGGACACGCTCGTGTGAACGCAGCCTAAAAAAAATTGGGATCAAATCAAATCTTTTTGAGAAATTCGACGAACCGCTCGAATAATTTTTTTTTTTAAATCGCTCATCTGTAGTATGTGCTAATATATGGCCATAAAGGTGGAGAAGAAAGCAGACTCAACAGCACAAACTGTGGGGTATAAGGCCCCATTAGACTGAACAATACTCAGGCCAATTATCGGGAGCAGAAGTACATAAGAAGGCTTGTTCTCAATAATTGGCCTGTAATCAAGTGTTTCACTCGTTCATCAGGTGATCTGCGGCACCTTTAGATGGGTAGATAATCGGGAACAAGCATTAAGGAGCGTACTGGCCATAGCCCCTACAGAGAAATTTCCCAGCGGGCTGATACCCAGGGGGTCGCCCAAGCCCTCCTCATGGCTGCTGGCTGGGTACATAATGGTCTGATGCTCTCAGCATTAATTAATGCTGGGAGTATCATGTATTTATACACGAGGGCGCCAGTATTTTATGCTGCACTGTCATATTTGGTTCCGCTGGGGCGAGGGCCGGATTAAGAGCATCATGGGCCTGGTGCTAAGGATTTTGCTGGGCCTTTTTATGGAACTGCACTCAGTGTCTTAATTACATATATATTTTATCGATACCATTAAAGTATTTTGTTCCTGCAACTACCCCTTCATTTGGCGTCTATCTTGGCAACATGGAGGGGGACCACGGGAGGGGGACCCTGAGGGTGGGGGCACCCTCAGGGCACTATAGTGTCAGGAAAACCGCTTTGTTTTCCTGACACTATAGTGATCATTTAACATGACTATGAAGATTACTGTTTTCTAGCTGCTGTGGACTGTGGACAACAGCAGCTAGAAACAGTAATTTTCATAGAGCTGTGTTATGATTTATGGACACAGCACTCAGCATGCTTAGCCAGTCAGATAGAAGGCTGGCTAAGCATGCTGAGAGCTGTGTCTAAATACCATAACACATTAAAGGGATTCTGTCACCAGGTTTCACCCCTGTCAGCTAAACATATGCTGATGTTCAGGGCGTCTTCACAATTCCTAATGTGGGCTTATAAATGTCATCTGTGGGCTTATTTAGCTAAAAAACAGCTTTTACTAACCTGTCAGTCAAACAAATAAGGTGCCCAATGGGATGTTAATGGATGCAAGGTGCCGGCCGCACCCGCCGCCGTTCGTGCCTAGCGCCGCCTTTCCAGACTTCTGCGCCGCCTCCTAATCCTCTGTGCCGCCTCTCGCTCTCCCTCCCTCCCCCCTCCTCCTGCTGTAAGATCTCGCGCATAAAGGGGTTGAGCGAAGTGCCGGCGCATGCGCACTTCGCTGTAAGAAGCCAAATGGAGAAGTCCGCACGGGCGCATCAGGCAGAGCCCTGCGCGCAAGCGCGAGATCTTACAGCAGAAGGAGGGGTCGAGGGAGGGAGAGCGAGAGGCGGCACAGAGGATTAGGAGGCGGCGCAGAAGTCCGGAAAGGCGGCGCTGGGCACGAACGGCGGAGGGTGCGGCCGGCACCTTGCATCCATTAACATCCCCTTGGGCACCTTATTTGTTTGACTGACAGGTTAGTAATAGCTGTTTTTTAGCTAAATAAGCCCACAGATGACATTTATAAGCCCACATTAGGAATCGTGAAGACGCCCTGAACATCAGCATATTTTTAGCTGACAGGGGTGAAACCTGGTGACAGAATCCCTTTAAAGAAATTACTGTTTCTAGCTGCTGTGGACTAGCAGCTAGAAACAGAAATTTCTTTAATGTAAAATAAAAAAATAAAATAAAAATAAAAACAGGCACTCACCAGCTGGTATGTCTATAATTGGTGTCTTTATATAATAAAATCACACATAAAATATACATAAAATACCATATAGCATAAAATCAATATGCACTGAGATCTCTAGAATAGGTCAATTCCCCTTCACTATATATATAGCTATCAGGATGGATATGGTGCTCTTAGTCGTATATGATAGTATAAATGAGTATCCTATCCGGAAACAATTGGTGTTATAGTGTGCATACAAATAACTTGTGATACAAATAAGGTCCAATATCCTGTAAATGAAATCAAAATAAAATAAAACACTTCAAATAGCACAGTACGTGTCCTGTGAAAAAATATACATACGTGTCCTGTGAAAAATAAGAAGAAATATCCTGTATAATTGTGTCCTGTGAAAGAAATCTTGTAGAAAACTAATGGCAACTTCTTGTGTGAAAATATTGAAACTATGTCCCTCCAATGTATCGCTATTGTAGCAATATAGATCAATTCCTCTTTTGGTATTCTATATTTCAATACCACACAGAGTCCGGAGTCAGGGTTAGGTAAGATATATGCGTTAAGATATGGAAGGTGGTCGGGTTTTATAACTGGGGCGTCCCCCTATTTTCAAATCCTCTTACCTTGCCCTTTAAAGTGACTGTCCTTTGTGAGGTTGCTGTTCCGGTGATAGCTGGGTCCTTCATATCTCCCGGGATAACACACGGGATCCGATACTTTAAAGTTTCCTGCTTGCTGCTCGCTGGTCTCGGCGTTCCACGTGGTTTACTCTTTGCGTGTCACCGACCAGGAACCACTCTGCAGGATTTGCGTAATCTCGCGATAGGTTGAACCAGCTTCTCTTTCACTGGAGTTTAGATCTATATGGAGATCTTACGATGACCAATACTGTATTAGGTAGGTCTTTGCTCGGGTTCAGGTGGGTAGTTTATCACTCGCAGGACCAGCCAGACGCGTTTCGAGGGTTCTCCCTCTTCCTCAGTGGCTATAATGTGAGTACTACTACCCTCTTCTTTATATACTCCGGCTTTCAAAAACCCCACCAAAACCCGGCATGGATTTCTAATATTCACACTTGACCCTTTCATCAATCTTCAATACATTCTATTAATATATATGTATATATATCCCTATAAACCCGTTCACCTTTTGTTTGGGCATATTATTAAAACCTTTATTTTTAAAAAACATAAATATCTTAAAATACGCATGAACTTAAAAAACCTCATCCATTGGATTCTATTTCCTTTCTTTTAATCTCTCTATATTAGATTAGCAGTACATTTTCGTTAGTAACACATTTAATTCAATTTCTCCTTATCCTCAATGTTTCGATCTCTCCACCTTTTTTGATTATTACTATAGAGATGTAGGGGATCCAGGCCCTGAAGAAATCCAAAAACCGCATCAAAAATCCAAAAAACGCATCAAACTCCAAAAAACGCATATGCGTCTTCTGTGCGTTTTCGATGCGTTTTTTAAGGATTTCACCCTCCCATATCTGTCTCCACAGTCTTATATCACCCGATGTACTTCTTCCCTATTTAGGGACAAAAAATATATAGGGACAAAAATATTTATTGACAACAAAAATCCAAAATTATTGTTTGACTCCCATCTTATTACTTTAATGGAACTGGAATCTGTCGATTTCCCCTATCCATTTTCTCATTGGTTCCCTGGACATTTCTGATAATTTTTATGTTTATGATGTATAAGAGGAGGGAGCCTACCCCCGAGGGAAGTGCCTGGTGCTGAATAACAGCCAGACTCAGGATATCCCATCAGAGGAAGGCACCAAACTCCACTGTCTACAAGAAACCAAACAGTTCAAAATCCGAGTTCAGTCCTCGTGGGAGGAGTGTTTCAAAATCAAATATCCGCCTGGATTCCTGCCTTGACATCCTGGCGATATGGTCTCCGCCTCTCCAATGTACATCCACCTTTTCAAAGGCCGCCAAAGACCATACCTTCAGGATTTTTGTTATGGCATTCTTTGTAGTGTAGTGAAAGGCCATTCATAGCCATTTTTAATATTTGTAATGTGTTCTGCCAGTCTTTTTTTCAATGAGCGTTTTGTCCTCCCAATGTATTGTTTCTTACACTGGCATTCTATCATATACAAAATATTATTTGAGCTATAGGTCAGGAACTCTTTTATTTTCCATGTAAAGGAATTTACCCGTGATTGGACTTCAGTGGTCTTCCTAGGAAACTATGTGAGTTTGCGGGAAATGTGGGATTTGCAAACTCACATCGTTTCCTAGGAAGACCACTGAAGTCCAATCACGGGTAAATTCCTTTACATGGAAAATAAAAGAGTTCCTGACCTGTAGCTCAAATAATATTTTGTATATGATAGAATGCCAGTGTAAGAAACAATACATTGGGAGGACAAAACGCTCATTGAAAAAAAGACTGGCAGAACACATTACAAATATTAAAAATGGCTATGAATGGCCTTTCACTACACTACAAAGAATGCCATAACAAAAATCCTGAAGGTATGGTCTTTGGCGGCCTTTGAAAAGGTGGATGTACATTGGAGAGGCGGAGACCATATCGCCAGGATGTCAAGGCAGGAATCCAGGCGGATATTTGATTTTGAAACACTCCTCCCACGAGGACTGAACTCGGATTTTGAACTGTTTGGTTTCTTGTAGACAGTGGAGTTGGGTGCCTTCCTCTGATGGGATATCCTGAGTCTGGCTGTTATTCAGCACCAGGATCTCCCCTCGGGGGTAGGCTCCCTCCTCTTATACATCATAAACATCAAAATTATCAGAAATGTCCAAGGAACCAATGAGAAAATGGATAGGGGAAATCGACAGATTGCAGTTCCATTAAAGTAATAAGATGGGAGTCAAACAATAATTTTGGATTTTTGTTGTCATTAAATATTTTTGTCCCTATATATTTTTTGTCCCTAAATAGGGAAGAAGTACATCGGGTGATATAAGACTGTGGAGACAGATATGGGAGGGTGAAATCCTTAAAAAACGCATTTTTGATGCGGTTTTTGGATTTCTTCAGGGCCTGGATCCCCTACATCTCTATAGTAATAATCAAAAAAGGTGGAGAGATCAAAACATTGAGGATAAGGAGAAATTGGATTAAATGTGTTACTAATGAAAATGTACTGCTAATCTAATATAGAGAGAATAAAAGAAGGGAAATAGAATCCAATGGATGAGGTTTTTTAAGTTCATGCGTATTTTAAGATATTTATGTTTTTTTAAAAATAAAGGTTTTAATAATATGCCCAAACAAAAGGCGAACGGGTTTATAGGGATATATATATACATATATATTAATAGAATGTATTGAAGATTGATGAAAGGGTCAAGTGTGAATATTAGAAATCCATGCCGGGTTTTGGTGGGGTTTTTGAAAGCCGGAGTATATAAAGAAGAGGGTAGTAGTACTCGCATTATAGCCACTGAGGAAGAGGGAGAACCCTAGAAACGCGTCTGGCTGGTCCTGCGAGTGATAAACTACCCACCTGAACCCGAGCAAAGACCTACCTAATACAGTATTGGTCATCGTAAGATCTCCATATAGATCTAAACTCCAGTGAAAGAGAAGCTGGTTCAACCTATCGCGAGATTACGCGAATCCTGCAGAGTGGTTCCTGGTCGGTGACACGCAAAGAGTAAACCACGTGGAACGCCGAGACCAGCGAGCAGCAAGCAGAAAACTTTAAAGTATCGGATCCCGTGTGTTATCCCGGGAGATATGAAGGACCCAGCTATCACCGGAACAGCAACCTCACAAAGGACAGTCACTTTAAAGGGCAAGGTAAGAGGGTTTGAAAATAGGGGGACGCCCCAGTTATAAAACCCGACCACCTTCCATATCTTAACGCATATATCTTACCTAACCCTGACTGCGGACTCTATGTGGTATTGAAATATAGAATACCAAAAGAGGAATTGATCTATATTGCTACAATAGCGCTACATTGGATGGACATAGTTTCAATATTTTCACACAAGAAGTTGCCATTAGTTTTCTACAAGATTTCTTTCACAGGACACAATTATACAGGATATTTCTTCTTATTTTTCACAGGACATGTATATATATTTTTTCACAGGACACGTACTGTGCTATTTGAAGTGTTTTATTTTATTTTGATTTCATTTACAGGATATTGGACCTTATTTGTATCACAAGTTATTTGTATGCACACTATAACACCAATTGTTTCCGGATAGGATACTCATTTATACTATCATAAACGACTAAGAGCACCATATCCATCCTGATAGCTATATATATAGTGAAGGGGAATTGACCTATTCTAGAGATCTCAGTGCATATTGATTTTATGCTATATGGTATTTTATGTATATTTTATGTGTGATTTTTCTTATATAAAGACACCAATTATAGATATACCAGCTGGTGAGTGCCTGTTTTTATTTTTATTTTATTATATTTGTTACACAGGATGAATAGGTGAATCATCCAAAAAACAGATCACCTTAACCATATTAACAGATACGGGTGAGCCACGATATATACATATCCAATTTCTTTAATGTGTTATGTTATTTAGACTGAGCTCTCAGCATGCTTAGCCAGTCAGTAATTTTCATAGTGCTGTTATGATTTATGGACACAGCTCTCAGCATGCTTAGCCAGCCTTCTATCTGGCTGTGCTTCTTGAGAGTCACAGTCCACAGGCTCAGAAACAGCCAGATAGAAGGCTGGCTAAGCATGCTGAGAGCTGTGTCCATAAATCATAACAGCACTATGATTGCCCACCCTTCCAACTGGATGAGTTTATCTGATACCTGCTCCAGAAGCTCCTGCTGTCTCGCGGGCTGGTGTGGCTGAGCGCTGTGGGCCGTGTGCTGGTCGAAACTGCTGAGCAGGTTGTACACAGCGCAGCGTGCAGGAGGGATAACCGCGGGCGCACTGAGGTCATATCCGGCGGGCCGGCATTACAGGAACCGCACCAGCTGCTCTGACGTCCTGCCGCCGGATATCCTGTGACGTATATATCCGGTGGCAGGACGTCAGAGCAGCTGGTGCTGTTCCTGTAATGCCGCGGCCCGCCGGATATGACCTCAGTGCGCCTGCGGTTATCCCTCCTGCACGCTGCGCTGTGTACAACAGAGGACTTTTACGCGGGCCGCTCCCGACGGCCTTTTGGCTGGCGGATGGGCCTATTTTATGGTAGGGGCTTGGAGCTGCAGCTCCATCAGCCCCTACGTCAATCCGGCCCTGGCTGGGGCTGTATTCTGTGCTTCACTATGGTATTACAGGTCCCGCCTACTTTTGTTTTTCCTTTCTACTTCTGTTGCTCTTTCAACTGTCAATTTGGACCTGTCTACAATATGGTGCCACGTTTAGGTTTTTTCCAGGGCCACTTCAAGTTCCCAGTCCACACCTGTGGGCTGGCATACAAATGTTCATCCCCGATAATCTGCCTGTATATCAGGCAGTGAACATCCACCTTAAGAAAGGGAGTCCCCCTCTGACCCCTTCTCCACGCATCTTTGTAGGTTGGTGGTGGTAGGAGTAAAGCATGTGGTGCATGGACAATTAATCTACAGTATATTGAAGTTTAATCTATGTTGAAGTTGTGGGTAAGTACACAGATTTAGCTGTACAGAGTCAATACAACAAAACTTATGCCCCCACCTATAACTTTATATGAGGTGCAGGCAATATCTCTTAAAGCTGCGGGCAGGTGAGTGCCTGGGTTTCTTGGGGTTAGGTCTAGCATATCTTTGAGACACCCTTTACTAACCTGGTGATAGCATGAGGCCAAAAGATATAGGGAGGGGATCAGACGCACATTTAGGACGGGGAGCTTAAAGGCATACTGTACATGCTGCTGTTCCCTAGCATGAAGGACTTTGCTGGTGCATATCCCTAGGGCTGCGCACTGTATTCCCAGTTGTACGCATACACGTACCTTGAAAAACACTGGTCTAAATTGCAGTGTCTGTAGAGTTGTCAAAGTATAAAGTCAGTTTTCCTTCACCTGCTTCCTTCAAATACAATTTGTGAATACTGACATCACATTCAGGACTCTGGATTAAAATCTAGTTCTATGCTGTTTTAGTTGGATGACCGTTTACAGTTACATCCATTATAATTGACTATGATCTCAGAAACTAGAATACAATTCCTCTAGATACACACTGCTAATTTTTTTTTGTCTTTTAATCTAAACTGCTTCAAAATTTCTTGATGTATCTTTAGAGCAGTAAGACCTTTGTTTTTCTGATACAGAGCTACAAATCTCCTGCCTAGCTTTCTGACTACCTGCAGGTACCATTAGAGGGCGCATGGGAGTTTACACATGGAACCAACAAGAAGCAGCAGGCAGCTCTCACACTCCCTCTGGTGGTGACTTCAGAGAATGTCATGTTTACTTTTGTAATAATAAATACAAATTTATATTTTTTCTCCTCTCATTTCGAACTCTGCACATAAAGTATATACATTACAAATTATTTGCAAAAAAACCCTCCAAGATATAACATTTGATGGTACTGCAAAAAGGAGAAAAATCAATTTTCAACAGCAAAAAGGTTAAACGCCTCATCCCGCCTCTACTAAGTGATCGTCTATCCTTAGGAAAGGCTATCGCTAGCTGAAACTACACAACTGTGCAGCACTGCTCCCGATTATTCATTGACTTCAATGGGAGCAGCGCTGCAATGATGAGCATTGTCCACTGCAATGTTGGAGGAGAGCTGACATCTCTTGACGGAGTTACACCCGAACAGCTGATTGTGGGTGTGATGAATACCACCCCTCGTGCCCGCTGACGTCAACCACGCCGAGCTCATGAGACCTGGTATGATCACAGGGTTTACCAAAAACGTGAAGTTACGCCCTCCAGAGGAGCACGTAAGGTCAGGCTGGTATAGTTTACGCACCCACCTCCTGTCCACGCGGGCACAGAGAGGCAACAAGCTGAGAGAGCCTTTTCACTGCCGCAGTGAAAACAGCGCGTCCTCAGCCCGGGTAACTGCCACCAGTTTCTCGTTTGATATAAGCCCGGTCCGCTAACGGGATTATATAGGGTCAGAAACCAACCCGCGGTAGCTTATAACTAGGCCAAAACACTGACGTGGGGATTCGTGATCGAGATACAAGATAGCACAATATTAAATTATAGATTTAATAGCCGTATGGGCACACTAGAGTTAACACAATATACACTAAGAATATATACAGTGGTCTGATGTTACAGATTACAGGTTATATGGTTACAACAGGGTTAAGCAGGGTAAAAGTCAGTTACCGAGTATGATGAAAGTTCCTTTGAGATGTTCTTTGCTGCAGTCCACATAAAGGGCCGTGAACTCAGCTATTTCCTGGGTCCCTCTAAACACATGTGTAGGATGTGACCCCTCTTCAGAGAAAGACGCGCCTACTTGCTGGCACCAGACTTTTAACCTGTAGCCGGCCCCTCCCCTCCCGGCCTCAGGGAGGGATCCACTCCCCCTCTTCTGGGCTGGCAGCAAATGACCCACAAAACCCTTTAGGGTTCATAGCTCCAGACCAGAGGGTCATAGGGAGATGGTTCTGGGATCAATGGACCTGCCTGGGTTCTGGCTACAAGTAGAGCCCAAACCTGGTACCGTTATGTGGTTTCTATGGGGAGATATGGATATCTCTCTACCCTGACCTCGTCTCATTAAACAAAGACCATGGGAACATACCTCGTGGCCACCGGGACACAAATATGTATCCGGTTTGCGCCTGCGATGGCCAGGCGGTTCATAATTCCTTATGAAAGGTAGGTGCCAACATGTCTGGGAGGTCTCATTGATCCTGGGCAAAGGCAGATAGCCCCTGCTGGGGGTTTTCCTGCAATATTCCGTTGGCTCCAAACTGGTGGAGGTGAGGTGTGATCTTCTTCTTGAAGTCTGGACCCCCTGGGGGGGGGGGTGGAAATTAATTTTGCATGTACACTGAGTATGCCAAGAGGCCTGGGGCTTTGAAGCAGGGAAGCAGGGCCCTCCTGTGGAGTTCACTACCTCCGCTATCTGTCAGCACATGGGGGTGTGAGGACATGGCTGACAGTAAATATTAATCCATATTCCTCACAGTGGGGGTGCGGGATGTCGGAACCCACCGATCAGCTACTGATGGCCTATCCTGAGGATAGGCTAACATTTAATAAAGCCCGAACATCCCTTTAAAGAACTGTGTTAAAAATGCCCCTACAGAACTGACTGATTACATTTTAATCAGGTTTTATCATTGGAATTTATTCATCTGTTTTATCTGAAAGAAATAAGAATACATTGAAACATCAGTAAATAATCTAATAATTTTCATGCCATTCAAGCGACTTGTGGATTTGGCGGTTCTCCTCTTACAATAAATGTTTTGTAGAGTTCTCGATGCGTGGATTATGCTATTACAGTTTCTAATCAAATATACTTCATATTTTCCTACTTTGGCTAAAAAGCTATTTAAATATATATTAATACATATTACCAACTGTTATAAAAATGCCCTTACACAAAATGTTGCCTTGATTTTTAGACATGCATGTATAAATACAGTATATTCTGTAATTATGCTGATTTCACAGAATCGGAATATGCAATTTATTAGGGACTGTCTCTGGCTAATAAACACTGCTGTACACGTGTATGTGCTTTATTTAGGCTTAACATTTCTGGGAGAACATTTTATTATTTTCATTTCTATTAAGCATACACACAATTTTATTACACCTTCATGACACCTTACATTGTGGACGGGGTCCGTTGTTCCTCCATAGGAGGTGCATGTACAGAGGTATATGGATAGGGTTTTTTTTTTTCTGTCCGATTCTGTGAGAATCCAGGAGAACAAAATCTATTGTATGTTCCATCAAATGCCACGTGATGGAGGGATTCTCCCTGAGAAGCATTGCTTTTAGGGGTTGATGATTCTATGAATACATCACCGTATGGCACGCCATATGGAGGCTCTGTACACGCTCTGCCATGTGCATAATATTGGCAGTAGGATTCAAATTCTTAATGGGTATTTGCCATATAAGTTTGCACAGTTCCCAGTATGATATTAAAGGGTTTGTCTCCTTGAAAGTGGAGCTGTCACCTCTCCCGACATGTCTGATTTAGTAACTACTTATATTCCCCATGTAATAACAATTGAGGAACATCTATTCTTATGACTCTATGATGTGGCATTCCTTTATTATTGCTTTTTGAAGTTTGAAATGAAGGTCCAAGTGTGTGTGTGTAGAGGAGTGTCCCTGCACAGTCTGCACTGGCAGCACTGATTGGATAGAGTCAGACTGTGCGTGGACACATCCCCAACTTGAAACACCCATCTGGACCTTCATTGCAAGTTGCTAGTAATGAATTCATAACTTCAAGAAGCAATCATAAAGGATTGCTACAAAGTCATATATAATAGATGCTCCAGAATTATTACATGGAGGATGCAAGTACAGTAGTTCACTAAAACAGATATGACATTAGAGGTTACAGTTCCTCTTTAAGGCCATGACTCTCTGATCGTCGAGGTTTGACGCCCTGCACCCCTGCCAATCAGCTGTTTCAGAGTAGCTCTGTAGTGGACGGAGCTGGTTGCTGCTCTAATTGAATAGAAAGGATGAAGCTGTGTAGGTACGGTGCTGGTGCTGCATTGAAAGAGGGGTGTTGGACCTCTGCTAATTAAATAGTGCTGGTCTATCATAAGGATAGGTCATCACTTGTGAAAATCTGGATAACCCCTATAACAAACAAAAAAGGTATGACCCTACAGTGCTTCCCTGAAAAAGTCAGCTTAGAATAAACAATATTAAGTAAAGGACCGGCACTCACAGTAAGGTATGATCTTCAATCTTTCTTTATTTTGCCATGTAGAGGACTAAAAAAACAACGCGTTTTGACTCACATACTGAGTCTTTGTCAAGTACAATTTAAACAAAAAATATGGGATTTAAATAGTCCGCCACTGATGACGTCAATAACACGTGACAACAGGGTCCGAGCACCGCGAGGCTGATAATCAGAGTGCCGGCTGTTTCTGTTTCTATTTGCTCAAAATAAACAATGACACTAGATAGTGGCTTCCAAGGACCTAGATAAATACCCACAAAATATCTTTCTCTCTTCTTATAGGGTTTAATTGGTTTCATGATATTGATGACCTATCTTCAGGAAAGATCTGCAATATCAGATCAGTGAGGGTCTGACTCATGGCACCCTGATCAATCAGTTGATTGAAGGGACTTGTGTGTCCTCTTCAATGTTTAATCACAGAAAATAATGCACTATAATAATAGATGTAAGCATAATATATGAACTAAGCCCTCACTCTCTTGATAAAGTCTGAGACACTTGGTCAATACGTTTTGATCAAAACACATCTAAGCCCACCTACCAAGCGACAAGGTGGTCTCAGTTCAGGCGGGTCCTACGCTAAACCTGCCTATGCCGTTATGCATTTATGTTCAGGAGCGCAGACCCCGCACATATAGTGTGTTGCTCCTAGTTACCTCCATGTGCAACAGCAACCGGTGGGAGGAGGAGCACACACACCTATATGTACCATCATAATCAAGGTCGCTTATTAGATAGGTGGGGCAAAAGTGCACATGAATACTACTCCCAAAATAGGAGGTGTGGGGTCTGCGCTCCTGAAGGTGTGGGGTCTGCGCTCCTGAAAATAAATGCATAACGGCATAGGCAGGTTTAGCGTAGGACCCGCCTGAACTGAGACCACCTTGTCGCTTGGTAGGTGGGCTTAGATGTGTTTTGATCAAAACGTATTGACCAAGTGTCTGATATTTTATCAAGAGAGTGAAGGCTTAGTCCATATGTTATGCTTGCATCTATTATTATAGTGCATTATTTTCTGTGATTATATATATATATATATATATATATATATATGTAGCCATGTACACCTGCGGCATTCATTATCATATTGTGCAGGATGTTCTGTGATTTGCACGCAGTAATTACAGTGTCCTCTCTCATTCACTTTAATTTCAACATGCCCAATCCTTTGCTCTCACATGAGACAAGTTGCTGTCAGGGGCGTCTGGCAGAAGCTTGTTCCCTGCTCACCATTTTGACAACATACAGCCTCGACTGAGCTGAGAGTGCATGTGTATGGGGGAGTCAGGAAGAACAGTTATATGGGAAATTTCTGTTCCCACTATTTTAAATTGGGGGACCTGTGAAGGGAAGTATACTTACCTGCTTCCTGCTGCTTTCTCGACCACTGTCAGAATTATTGGATATAAAAGAATTCATTATATATATACACTGCTCAAAAAAATAAAGGGAACACAAAAATAACACATCCTAGATCTGAATTAATTAAATATTCTTCTGAAATACTTTGTTCTTTACATAGTTGAATGTGCTGACAACAAGATCACACAAAAATAAAAAAATGGAAATCAAATTTTTCAACCCATGGAGGTCTGGATTTGGAGTCACACTCAAAATTAAAGTGGAAAAACACACTACAGGCTGATCCAACTTTGATGTAATGTCCTTAAAACAAGTCAAAATGAGGCTCAGTAGTGTGTGTGGCCTCCACGTGCCTGTATGACCTCCCTACAATGCCTGTGCATGCTCCTGATGAGGTGGCGGACGGTCTCCTGAGGGATCTCCTCCCAGACCTGGACTAAAGCATCTGCCAACTCCTGGACAGTCTGTGGTGCAACGTGACGTTGGTGGATAGAGCGAGACATGATGTCCCAGATGTGCTCAATTGGATTCAGGTCTGGGGAACGGGCGGGCCAGTCCATAGCATCAATGCCTTAGTCTTGCAGGAACTGCTGACACACTCCAGCCACATGAGGTCTAGCATTGTCTTGCATTAGGAGGAACCCAGGGCCAACCGCACCAGCATATGGTCTCACAAGGGGTCTGAGGATCTCATCTCAGTACCTAATGGCAGTCAGGCTACCTCTGGCGAGCACATGGAGGGCTGTGCGGCCCTCCAAAGAAATGCCACCCCACACCATTACTGACCCAATGCCAAATCGGTCATGCTGGAGGATGTTGCAGGCAGCAGAACGTTCTCCATGGCGTCTCCAGACTCTGTCACGTCTGTCACATGTGCTCAGTGTGAACCTGCTTTCATCTGTGAATAGCACAGGGCGCCAGCGGCGAATTTGCCAATCTTGGTGTTCTCTGGCAAATGCCAAATGTCCTCCACGGTGTTGGGCTGTAAGCACAACCCCCACCTGTGGATGTCGGGCCCTCATATTACCCTCATGGAGTCTGTTTCTGACCGTTTGAGCAGACACATGCACATTTGTGGCCTGCTTGAGGTCATTTTGCAGGGCTCTGGCAGTGCTCCTCCTGTTCCTCCTTGCACAAAGGAGGAGGTAGCGGTCCTGCTGCTGTTGTTGCCCTCCTACGGCCTCCTCCACGTCTCCTGATGTACTGGCCTGTCTCCTGGTAGCGCCTCCATGCTCTGGACACTACGCTGACAGACACAGCAAACCTTCTTGCCACAGCTTGCATTGATGTGCCATCCTGGATAAGCTGCACTACCTGAGCCACTTGTGTGGGTTGTAGACTCCGTCTCATGCTACCACTAGAGTGAAAGCACCGCCAGCATTCAAAAGTGACCAAAACATCAGCCAGGAAGCATAGGAACTGAGAAGTGGTCTGTTGTCACCACCTGCAGAACCACTCCTTTATTGGGGGTGTCTTGCTAATTGCCTATAATTTCCACCTGTTGTCTATCCCATTTGCACAACTGCATGTGAAATTGATTGTCACTCAGTGTTGCTTTCTATGTGGACAGTTTGATTTCACAGAAGTGTGATTGACTTGGAGTTACATTGTGTTGTTTAAGTGTTCCCTTTATTTTTTTGAGCAGTGTATATTTATATATATATAGACTTTGATATCCTGATATCTGTGCTGAATGTCAGCCATCTTTCCTCATCTTATTTGAACGGGCAAGGGGAGTTCAGTATCCTTTGGACTTAGAATCCCTAACTTTAGATTAAAGATCTGTACAGAAGTGTTTACACAATCTGGTCTGGTAAGGCTCCTTTCACATCACCGTTTCTCCTTTCCGTTCTCCGGCTCCGTTGAGAAGCAGGAGAACGGAAAGGACGGATTCTGCAGATAACTGAGACCTAGCTGAGCGTAACGGAGCCTAAAAACCCCATAGACTATAATGGGGTCCGTTCGGTGTCCGCTCAGAACATGATTTTTGAGCGGAGACGAAAATCCTGCATGCAGGACTTTCGTCTCCGCTCAAAAATCATGTTCTGAGCGGACACCGAACGGACCCCATTATAGTCTATAGGGTCTTTAGGCTCCATTACGCTCAGTTAGGTCTCAGTTATCTGCAGAATCCGTCCTTTCCATTCTGCTGCTCCTCAACGGAGGCGAAAAACGGAAAGGAGAAACGGTGATGTGAAAGGAGCCTAGGAAGAAAATGTAGACATATACAAAAAAAGGCATTTACTCAGATAAGGGAATATGCTGAGTTTTGATTTATTCCCAGTGAGTAAAAATAATCTAATTTTACCAGATATTGAAAGGTGTATATTAATAATCATGTAAAAGGATTTTGGGTTTTATATCATTGGTTTAAATATCTGTTTTATATAACTAAGAGTATGGTAATTACAGATATATTCATTTAATGTTAGAATTGAGGTGGAAATTCCTAGGTAATTTAAGAGTACTAGGTCAGAAACTGGTGTAAGTTAATGATCTCTTTCTTAGAAGATTTCTTGAAGGAGAATTGTAGAATTGTAGATACAGGTGATCATAAACAAACCCTGTAACTTTACCAAACAATCACCAACAGTGTTGTAGTGTGTGTTTGGAATTAATTAGGTTTAGTCAGAGATTTAGAAAGAGACTAGATTTTTGACAAAAGATAAACTTCATTGTCTCTTTCAGATCTCTTCAAGGTTCTGTCTGGAATTTTAGTTAAAAGTTTATCCCTTCTTCAAATTAAGATGGAAATAAGTAAAATACAAATTCATTCCCAAAATTTATATATGGACCTTTGGTGCCATCTGGTGATGGAATAGAATTAAGGAATCTATTGCGAAATAGGTAGGAGGCACTATTCGTGATGTCACTAATTGTAGATTAACCTGGCCTCTCCCATTTTCTGAATGGGATAAAAAGGTTAGGTGAACTGACAGATGATCATCAGCATCATCAGCTCTTTGAGGGGAAGCTCTCTGACAATCATTTTCCTGATCTCCATCTGATCCACCTACCTGAGAGAATCATCCACCCAGCCATCCATCCGATTGACTACCTATCAAGCTATTGGTGGCAGCCATCTTGAAACCACACTTTGGGAGGAGAAAGGACTTCTGGAATTATAGTCCTGAACATTGAAACTGATTTCTACTAGCCGGTATGGTATCAATTTGCCTATAGTTTGTAGCAAATGTAATATTATATATATATATATATATATATATATATTCAATGAACCATACTTTGTGTATAGTATCTGTTTTGGAATAAGGCTGGGGTGTAACTGCAGTATCATTCTAAACCTTGCTCCAATCCAGTGAGATTGTAAATATACTGGTGAGAACACGGTATCATCTCTAAGGAACTGAGTTCAGTTCTAGGCCTGTATGGTTGGTTATGTATATATATCTGTATAGATAAAAGATGAAATACGGTATATGCTAGATTTGGGTTTAGTCTGATATCTGACGGCTGAGAGAAGTCACATATTAAATTGTTTAAATATAATTGGAGGTATCGTCATAATAAGGCATTGTAGTGGATAGACATATATATAAATATATATATATATATATATATTACTCTAGATTACTTTGACTTTCTTAAAATTTGCATATCATTGATTGAATTCCATTTGTCACAATTTTTTTATTTTATTAGTTCGCACTGTATTATTTTTTTAAAATAAATATATATATTTTGATTTACCGCTGCCTTCTTTTTGTCGTCTAACTTAGCGCAGATCACAAGCTCTTTTCAGCTTGGTATTTATGATAATAGGTTAGAATCTCCTCCTTTACAGATTCTAATTTATTCACATAAATAATATAGACTGTTAATCGGAGACAGCATAAATATTCTGACATAATTGGAGGTCCCACCGATATCTGCCTAGTTGACACAAAAATTTGGGGTGCAAAATATATATTTGATAAGGTTATTGTGGTATTTGTACTGCAAAAAGTGAAAAATGTGTGAAGGCAATGGTGAGGCAAGCAAGGCCTTGCAGGTTGGTGCAGAAGCAAAGCCTGATATGCATAACAAAGAAAGGCAAGCATCAATGAAAGAACAAGTATTACTGCATATTCAAGATAGATTAGAGATCAAAGAGGATTTCAAAGTCTGGGGGGCTATTCTGGAAAGGACAGTTACAAGATATACTGATGATATTTGGGCTAAAGAATCCAGGTTTGCGGATTGTATCTGTAGCATAGCTCAAGCTAAACACAAAAAGGACAAGGATGCGATGATCCTTTAATCTTGGCCTGAATTTATGCTTGTGATTTGTGAATTCACAAAACGATTAGAAAAGGCAAAATTTAAAAATGAGCAACAGGCTAAGGAGATTGATCAGGTACAGAAAGAAATAAGTGAGATTGAATTTAAGGCTGCCACGGTTTCTGATGAATTAGCACAATTGTCTGCTAAATTATCAGAATCCGAAAACAGAGATATTCAGAATAGTAAGATGATCAGAACTCTGGAAAGAGATTTGGATCAAGTCTCTAGAGAATTGGCAGGATTTCAACAATTAAAATCAGAATTAAAAGAATGTGAGAAGTTGTGTAATGACAATAAAAAGTTACAGAACAAGATAGATAACCAGGAGGTTGAATGACCAAGTTAGGGGGCACACCACATAATAAACGGAGTGCAAAAGGCGGTGAAAGGGAACATTAAACAGTATTGACCCAAGAGAGAGTCGCTAGAACCACCTTATAAATGCACATCCGACAATAATTCCGTATCAAAAATATATAACGTTTATTGGACACACCAACAGACACATTCAAAAATTGTATACAATTAGAACATAGTGCGGTATGCAATAAATGTGTAACCAGCACATACAGGTCCACTGAGTAGCCAAGACATAGGCAAAAATGATATACCAGCATATACAGATTTCAATGTAAAATATAAAGCAAATGTAACATAGGGTGAGACCTCTTAAAAATGCAGACAGACCTGAAATAGGGTCACAATCAAAGAGACAAACCTACATGAAAAGCTGGTGCAGTGGACCTGAAAAATAAGAAAGCGCCCAACGCGTATCGCCGGAGCAATCCGGCTTCCTCAGGGGTAAAGGGTCAAATCCTGGGGCATCACCTTATATAGAATAATAGATCACATTCAAATAGTATTCACCTGTGCAGCAAAGATCAAACATTAAACGCCATGCACTGACGTGCAGGACGAGGCATTGCCGGAAACCGGAAGCAGGAAGTCCATGTGAATCACAGGTGGAACGCATATGCGTTCCACCTGTCACAATGGTACTATACATTGGAAAGGGTAGGGGATCTACTGGCTCCATGTCCCAAAATCAATAGTTATTAGGTGCATGTATAGATCACCATAGCCTTATCAATAAGAGCACCACTATGGGCGAAAACGCATACGCTCTAAATATGCAGCTCCCCGGCACCGGATGTGCGGAGCACATGACCGGAAGCCGAGTGCCGCAATGGACCGCATGGTGGAACGCATAGCGCGCTCCACTATGAATGGTAGAGCGCGCGGTCCGTTCGTCATGCAGAGGAGGGCCAGGAGGAGGGATGAAGTGGGAGGGAGACGGAGGCTGAACCTACCTCAGAGAAGGAGGGGAAAGAGCATAGATACCCATTGCATGGTGGGGCAGAGTCGAGAGTATATACACTATGTGTAGCACCACATTATTATGCACTGAAGTAGGAGTCAGTATGATGTGGTGACGTCACCTGAGCCGGGGGCAAGTTATTTGGACATGTCAAATTAAAATACTGTATATATATATATTGGCAATGATATAACTGGATATTGCATAGTAAATAAGAAACGAATACAAAGGATGATTGAATCATAAATAAAACAAAACAAATACATAAAATGATGAGTCATCAATAAGGCATAAATAAATGCATGATCAATAGAGAGATATAGCTATAATAATGACAGTGATAAACGTATGGATAATACAAATATATATATCCAGAGTATTATTGATCTACAGTTAGGTAACTCTAATTATAGGTGCCATAACCATGGCAGCAGCGATAGGAGTCCTCACAGGAATAACCAATGTGATAATCATAAAGATCATGTGCATATGCATGTATATGCACGCACATGCACATATGCATACACATGTATCAACAAACATACATACACACGCACAAATATGCCGGCACACACACATACATACACATGCATCCCAAAGACATATATAGGGGGTGAAGGATTGTTATAATTCCAAAAAAAGTGTATCAAAGAAATCATCATGATGAGGACCTAGTTCGCAGGTCCAATCGTGTATCAACCTAAAATAAAGTGATATAAGAGGAAAGCGAAGAACGCTCATTAGAGTGTATAGTGGGGAAGACCACTAGTGTGCAAATGAAAAGAGCCATGAGAAGAATAGTGCACCACCGTGTGTGAATAAGTGATGAAGTATGAGGAAGACCTGTGGGAAATAAGTAACATAATTAGCCAAAATAACCGGATCCAAAGGACCACATATCTGACTAGGTCACCCAATAGTATCTAATTGTACGGTGTCTGCGAACACAAGGTTGAACCCCCATATCCACATTAGATCACATACACCACTGGGTCAGCAAACCCATATATCACTGGGTCAGCCAAAAATGCCCATTTCTGCGGACTCAATTAACATGCAGGTGGGCCCCCATATCTGCATTAGACCATCACCGTCCAATGACAGCTACCAGAACAACTCATCAATATGTTTATGCATTGGCCGGCACAAAGGTGCCCACCCCTGGTTTGGTAATTGAGCCCACTTTGTAAAGACCACCCACCTCAGTATTCCTGGATGAGGGTTGACTACCCAATTCTATATGGTTAAAATATGTAACCCCATAATTTAGTTATAAAAGCCCGTGAACGTAAGTTCTTCATTAAGTCCCTGTGGGGCCACCGTGTCCAAATTGAAGATCCACTTAGATTCCAAACGTAGTAGTTGGGAAGAAAGTGATCCTCCCCTCACATTGGTGCGTGCCATGTCGAGGCCGACAATCCTAAGTCCAGAGGTGATACACTGGTGGCAGTCCAGAAAGTGCGCAGCAACTGAAGTCAGCGGTTTCTTGGCCTGGGTCCGATCTCGGCGGGCCAAGGCAATGTTGGAAAGATGCTGCTGTATACGTTTCCGTAGCTCCTGACCAGTCTGGCCCACATATATTTTTCCACATTCACGAATAAGTGCATAGATGACATTCCTAGTCCGGCAATTGATGTAATGACCCAAGCGCATTGGAGCCGGATGCCTGCAGGTGGAGAAGGAGTCAGTACAGATCATGTATTGACACACATTGCAATTCCCGCACGGATATGTACCGCGCATCCTAACTCCCCTCCCCAGCCCCTGTGTAGGTCTCTGGAAATGACTCTACTCAAATATCGCGCATGGTGATGGGATACAAGCCACTCAATATTTCCTTCAAAAAGCGACCTCTGGGGACCCAGTGCATCACACATTCTTGGTGAGTTTGTTGGAGTTTGTACTCCATCACAACTACTTTGTATTTGATCGCACCTTCTACAGACAGGTCTCGGGGACTGCGATGGGGGAACGCTGTGCGCCCTCCTATGCCAACCTATTCCTAGGGTGGTGGGAGGAGACACAGGTGTACCCCATGGCTATGTATAACGAACATGTTTTAGCATGGTTTCGTTATATTGACGATCTCTTGATTTTCTGGCAGGGTACTGTGGAACAATGTACAGAATTCGTCTGTCAGTTAAACACCAACCCATTTAACATTTCCCTCACCCAAAGGATCTCGGAGACCTCTGCGGACTTTCTGGACCTACGACTGAATCTAGATGAACAGGGTATACGAACATCACTATTCCGCAAGGAAACGGCAACTAACAGTCTGTTACATTTCGACAGCTTCCATCCGGCCCACTTACGTAAAGGGATCCCTAAGGGACAATTTTTGAGATTACGCCGCAATTGCACTACCACCTCTGACTTCAAGGAGGCTGCCTGTTACCTGACCACCAGATTTTGTGCACGGGGTTACCCCAGAAAAGTAATCTCAGGGGCATTTGAAACCGCGAAAGTGGCGGACCGCCTGGAATTGCTGAAACCAAAATCCAAGCCTCGAAGTACTCAGGTTCACCTCATCACCAAATACAATAACCAATGGCGTGATCTGTACACAATATTGAATGCACATTGGCACCTCCTACTGGCGGATCCTAAACTGAGTGGCTATGTCAACCCAAATCCTAAGATCGTTGCACGGAGAGCCCCGAATCTACGAGACAAATTTGTACGTAGTCATTTCCAGAGACCTACACAGGGGCTGGGGAGGGGAGTTAGGATGCGCGGTACATATCCGTGCGGGAATTGCAATGTGTGTCAATACATGATCTGTACTGACTCCTTCTCCACCTGCAGGCATCCGGCTCCAATGCGCTCGGGTCATTACATCAATTGCCGGACTAGGAATGTCATCTATGCACTCATTTGTGAATGTGGAAAAATATATGTGGGCCAGACTGGTCAGGAGCTACGGAAACATATACAGCAGCATCTTTCCAACATTGCCTTGGCCCGCCGAGATCGGACCCAGGCCAAGAAACTGCTGACTTCAGTTGCTGCGCACTTTCTGGACTGCCACCAGTGTATCACCTCTGGACTTAGGATTGTCGGCCTCGACATGGCACGCACCAATGTGAGGGGAGGATCACTTTCTTCCCAACTACTACGTTTGGAATCTAAGTGGATCTTCAATTTGGACACGGTGGCCCCACAGGGACTTAATGAAGAACTTACGTTCACGGGCTTTTATAACTAAATTATGGGGTTACATATTTTAACCATATAGAATTGGGTAGTCAACCCTCATCCAGGAATACTGAGGTATGGTGGTCTTTACAAAGTGGGCTCAATTACCAAACCAGGGGTGGGCACCTTTGTGCCGGCCAATGCATAAACATATTGATGAGTTGTTCTGGTAGCTGTCATTGGACGGTGATGGTCTAATGCAGATATGGGGGCCCATCTGCATGTTAATTGAGTCCGTAGAAATGGGCATTTTTGGCTGACCCAGTGATATATGGGTTTGCTGACCCAGTGGTGTATGTGATCTAATGTGGATATGGGGGTTCAACCTTGTGTTCGCAGACACCGTACAATTAGATACTATTGGGTGACCTAGTCAGATATGTGGTCCTTTGGATCCGGTTATTTTGGCTAATTATGTTACTTATTTCCCACAGGTCTTCCTCATACTTCATCACTTATTCACACACGGTGGTGCACTATTCTTCTCATGGCTCTTTTCATTTGCACACTAGTGGTCTTCCCCACTATACACTCTAATGAGCGTTCTTCGCTTTCCTCTTATATCACTTTATTTTAGGTTGATACACGATTGGACCTGCGAACTAGGTCCTCATCATGATGATTTCTTTGATACACTTTTTTTGGAATTATAACAATCCTTCACCCCCTATATATGTCTTTGGGATGCATGTGTATGTATGTGTGTGTGCTGGCATATTTGTGCGTGTGTATGTATGTTTGTTGATACATGTGTATGCATATGTGCATGTGCGTGCATATACATGCATATGCACATGATCTTTATGATTATCACATTGGTTATTCCTGTGAGGACTCCTATCGCTGCTGCCATGGTTATGGCACCTATAATTAGAGTTACCTAACTGTAGATCAATAATACTCTGGATATATATATTTGTATTATCCATACGTTTATCACTGTCATTATTATAGCTATATCTCTCTATTGATCATGCATTTATTTATGCCTTATTGATGACTCATCATTTTATGTATTTGTTTTGTTTTATTTATGATTCAATCATCCTTTGTATTCGTTTCTCTTTTACTATGCAATATCCAGTTATATCATTGCCAATATATATATATACAGTATTATAATTTGACATGTCCAAATAACTTGCCCCCGGCTCAGGTGACGTCACCACATCATACTGACTCCTACTTCAGTGCATAATAATGTGGTGCTACACATAGTGTATATACTCTCGACTCTGCCCCACCATGCAATGGGTATCTATGCTCTTTCCCCTCCTTCTCTGAGGTAGGTTCAGCCTCCGTCTCCCTCCCACTTCATCCCTCCTCCTGGCCCTCCTCTGCATGACGAACGGACCGCGCGCTCTACCATTCATAGTGGAGCGCGCGATGCGTTCCACCATGCGGTCCATTGCGGCACTCGGCTTCTGGTCATGTGCTCCGCACATCCGGTGCCGGGGAGCTGCATATTTAGAGCGTATGCGTTTTCGCCCATAGTGGTGCTCTTATTGATAAGGCTATGGTTATCTATACATGCACCTAATAACTATTGATTTTGGGACATGGAGCCAGTAGATCCCCTACCCTTTCCAATGTATAGTACCATTGTAACAGGTGGAACGCATATGCGTTCCACCTGTGATTCACATGGACTTCCTGCTTCCGGTTTCCGGCCATGCCTCGTCCTGCACGTCAGTGCATGGCGTTTAATGTTTGATCTTTGCTGCATAGGTGAATACTATTTGAATGTAATCTATTATTCTATATAAGGTCTATTATTCACACTTGGTAATGACGTACAGGATTTTGCATCCACCATTTCATTTTCTGAAGTTCTGCCTGTGCATAATGTTCAGAATGATAGGCAGAGGCGCATAAAGGAGTTCAACATATGGCTTGGTAAATGGTGTCAAGAGCAAGGATTTGGCTTTGTTTCTCATGATAGCTCTACTTGGAATAGAAAGGAACTGTACAAAAAAGATGGTTTGCATCTTTCTCTCAAAGGAACAAATGTACTTAGTGAACAACTCCAAGAATTTGCGGAAGAGTATTTAAACTAGGAAGGGGGGGCAAAAGAGTGAAAATAAAAGAGTCCAATTGCCCCCCGAAACAATGCCAGAACAGGTCAGAAGCACAGAGGTTAAGAAATGATAAGCTCAGAGTCCTGTCTACAAATGCTCGCAGTTTAGGTAAAAAAATCAATGAACTTGGGTCAATAATGGCATCTGAGAATGTAGATTTAGTGGCTGTTACGGTGACATGGTTTAATGAAAGAAATGACTGGGACATAACCATACCAGGGTACTCTTTATACAGAAGAGACAGAGAAGGCAAGAAAGGAGGAGGAGTGGCCCTGTATGTGAAAGATAGCATTAAATCTAACCTAATACAAGTTGGTGAGGCCAACATAAAGTCAGTTTGGGTTACGTTGCAGTTTGCTAACCATGCAGTAACTCGTGTAGGTGTGATATATAGACCACCTGGTCAAGTTAAAGAACTAGATGATCTACTAGTTGAAGAAATAGCTAAAATGACAATGAAAGGAGAAGTTATCATTATGGGAGATTTCAATCTTCCAGATATAAACTGGAAAACCAAAATAGCAAGTTCTACCAGGAGTACAGATATTCTAAATTCCCTACTGGGGTTATCTCTACAACAAGTGGTTGAGGAGCCAACCCGGAGGGAGGCCATTTTGGATTTGGTATTCACAAACGGGGATTCGGTATATGATGTCATTGTAGGCGAAACCTTGGGATCTAGTGATCACTAGTCAGTGTGGTTTAATATAAGAACTGTGAAAGAGTCCTACCACACAAAAACAAAAGTTTTAGATTTTAGAAAAACAGACTTTTCAAAAATGAAATTAGTCATAAATGAGTCCTTATCAGACTGGAACGGATTACATGGAGTCCAGGAGAAATGGGACTACTTAAAAGGTGCATTATTGAAGGCAACAGAAAATTGCATTAGACTTGTCAGTAAAGGCAAAAAAAGGAGGAGACCAATGTGGTACTCAGCAGAAGTGGCCCAAATCATTAAAAATAAAAAGCTAGCATTTTGTAATTATAAAAAAACCCAGAGCAATGAAGATAAGGAAATCTACAAGATTAGGCAGAGAGAGGCCAAGCAAGTTATAAGAACTTCTAAAGCGCAGGCAGAAGAAAAACTAGCTCAGTCTATGAAAAAAGGGGATAAGACATTCTTCAGATATATAAATGAAAAAAGGAAATTAAAACAAGGAATAACTAAATTAAAAACAAAGGACGGAATGTATGTAGAAGAGAAAAAAGGGCTAGCCGACTGCCTTAATGAATACTTCTGTTCAGTTTTTACAAAAGAAAAAGGAGAAGGACCTCCACTAGAAAGAATGACTATTAAATCGTTTGATGCATGTATCTTTACAGAGGAAGATGTTCTAAGTTTGCTGTCTAAGGTGAAGACAGATAAGTCACAGGGGCCTGATGAGATACACCCAAAATTATTAAAAGAGCTTAGTGGTGAGCTGGCAAAACCGTTAACAGATTTATTTAACCAATCATTAGTAACAGGAGTCGTCCCGGAAGATTGGAAATTGGCAAATGTCGTGCCCATTCACAAGAAAGGTAGTAGGGAGGAATCGAGCAACTATAGACCAGTGAGTCTGACATCAATAGTAGGCAAATTAATGGAAACCCTATTAAAGGATAGGATTGTGGAACATCTAAAATCCAATGGATTGCAAGATGAAAAACAACATGGGTTTACTTCAGGGAGATCATGTCAAACAAATCT
The DNA here is from genome assembly GCF_905171765.1 of Bufo bufo. Taxonomy (NCBI): domain Eukaryota; kingdom Metazoa; phylum Chordata; class Amphibia; order Anura; family Bufonidae; genus Bufo; species Bufo bufo. Next base: position 109,205,600 of record NC_053391.1, read on the forward strand.
TATCGATTTTTTTGACTGGGTGAATAAAATAATAGACGGTGGAGGTGCAGTAGACATCGCATATCTAGATTTTAGTAAGGCTTTTGACACTGTCCCACATAGAAGACTTATCAATAAACTGCAGTCATTGAGCATGGACTCCCATATTGTTGAGTGGATTAGGCAGTGGCTGAGTGACAGACAACAGAGGGTTGTAGTCAATGGAGAACATTCAAAACAAGGTAATGTTTCCAGTGGGGTTCCACAGGGATCTGTACTCGGACCGATTTTGTTTAATATCTTCATAAGTGATATTGCAAATGGCCTCGCTGGTAAGGTTTGTCTTTTTGCTGATGACACAAAGATATGTAACAGGGTTGATGTTCCTGGAGGGAAACGCCAAATGGAAAAGGATTTAGGAAAACTAGAAGAATGGTCAGAACTCTGGAAACTGAAATTTAATGTGGATAAGTGCAAGATAATGCACCTGGGGCGTAAAAACCCAAGGGCAGAATATAGAATATTTGACACAGTCCTGACCTCAGTATCTGAGGAAAGGGATTTAGGAGTAATTATTTCAGAAGACTTAAAGGTGGGAAGACAATGTAATAGAGCAGCACGAAATGCCAGCAGAATGCTTGGATGTATAGGGAGAGGTATAAGCAGTAGAAAGAGTGAAGTGCTTATGCCGCTGTACAGAACACTGGTGAGACCTCACTTGGAGTATTGTGCGCAGTACTGGAGGCCATATCTCCAGAAGGATATAGATACTCTAGAGAGAGTTCAGAGAAGAGCTACTAAACTAGTACATGGATTGCAGGATAAAACTTACCAGGAAAGGTTAAAGGACCTTAATATGTATAGCTTGGAAGAAAGAAGAGACAGAGGGGATATGATAGAAACTTTTAAATACATAAAGGGAATCAACTCGGTAAAGGAAGAAAGCATATTTAAAAGAAGAAAAACTACCACAAGAGGACACAGTTTTAAATTAGAGGGGCAAAGGTTTAAAAGTAATATAAGGAAGTATTACTTTACTGAGAGAGTAGTGGATGCATGGAATAGCCTTCCTGCAGAAGTGGTAGCTGCAAATACAGTGAAGGGGTTTAAGCATGCATGGGATAGGCATAAGGCCATCCTTTATATAAGATAGGGCCGGGGGCTATCCATAGTATTCAGTATATTGGGCAGACTAGATGGGCCAAATGGTTCTTATCTGCCAACACATTCTATGTTTCTATGTTTCTATGTTTCTATAAGGTGATGCCCCAGGATTTGACCCTTTACCCCTGAGGAAGCCGGATTGCTCCGGCGATACGCGTTGGGCGCTTTCTCATTTTTCAGGTCCACTGCACCAGCTTTTCATGTAGGTTTGTCTCTTTGATTGTGACCCTATTTCAGGTCTGTCTGCATTTTTAAGAGGTCTCACCCTATGTTACATTTGCTTTATATTTTACATTGAAATCTGTATATGCTGGTATATCATTTTTGCCTATGTCTTGGCTACTCAGTGGACCTGTATGTGCTGGTTACACATTTATTGCATACCGCACTATGTTCTAATTGTATACAATTTTTGAATGTGTCTGTTGGTGTGTCCAATAAACTTTATATATTTTTGATACGGAATTATTGTCGGATGTGCATTTATAAGGTGGTTCTAGCGACTCTCTCTTGGGTCAATACTTTTTAAGATAACCAGGAGGTAACATATTTACCATATAGACAGGAAGGGTCTGCCAGTAAAGTGAAAGTTAGACATTCAATATGGAGGTCAGAGGCAGAAAAGTGAATATGGTGGCCCCTCTGAAGGAGAAGAACTAATGTCCCTGAGAGAACGTTCTATTTCTAAGTTAAAACCCATATCACCCCCTAGGTCTTCTAAAAGTTTGTCACAAAAACCCTATCAGCCTATGATTGATACAACCAAAGTGATTACGTTTCTAAAAGAAACTGTGGGTCAATTCACCAAAAAGGGATCCCCCTCCAATCAATCATGTAGAAACATATGAAGAGGCAATGAAAACATTACATTTAGAACATGACAAGCAGAAAATTTAATTTATTGCCTGGGTATTCGAGCCAAAGCACCGGTATTTTTTTAAATTCCCTCAGAGTATAGGCAAAGATACCTGGTCAGACGTAGTGTCAGAGATTAAAACTGAGTTTGGTCCCTATAAGTCAGCTACTGCTGCCAGGAGGGCCATGTTTACACTGAAATGCAGGCCAAATCAAAGTCCCAGGGAATTTTTGTCCGTCCTTAAAAATGCTTATAGCTTAGCTGAAAAAGATCACAATTTTGAAAACCGTGAATTCATCCAGTCATTTTATGACGCTTTGCCTAATAAAATAAAATTTATTTTGGCTAGGGATTACCATCCCAGAAAAACTCTGGATTGGTTGCTAACAGAGAGTACAACTCTGTATGTCAAGCTACAAAATAGCAATGAGTCTCCAGATAGGAGATTTAAAAAATCCAATGAGGAGATAGCTGAAACTCAGATAAAAAGAGATCAGGGGAAATTTGAGAGCCCCAAAAGGAGTTATGCTGAGGTGGTAAAAAGCTCTAGGCCTTCCCAGCCAAATAAAATCAGCCTAAGCCAGAGGATAATAAGGGGCCTAGTGTTGGAGAAAGCCCATATAAAAAGGATCAGTTTAGAAATAGGTGGTTCCCTCCTTCCAAAGATACCAGAGAAATTATTACAGGAGATTCCAACATGTGCAGCGTCCCACTTAAGTAACCGTGGGCTCCGCAAACGTGTTTTTACCATGTATTAATGTCGTGTGATATGCCTGTATTTTGTATTTTATCTCCTGTCATATTCTCCATGTCACAATGGGATTTTACATGCAAGTATCCTTTACACAGGCCTAGTCAGAGTGCAAAACACTCGATTCTCCACAGGATGGAGCAGTGTCAGTGTGTATAAATAGCTTAGCTCAGACCTAAGTTAGGCTGTGCAGTCAGGTGCCGTGTGTGCAGTCCTGTGCAGTTCTGTGCTGTGCAGAGCAGTTCAGTGCCTGGTTTAGGTGAATCCAAACCAGTGCAGATGAGCTCAGGTAAATCCAAGTGAGAGTTCAGTTGAATGCGGTTCTCTCATGAGCCTTCAAGAAAGCAACAGCGATGTAGCTGAATATCTGGAGGGAGGCCCCTTCCTAGCCTCTCTACTCTCTCCCTGTTGGTTACATAACCCAGGGTTAAGGCCTGCAAGTATTCTTCCTAGAGGTGAGCAATCCACTCCTATAGATCGCTCTTCCAGGGTGACCAATGTCTAAACTGTATGCAGCTTTGCGATCTGTATATTGTGGCACCCCATTGCTGACGGATACTGACTTGGGGGTTCTCCAGTTTTGGTTTTGGTTTAGTTTTGTATTTTGTGTCAACTCATGACACACATTCACACTTGTGTCCCCTGACGAACCTTTCCTGTAACTGAAAGGGGAAACGCTTAGGGACAAGTGACTTAACATTTAGTTTTTGTATGTGTAATGTACTCAGTATACACTAGGACCCAGACATCCATATGGGCTAGTATACCAAGGGCGCTATGAGGACAGGTAGCGGAGGCATGTGGACAGAGTGCTCCTACCACCAAGGTGCATCTCTGGGCTGAGGACAGTTTGAGGGATACTTCAGGGACAGACACTGATATCTGGATGTGTTGCCCCGTTCCCCTTCCTCAGCACCAGCCCTCTGCTAGGTCCTCATTTGCTCTTTTTGCGTCTAACTGTATTTGTCCATGTCTAATTTTGGGTCCCCTTGATAGGGATCTTCATTTTAAATTAATTTAATTAAAAGTTATATTTTAGGTAGTTGTTTTCAGTGATAGCGATTTCTTGACTCTGCAACTACCCTTGATTATTGTTCTTGACGAGAGGAAATTCCTAGGTAATTTAAGAGTACTAGGTCAGAAACTGGTGTAAGTTAATGATCTCTTTCTTAGAGGATTTCTTGGAGAATTCTGGAATTGTGGATACAGGTGATCATAAACAAACCCTGTAACTTTACCAATGACCAACAGTGTTGTAGTGTGTGTTTGGAATTAATTTAGTCAGAGATTTAGAAAGACTAGATGTTTGACAAAAGATAAACTTTATTGTCTCTTTCAGATCTCTTCAAAGTTCTGTCTGGAATCTTAGTTAAAGTTTATCCCTTCTTCAAATTAAGATAGAAATAAGTAAAATACGAATTACTCCAATATACAGGGAGTGCAGAATTATTAGGCAAGTTGTATTTTTGAGGATTAATTTTATTATTGAACAACAACCATGTTCTCAATGAACCCAAAAAACTCATTAATATCAAAGCTGAATATTTTTGGAAGTAGTTTTTAGTTTGTTTTTAGTTTTAGCTATTTTAGGGGGATATCTGTGTGTGCAGGTGATTATTACTGTGCATAATTATTAGGCAACTTAACAAAAAACAAATATATACCCATTTCAATTATTTATTTTTACCAGTGAAACCAATATAACATCTCAACATTCACAAATATACATTTCTGACATTCAAAAACAAAACAAATACAAATCAGTGACCAATATAGCCACCTTTCTTTGCAAGGACACTCAAAAGCCTGCCATCCATGGATTCTGTCAGTGTTTTGATCTGTTCACCATCAACATTGCGTGCAGCAGCAACCACAGCCTCCCAGACACTGTTCAGAGAGGTGTACTGTTTTCCCTCCTTGTAAATCTCACATTTGATGATGGACCACAGGTTCTCAATGGGGTTCAGATCAGGTGAACAAGGAGGCCATGTCATTAGATTTTCTTCTTTTATACCCTTTCTTGCCAGCCACGCTGTGGAGTACTTGGACGCGTGTGATGGAGCATTGTCCTGCATGAAAATCATGTTTTTCTTGAAGGATGCAGACTTCTTCCTGTACCACTGCTTGAAGAAGTTGTCTTCCAGAAACTGGCAGTAGGACTGGGAGTTGAGCTTGACTCCATCCTCAACCCGAAAAGGCCCCACAAGCTCATCTTTGATGATACCAGCCCAAACCAGTACTCCACCTCCACCTTGCTGGCGTCTGAGTCGGACTGGAGCTCTCTGCCCTTTACCAATCCAGCCACGGGCCCATCCATCTGGCCCATCAAGACTCACTCTCATTTCATCAGTCCATAAAACCTTAGAAAAATCAGTCTTGAGATATTTCTTGGCCCAGTCTTGACGTTTCAGCTTGTGTGTCTTGTTCAGTGGTGGTCGTCTTTCAGCCTTTCTTACCTTAGCCATGTCTCTGAGTATTGCACACCTTGTGCTTTTGGGCACTCCAGTGATGTTGCAGCTCTGAAATATGGCCAAACTGGTGGCAAGTGGCATCTTGGCAGCTGCACCTTGACTTTTCTCAGTTCATGGGCAGTTATTTTGCGCCTTGGTTTTTCCACACGCTTCTTGCGACCCTGTTGACTATTTTGAATGAAACGCTTGATTGTTCGATGATCACGCTTCAGAAGCTTTGCAATTTTAAGAGTGCTGCATCCCTCTGCAAGATATCTCACTATTTTTTACTTTTCTGAGCCTGTCAAGTCCTTCTTTTGACCCATTTTGCCAAAGGAAAGGAAGTTGCCTAATAATTATGCACACCTAATATAGGGTGTTGATGTCATTAGACCACACCCCTTCTCATTACAGAGATGCACATCACCTAATATGCTTAATTGGTAGTAGGCTTTCGAGCCTATACAGCTTGGAGTAAGACAACATGCATAAAGAGGATGATGTGGTCAAAATACTCATTTGCCTAATAATTCTGCACGCAGTGTATATCTTGTACCTACAGTACAGACCAAAAGTTTGGACACACCTTCTCATTCAAAGAGTTTTCTTTATTTTCATGACTATGAAAATTGTAGATTCACACTGAAGGCATCAAAACTATGAATTAACACATGTGGAATTATATACATAACAAAGAAGTGTGAAACAACTGAAAATATGTCATATTCTAGGTTCTTCAAAGTAGCCACCTTTTGCTTTGATTACTGCTTTGCACACTCTTGGCATTCTCTTGATGAGCTTAAAGAGGTAGTTTTCACTTCACAGGTGTGCCCTGTCAGGTTTAATAAGTGGGATTTCTTTCCTTATAAATGGGGTTGGGACCATCAGTGGCGTTGAGGAGAAGTCAGGTGGATACACAGCTGATAGTCCTACTGAATAGACTGTTAGAATTTGTATTATGGCAAGAAAAAAGCAGCTAAGTAAAGAAAAACGAGTGGCCATCATTACTTTAAGAAATGAAGGTAAGTCAGTCAGCCGAAAAATTGGGAAAACTTTGAAAGTAAGGGCTATTTGACCATAAAGGAGAGTGATGGGGTGCTGCGCCAGATGACCTGGCCTCCACAGTCACCGGACCTATACCCAATCGAGATGGTTTGGGGTGAGCTGGACCGCAGAGTGAAGGCAAAAGGGCCAACAAGTGCTAAGCATCTCTGGGAACTCCTTCAAGACTGTTGGAAGACCATTTCAGGGGACTACCTCTTGAAGCGCATGAAGAGAATGCCAAGAGTGTGCAAAGCAGTAATCAAAGCAAAAGGTGGCTACTTTGAAGAACCTAGAATATGACATATTTTCAGTTGTTTCACACTTGTTTGTTATGTATATAATTCCACATGTGTTAATTCATAGTTTTGATGCCTTCATAGTCATGAAAATAAAGAAAACTCTTTGAATGAGAAGGTGTGTCCAAACTTTTGGTCTGTACTGTATATATCATGCATGGAACCATAACACAAACCCCTATGTAAACAATAGAACGCCACACAAAATTGTAAGCAATAATTTTATTCTAACATGTGGACATATACATATGACATAAATGATAAAAAACATATACTGAAAAGAGTGCGAGGATATGAAGAAAAGATCCCTCCAACCACATGGACAGATGCTCATCAATAATGAGGCTCAACAGTCACAGTGGTGTATGATAAACACAGGCCCATAATACTGAAATTGATAGGTGCCAAACGGCATCCTCCAAGAGACATATCACTGAAGACATCAGCAGTAAACCCACAACGGGAACTGCCAAGTCAACCAAATATAGACTGAGAGCTATAATGCAAAAAGATAATACAGACCTAGATTAGAGGGAACGGCCCAACGTCCGTTTCGCAGTCGTGCTTTTTCACAGGGCACACGGGAGGCCGCACCACTTGACCAATCACATGATACGGCCTAATGCATGGGAAGCAGCATCACGCAGCAGTCACATGATCGTCAATGGTTAAATCTACATAGTGGCTGAAAACAAATGTAAAGTAAGTTAACCCCTTGTAACTATCAAAAAGCCCCCAAAAACCATCTATTACAATCACGTACAATCTCATCACATAAAAGCACATACAAATAGGGGGCACATCGCCTAATACATTATTCATATAAAAAGCATCCTCATATTACAAAATCCTTTGCAATATTAATAAACAATAAATCACAATATATATAAAACGTGATATAATATGAATACATAAATGACGTGAAAAACAGTGTAACGCATGATTACATAATACAATAAAATAGAATAAAAGTACTAATACTTTTTCATATGTGAGTGAGACAGTGAAAGTGAAGTGCACAAATTAAAATCATGCTAAAAACAGAAACAGGCAAGACAAAGTGCAAGAGTGCAACAAGTGCTAAAGTGCAAGTACTAGACCGTGGTGCAAAGTGACCACCAAAATAAAGTGACAATTCAATTATATATAATGTACATGGTCTAATAGTCGTACAAAATAAGGACTATTATTCAAAGTAGGGGGGAGGCAAGGGAAGGCAAGAGCCACAATTGATGAGTACACCATTCCGTCAGAGTCCATGATCATGAACATGGATGTCAATGTCCTATAACACCATACTCCAATAGAAACAGTTACATTGTCTGATGGGCATACAAAATAAGGTATATTATTCAAAACGAGGGGGAAGCAAAGGGGGGGGGGGGGGGAAGAGCCACAGCTGATAAATACAGCATTCCATCAAAGTCCATAATCTCAGATGTAGATGTCCATGTCCTGTATCATAAACACTATACTCCAATGAGAACAGTTACATAGGTCATCATCCATAGGCGGATATAATTCCAAAGGGCTACCAGGAAATTACTAAAGGGGGATAAGACAGATAGATATGTATGAGATAAACACCAGGTACAGTTGGAACCCAAATATACAGTCCTGATCAAAAGTTTAAGACCACTAAAAAATGGCTAAAAAATCATATTTAGCATGGCTGGATCTTAACAAGGTTCCAAGTAGAGCTTCAACATGCAACAAGAAGAAATGGGAGTGAGACAAAACATTTTTTAAGCATTCAATTTAATGAAAACAACGAATAAACTGAAACAGGCTGTTTTTCAGCTGATCAAAAGTTTAGGACCACACCTCCAAAAAAAAACTAAACCCCCCCCAAAACAGAAATCCAACTTCCAAACATGAACTCAGTAATGAGTAGCTCCGCCGTAATTGTTTATCACTTCAAAAATTCATTTCGGCATGCTTGATGCAAGCGTTTCCATGAGGTGAGTGGGAACATTTCTGCAAGTGGTGAAGACGGCCGCACGAAGGCCATCTACTGTCTGGAACTGTTGTCCATTTTTGTAAACTTCCCTTGCCATCCATCCCCAAAGGTTCTCAATTGGATTTAGATCAGGGGAACATGCAGGATGCGCCAAAAGAGTGATGTTATTCTCCTGGAAGAAGTCCCTTGTCCTGCGGGCATTGTGTACTGTAGCGTTGTCCTGTTGAAAAACCCAGTCGTTACCACACAGACGAGGGCCCTCAGTCATGAGGAATGCTCTCTGCAACATCTGGACATAGCCAGCGGCCGTTTGACGCCCCTGCACTTCCTGAAGCTCCATTGTTCCACTGAAGGAAAAAACACCTCAGATCATTATGGCGCCCCCTCCACTGTGGCGCGTAGAAAACATCTCAGGTGGGATCTGCTTGTCATGCCAGTAACGTTGGAAACCATCAGGACCATCAAGGTTAAATTTTTTCTCATCAGAGAATAAAACTTTCTTCCACCTTTGAATGTCCCATGTTTGGTGCTCTCTTGCAAAGTCCAAACGAGCAGTTCGGTGGCGTTCAAGGAGACGAGGTCTTTGAAGACGTTTTTTGTTTTTGAAGCCCTTCAGTCTCAGATGCCGTCTGATGGTTATCGGGCTGCAGTCAGCACCAGTAAGGGCTTTAATTTGGGTCGAGGATCGTCCAGTGTCTTGACGGACAGCCAATTGGATCCTCCGGCTCAGTGCTGATGAATTTTTTTTGGGTCTTCCACTTGACTTTTTTGTTCCACAACCCTCAGGATCATTTAAGAAATTCCAAATGACTGTCTTACTGCGTCCCACCTCAGCAGCGATGGCGCGCTGTGAGAGACCCTGCTCATGCAGTTCAACAACCCGACCATGTTCAAAAAGGGAGAGTTTTTTTGCCTTTGTCATCACAACGTGTGACTACCTGACAGAAAATGACAATGAATCCACATCTTTGCACAGATTTGGCCTTTTAAAGGCATGTGGTCCTAAAATTTGGATCAGCTGAAAAACAGCCTGTTTCAGTTTAATCGTTATTTTCAATTAATTGAATGCTCAAAAAATGTTTTGTCTCACTCTCATTTCTTTGTGTTGCATGTTGAAGCTCTACTTGGATCCTTGTTTAGATCCAACAATGTAAAATATGATTTTTTACCATTTTTCAAGTGGTCTTAAACTTTTGATCAGGACTGAATAACAAATCAGAAGAACATAATACCAATAACCCAACTGTTAAAAACTGATATTAAAAATGAATAACTTAACCAGTGGTCATCAAGATCCATAACAGCGGAGCACAAGGGAAACCTACAAAAAGGGAGCAAAACTATTATTATAGTTCAAACCAAGTGGTGTCACGGACTTCAGGGTGTAAATCCACCGTGGCAGAATAACAGAAGAAAATGGAGCCGAAAAATGCCAGATAGTGAGTAATATAAAAGTAGACATTTATTATGTAGCAAAACACAAGTAAAAATGCAATTACATGCATATGATGCCGGAAAATCGGGACAGAAAGGAACAGGGAGCGCCACCCTGGAAGGGACACACTGGTCAGAAATACATAAATATAGAGGATCAAGTGGGGATGTATATGGTGTAATAACCTGCCCTAAGGTCATATACATGTATATAATGAGAGGTGAGTCACTAATCAAACTGCAGAAAAAAACCAAAATGAAAAAATTGAATCTGAAATGGGTAAGAGAAGAGCAGCTATGGTGAATAGCCGCACTAAATGCAGACCTGGAGGTCAGTAAACATCCAGGAAAGAAGGAATCAAGGAATAGCCATGAAGTGTGACAACCAGGATGGCGCTACCCCTATCCACAGTTGTGGACCCAGCGGTTACAAGAAAGCAGAAAAACCCAAATTTTCATTCAGGCCCCTGGGACGTAAGGTCCCCAGGGTCCAAATCCAGCGGCTTTCCCGTTGGGCTAGCCTCTTGGATATATTGCCAGCACGCAAATCTACCCGGATACAGTCAATACCCCTCACTTTGAGAAGCCTAGGGTTGCATGAGTGGAATTCTTTAAAGTGTCTAGCAAGGGGTTTGGAGGCCTCAACCTCCTCTAGATCCTGCGCCTTCAGAATGTCCCTCACATGCTCCCGCACGCGGGCCCTCAGCTCCCGTGTTGTCAAACCCACATAGATCATTGGGCACGGGCACCGAGCGTAATAAACCACCCGAGTGCTGGAGCATGTGAGGGATTGATTAATTCTGAACGTCCTAGTACCAGAGGAATTCGTAAATTCAAAGGAACGCTCCATGTTTGGACAAGCAGCGCACCCACCACATGGTCTGAAACCAGTCCTGGGACTACCCTGTCCGGCAAAAAGTTGTGGAACAGCCGGCTGTAGGTATCCTCTTACCAGACTATCACGCAGGGTATTAGCCCTGTGTGCCGTGACAAGGGGTCGTGGGGACATTAATTTTTCCAGGACTGGGTCCGTACACAAAATGGGCCAGTGTGTGGCCAGACAGTTCCTCATCTCATCCCAGTATGAGTGATAGGTGCTAATGAATCTGAGTTTTTTATCAGGTGCCCGTGTCTTTTTACTTTGTAACAATTGGGACTGGCACTGAGTTTTTGCACGCCAGTAGGCCCTTTTGATCGACCGGTGGCTATAGCCTCGCCTGAGGAACCGGTCCCTCAAATCACTGACCTGTTTCTCAAAAGTCGCATTGTCGGAACATATCCGCTCTTGGGATGTAGAGAGATTGCGTGTAGATACGCATTGACGGCCGTCTCCTTATGGAAAACATCAGTCCTAAGGTGACCACCGGTATCTCGGAACACTGATACATCCAGAAAGTCAACCCTTTGTTTATGATGTAAATAGGTCAGTTTTATGTTTCTAGAATTGGTGTTCAATAATTTGAAAAAATCATGAAGCTGTTCCTCAGTTCCCTGCCAGATCAGAAAGACGTCATCTATGTACCGCGCCCATAAAATGGCGCGGTCCATGACGACGTGTCTGTCTGACAGGAATAAGTCCCTTTCCCACAGCCCCAGAAACAGGTTGGCGTATGCCGGCGCACACGCCGCCCCCATAGCTGTCCCCTGGAGCTGCAGGAAAAAGGACCCGTTAAAAGAAAAAAAGTTCCTCATAAGAACAAACCTGAGGAGTTGTAGCAAAAAGGATGCAAAGTCCCCCGGTAGGTTGCTGGTGGAGAGAAAAAACTCCACTGCTCGCAACCCATCTACATGTTGGATACTAGTGTAGAGGGACTCTACATCGCAAGTTACCATGATGTTATCCTCATCCAAACTAATTCCCTGTATCCTCTGTAAGAAATCAGAAGTATCTCTGACATACGATGGCATGGTTTCCACAATGGGCTTTAAATGAAAATCCAAAAGTTTGCAAACATTTTCTACCATGCTATTGCACCCCGATATGATGGGCCTACCTGGGGGTACTAAGGCATTCTTGTGGACCTTAGGTAAAAGGTACAGGGTTGGAATAGATGGTTCCTGAATAATAAGAGCCTCATACATCTGTTTGGATATGATATTCTTTTCCAGACCAGTGTCCAAAATTTCCATGAGCTCACCTCTGAAAGAAATGGAAGGATTAAAAGTAAGTTTTTTGTAACAAATGGAGTTGTTTAATTGTCGATATGCCTCTGCCAAATACATGCTCCGTGGCCAAACCACCAGGTTCCCCCCCTTGTCAGCCGGCTTGTAGATCACATCATTGAGGCCTTTGAGTTTTTGAAGGCTCAGCCATTGGTCCCTGTCAAGATTGTCACGTCGGATAGACGTCGGGATTTGTTCAAAATCCCTACTGACCATCTTGACGAAGAGATCTATCGCCGGACACAATGACAAGGGAGGGAACTTTGCAGATTTTTTCCTTATCTCCGAGGGAATTGTACTAATAGCATTGGCAACTGGTCCGACTTGTTCAGCTAATAGGTCCTCCAGAACACGTAGAGCCTGCTGCTCATCCTAAATGTCGAGGACCCCAATGGAGTCGGACCTCGCATGCCACCTCTTCATCATCAGGGACCGCCCAAAAAGTTGCAGGTCCTTGATGGCGGTAAAACGATCAAATCTGCAACTAGGTGCATACGAAAGGCCTTTCTCTAATAGAGAGATATCTATATCAGAAAAGCTATGACCCGACAGATTAATTACCTTAGGTTCATTAGCTGGCCCTTTCGAATTCGCAGACGACTCAGGTTGTCTTTTTCTCCCAGGTCCCTTTCCCTGTTCCATCTTTCTCCTATACCGGGTCAGGCGGACGGGGTTGGTACCGTGTGACTGAGAGTCTCCGGCAGATGATACGGAAGACACCGAAGCCGATCGGCTACGGGACCGGGACCTATTATTGTTGTTCGGTCCTTTATTTTTCCATTTGTACACACGATTTTGTTGTGCGTCACTGCTTTCCCCTTGCAAATTTCTGGATCTTTGTTTCCTGGATCTCTTTTTCCCAAACTGGATATTTGGTATCCAGTTGTTCTTGGAAACTTTTCAGGTTGGCTGTACTGCAGTCACTCAATAAACGTGCCTGTAGCAGATCAATTTCGCTATCCATCTGTTCCAAACTTTTTTTATTATGACCAATCAAGAGCTCAATGAAACAAAAGGAGCTTTGATTACAGATTTCCTCCCATTTGGAGACGAACATGTCGTCCTCTATGGGAAAGGAGGGGAAGACTTGTATCCTAAGGCCACGGGGAATAAGGCCCCTCTGGAGATATTTTTCCAGAAAGGCCTTTTGTCCACCATGTGCGTGCTCTCTTGTGCAATAGTAGTTGTAGTGAATTCTGGGTTTCCTTAATTGAACCACCGCTGGGGCGCTACCTGGTTGTCACACTTCTGGTCTATTTTTGGTGAGTCCCTCCTGCATGGCTATTCCTTGATTCCTTCTTTCCTGGATGTTTACTGACCTCCAGGTCTGCATTCAGTGCGGCTATTCACCATAGCTGCTCTTCTCTTACCCATTTCAGATTCTATTTTTTCATTTTGTTTTTTTTCTGCAGTTTGATTAGTGACTCACCTCTCATTATATACATGTATATGACCTTAGGGCAGGTTATTACACCATATACATCCCCACTTGATCCTCTATATTTATGTATTTCTGACCAGTGTGTTCCTTCCAGGGTGGAGCCGTTTCTTCCCTCCCTGTTCCTTTCTGTCCCCTGTTTTTCCGGCATCATATGCATGTAATTGCATTTTTACTTGTGTTTTGCTACATAATAAAAGTCTACTTTTATATTACTCACTATCTGGCATTTTTCGGCTCCATTTTCTTCAGTTATTCTGCCATTGTATTCGGGAGCTTGTGCCGAGTTATTTATCAGGGTTTTTTATTTATTTTTTGGATATATTGGGTGGGCACTGTTCCCCCTTCCTCACTCTCCAAACCCCTGGGGTCTCTTTTTTTGTTTTCTGTAAATCCACCGTGTTTCACGTTGAGCAAGAAGCCTTTTCCAATTACCGCCCCTTGGGGCGAATTAATTCCCAAAATTTATACATGGACCTTTGGTGCCATCTGGTGATAGAATAGAGTTAAGGAATCTATTACGAAATAGGTAGGAGGTACTATTCGTGATATCACTAATTGTAGATTAACCTGGCCTCTCCCATTTTCTGAATGGGATAAAAAGGTTAGGTGAACTGACAGATGATCATCAGCATTATCAGCTCTTTGAGGAGAAGGTCTCTGAGAATCATCTTCCTGATCTCAATCTGATCCACCTACCTGAGGGAATCATCCACCTATCCGATTGACTACTTATCCAGCTATTGGTGGCAGAGGAGATAGGACTTCTGGAATTATAGTTCTGAACATTGAAATTGATTTCTACTAGCCGATACACTGGTATAGTATCAATTTGCCTATATTTTGTAGGAAATTTAATATAATATATATCTATATATATTCAATTAACCATACTTTGTGTATAGTATCTGTTTTGGAATAAGGCTGGGGTGTAACTGCAGTATCATTCTAAACCTTGCACCAATCCAGTGAGATTGTAAATATACTGGTGAGAACACGGTATCATCTCTAAGGAACTGAGTTCAGTTCTAGGCCTGTATGGTTGGTTATGTATATATATCTGTATAGATAAAAGATGAAATACGGTATATGCCAGATTTGGGTTTAGTCTGATATCTGTCGGCTGAGAGAAATCACATATCAAAATGCTTTAAATATAATTGGAGGTATCATCATAATAAGGCATTGTAGGGGATATATATATACTCTAGATTACTTTGACTTTCTTAAAATTTGCACATCATTGATTGAATTCCATTTGTCACCAAATTTTTTTTAAATTAGTTTGCACTGTATTATTGTTATTTAATACATATATATATATATATATATATATATTTTATTTTTTTATTTACCGCTGCCTTCTTTTTGTCGTCTAACAGCGCAGATCACAAGCTCTCTTCAGCTTGGTATTTATGATAATAGGTTAGAATCTCCTCCTTTACAGATTCTAATTTATTCACATAAATAATATAGACTGTTAAAGTGTTAATCGGAGACAGCATAAATATTCCGACAGCACCCTGGGTCTACTGCTGTCTACACTGAACTACGTTATTCACATGTAAACTTCTGGAATAGATGCAACAGAATGACTGGCCACAGCAGTTACATGTCCGGGTGTACCCTAGCGGCAGAGGCAAATGTGATCCAGTCCTTTCTGAAAGTTTACATGCGGGGACCTAAGCGCAGTAAAGACAGTGGTGGACTTGGGAAGCAGGTAGGTATGCTTCCCTTTACAGGTGTGGGAGGGAGGAGGGGATTTCAAATAGAAGGGAATCCTGGACAACCCTTAAAGCATATTTCAGTGTTTGTGCCTTCCTAGACACTTTTCAAAAGTGTCTAGAAAATAGGGCATGCTTTGCTGAGTTGTGAAATGCACCATATTTCTTACTGGCATGCGCAAGTTTCATGGCCTTTAATAATGGTCC
Source organism: Bufo bufo (assembly GCF_905171765.1). NCBI lineage: Eukaryota > Metazoa > Chordata > Amphibia > Anura > Bufonidae > Bufo > Bufo bufo. The sequence goes on from NC_053391.1 coordinate 109,221,066, forward strand.
AAAATAAGCCAACAATGAATTGTCATATATACAAGGATGTAGGTAGATCTTATAAGATCCATAACAAAACTTAGTATGGCCCCCTCCCCCTGCCAAACTAGTTTATCAGTATACGTGTGTCTAACATTCCTAGTTTTTTGGGGGTACTATCTCTCCTCTCTCCCAAATCCTGACTTCTCACCCAGTTAAGCAAGTACTCTCTGTTCTGTTAATTCTTTTGGTGACATAAAGCCAATTTTTGGGGTTCAAAACATTGCCTTTGCATCAATCTTACTGTAATAGAATAGTTACTTAGTCTGTTAATTCTGTGTCAGTGACATAAAGCCATTTTTTTGGGTTCAAACCACCACATTTGCATCCTTCTTAGGCCTCCTGCACATGACCGTAGGTGTCCTGTTGCCGTATTGCGGACAGCATATGCAGATCCGCAATACACGGGCACAGTTCCATGTGCATTCCGCATCACGGATGCGGACCCATTGACTTGAATGGGTCCGCAAAGCTGGAGATGCGGAACGGTGTGGAATGGAACCACAGAACGGAACACTACAGAAGCACTATGGAGTGGTTCTGTGGGGTTCCGTTCCGTACTTCAGTTCCGCAAAAAGATAGAACTTGCTCTATCTTTTTGTGGAACGGACGGATGTCGACCTATTCAAGTTGGATCTGGATCCGTACAGGCGGCAGCACTGAGGTTGCCCGTGCATTGGGGACCGCAAATTGTGGTCCCCAATGCATGGAACGGAACGAATATGTTCGTGTGCAGGAGACCTTACTGTAATAGAATAGTTAATCAGTCTGTTAATTGTATAGGTGACATAAAGCCATTTTTCTGGGGTTCCAAACATCGTCTTTGGATCCGTCTTACTGTAATAGAATAGTTAATCAATCTGTTAATTTTGTTGGTGACATAAAGTCATTTTTTTGGGGTTTCAAACACCTCCTTTGCATCTGTCTTACTGTAATAGAAAGGTTAATCAGTCTGGTAATTGTGGCGGTGACATAAAGCCATTTTTTTGGGTTCCAAACTTTGCATTTGCATCTGGATTACTGTAAAAGAGTAGTTAATCAGTCTGTTAATTGTGTCGTAACATAAAGCCATTTTTTGGGGTTCAAAATACCGCCTTTAATCCGTCTTACTGTAATAGAATAGTTAATCAGTCTGTTAATTGTGTCATGGCATAAAGCCATTATTTAGAGTTCCAAACAACACCTTTGCATCTGTGACTTGGAAATACCATAGTTAATCTGTATTTTAATTCTGTAGGTGACAGAAAGGATTTTTTTTTCTTTTTGGGGGGGATACACTTCCTTTGCATCCGTGGCACAGAAATACAATACGTAATCTGGCTGTTAATTCTCGTCAGTGTCCTATAGCCATTTTTGTCTACCAGCCAATTTTGTGGGTGACCATAAAAAAATTAAGAGCGTATCAAAAAAGGTATGTGGCCGTGGTGCTGCTGGTGTTGGTGGAGCTCCTGCTGCAGGGAGAGAACGTTGTCGATCTGAGCCAGGTACGCGCCCAAATAAAAAACCCCTTCCTCTGGTGCACGCAGGCGACAGGAGGTTTTGCATCATTTTGTAGGCCCGAATACCACTGTATAAAGCCCAGAACAAGTAGAAGCGGTATTACGGTAGGTTGGATGGCTGAGAGTGTCTCCAGTTCCTTCACATTGTCTTCTACCCGATACCCTGCTGAAAGAACAGAATTGGGACCTGCTGACCATGGGCATCTGTCTTCCACCTCACTGCCTTGCAAATCATCCAAGCAGTCTGAGCCCCAAGCCATGCAGCAGTCACTTATGCTTTTTGATGACTCTGCTGACTGGGTTTCCATGGGCCAGCCACCTAGCCCTGCCCCAGAAGTGGAAAAGATTAAGTGCACCGATGTCCATCCACTTGTGTTTCAGGATGAGCATGTGGGAGGACCACCGCAGCACATCTCTGATGATAATGACGAAACATAGGTGTCAACTGCTGCTGCTTTCTGCTGTGTGCAGACCGGCAAGGAGTGAGGAGTTGGTGGAAGATGAAGTAGAGCAGGAATGGCCAACCTGTGGCTCTCCAGCTGTTGTAAAACTACAATTCCCACCATGCCCTGCTGTAGGCTGATAGCTGTAGGCAGTCTGGGCATGCTGGGAGTTGTAGTTTTGCAACAGCTGCAGAGCCACAGGTTGGCCACTCCTGATGTAGCGGATGATGAGGTCCTAGACCTGAAAAACTATAAGGAAAAAAACAGAACATGTAAAAAACAAATAAAAGCAGCCAAACTAGAGACCGAGAGATTAATTGCCAAAGAGAGTAAAACTAACCCTAAAATGTTCTTCAATTATATAAATGTTAAAAAGTATAAATCTGAAGGTGTCGGCCCTTTAAAGAGTAAGGAGGGGGGAGTCGCAGAGAGCGACGAGGAGAAAGCAAAGCTGTTAAATATTTTTTTCTCAAGTGTATTCACTGAGGAATATAAACTGTCAGATAAAATGCTGAATGTTGAAATAAATTCGCCATTAAAAGTGTCCTGTCTGACCCAGGAAGAAGTACAACAGCGACTTAAAAAGATCAAAATAGACAAATCACCAGGACCGGATGGCATACACCCCCGTATCCTAAGGGAATTAAGTAATGTCATAGCCAGACCCTTATTTCTGATATTTGCGGACTCTATACTGACAGGGAATGTTCCACAGGATTGGCGCATGGCAAATGTGGTGCCAATATTCAAAAAGGGTCCAAAAACAGAGCCTGGAAACTATAGGCCGGTAAGTTTAACATCTGTTGTGGGTAAACTGTTTGAAGGTTTTCTGAGAGATGCTATCTTAGAACATCTTAACGGAAATAAGCAAATAACGCCATATCAGCATGGCTTCGTGAGGGATCGGTCATGTCAAACTAATTTAATCAGTTTCTATGAGGAGATAAGTTCTAGACTTGACAGCGGCGAATCAATGGATGTCGTGTATCTGGACTTCTCCAAAGCATTTGACACTGTACCACATAAAAGGTTAGTATATAAAATAAGAATACTCAGACTGGGAGAAAACGTCTGTAAGTGGGTAAGTAACTGGCTCAATGATAGAAAACAAAGGGTGGTTATTAACGGTACATACTCAGATTGGGTCACTGTCACTAGTGGAGTACCTCAGGGGTCAGTATTGGGCCCTATTCTGTTCAATATATTTATTAATGATCTTGTAGAAGGCTTGCATAGTAAAATATAAATTTTCGCAGATGACACTAAACTGTGTAAAGTAATTAACACTGAAGAGGACAGTATACTACTACAGAGGGATCTGGATAGATTGGAGGCTTGGGCAGATACGTGGCAGATGAGGTTTAACACTGACAAATGCAAGGTTATGCACATGGGAAGAAATAATGCAAGTCACCGTACATACTAAATGGTAAAACACTCAGTAATACTGACATGGAAAAGGATCTAGGAATTTTAATAAACAGCAAACTAAGCTGCAAAAAACAGTGTCAGGCAGCTGCTGCCAAGGCCAATAAGATAATGGGTTGCATCAGAAGGGGCATAGATGCCAGTGATGAGAACATATTCCTACTACTTTACAAATCATTAGTCAGACCACACATGGAGTACTGTGTACAGTTCTGGGCTACAGTGAACAAGGCAGACATAGCAGAGCTGGAGAGGGTCCAGAGGAGGGCAACTAAAGTAATAACTGGAATGGGGCAACTACAGTACCCTGAAAGATTATCAAAATTAGGGTTATTCACATTAGAAAAAAGACGACTGAGGGGAGATCTAATTACTATGTATAAATATATCAGGGGTCAGTACAGAGATCTATCCCATCATCTATTTATCCCCAGGACTGTGACTGTGACGGGGGGACATCCTCTGCGTTTGGAGGAAAGAAGGTTTGTACACAAACATAGAAAAGGATTCTTTACAGTAAGAGCAGTGAGACTATGGAACTCTCTGCCTGAGGAGGTGGTGATGGTGAGTACAATAAAGGAATTCAAGAGGGGCCTGGATGTGTTTCTAGAGCGTAATAATATTACAGGCTATAGCTACTAGAGAGGAATCGTTGATCCAGGGAGTTATTCTGATTGCCTGATTGGAGTCGGGAAGGAATTTTTTATTCCCCTTAAGTGAGGAAAATTGGCTTCTACCTCACAGGGTTTTTTTGCCTTCCTCTGGATCAACTTGCAGGATAACAGGCCGAACTGGATGGACAAATGTCTTTTTTCGGCCTTATGTACTATGTTACTATGTTACTTCTGATGGCATTCTCATCTGACAGCAGGGGCTCAGTGAAAGCACGAGGTGGAGACGGAGGAGGAGAAGGAAGGGGCTCAGTGGAAGCACGAGGTGGAGACGGAGGAGGAGAAGGAAGTCGCCAACTTGATTTTGCTTTTACTTTTCCCTTTGCTATTTCAACTGATATATACACTCACCTAAAGAATTATTAGGAACACCTGTTCTATTTCTCATTAATGCAATTATCTAGTCAACCAATCACATGGCAGTTGCTTCAATGCATTTAGCGGTGTGGTCCTGGTCAAGACAATCTCCTGAACTCCAAACTGAATGTCAGAATGGGAAAGATAGGTGATTTAAGCAATTTTGAGCGTGGCATGGTTGTTGGTGCCAGACGGGCCGGTCTGAGTATTTCACAATCTGCTCAGTTACTGGGATTTTCACGCACAACCATTTCTAGGGTTTACAAAGAATGGTGTGAAAAGGGAAAAACATCCAGTATGCGGCAGTCCTATGGGCAAAAATGCCTTGTGGATGCTAGAGGTCAGAGGAGAATGGGACGACTGATTCAAGCTGATAGAAGAGCAACGTTGACTGAAAGAACCACTCATTACAACCGAGGTATGCAGCAAAGCATTTGTGAAGCCACAACACGCACAACCTTAAGGCGGATGGGCTACAACAGCAGAAGACCCCACCGGGTACCACTGATCTCCACTACAAATAGGAAAAAGAGGCTACAATTTGCACGAGCTCACCAAAATTGGACTGTTGAAGACTGGAAAAATGTTGCCTGGTCTGATGAGTCTCGATTTCTGTTGAGACATTCAAATGGTAGAGTCCGAATTTGGCGTAAACAGAATGAGAACATGTATCCATCCTCTGATGGCTACTTCCAGCAGGATAATGCACCATGTCACAAAGCTCGAATCATTTCAAATTGGTTCCTTGAACATGACAATGAGTTCACTGTACTAAAATGGCCCCCACAGTCACCAGATCTCAACCCAATAGAGCATCTTTGGGATGTGGTGGAACGGGAGCTTCGTGCCCTGGATGTGCATCCCTCAAATCTCCATCAACTGCAAGATGCTATCCTATCAATATGGGACAACATTTCTAAAGAATGCTATCAGCACCTTGTTGAATCAATGCCACGTAGAATTAAGGCAGTTCTGAAGGCAAAAGGGGGTCCAACACCGTATTAGTATGGTGTTCCTAATAATTCTTTAGGTGAGTGTATATATATTTTTTGGGATTACATTTGTTTACATTAATTGCTATATTTCATTTCTTTACAGTGAAACAGACAAAAACAAGGTGGAACAGCTGCCGGGACCAATTCCGCCGGGATCTGAATAGTGAAGGCCGGAGTGGGGAAGGCAGCTGCAAAAAGAGGCCATATCTGTACGCTGCTCAATTGCAGTTTTTGCGTCCGGTGATGGATCTGAGGCCGTAAGTAATTTTGTTGTGCTAAAAACCTTTTTTCCTGGTTATTATTAGTTCCTAATTTTGGTTTAGCCATAGTGGTCAAAAATGTAAGGGGTTGTGTGGCGTTGTACAATTGTTGACCTATCCTTTGTGTCGGTGAACCAAATCATTTTTTGTGGGTTAGTAACACCGGCCACCACCAATGATGAGCTGTATGATGAGACGACACGTGCAGGGCGCACATGCTGCCTCCTGTATCTTTTTATTTCCTGAGTGGCACTATTTTCTTGAACAAGTCACATAGATCTCAGCAATTAGAGCAGGAATCGAGAAGGGAAATGGGCCGTGCGCACTGCACGCATTGTCTCCTCATACAGTTGATCGTCATGGTGGTTGGCTGGTGTTCCCCTGCCAATATGAACTTGTCTACTTATCCTGTGGATAGGTAATAAATGTGAAAAGTTATGACAAAGACTGTTGCCTTTTTGTGGCCCTGAATAGCGTACCCGTTTGTGTATGTTTTGTTATGTTCATAATTTCTGGAACATACACGCTAATTTTATTATGGTGATTTTAGGATTTGGTACCTCTTCTGTACTGTAATTGACATTTACATAGTTTTAATGTTTGCTTATAAACCTCAACATGGAGTCATCAAAGTTCAACTATATAAAAATGACACATACTGAATCCGCTTTTAATAGAGTATAATGATGCTCCAACAGTGTCTGTACAGCTGAATAGTAACTACTACTACCACCATGGCCTTGTGATGCGTGCTCCATGTTATTTATTAGGAAATGATGTTCTTTTTGGTTTACATTACATATGGATGGTAGGAAGTTCAAAGCAGGCCAGATACAGAAGAGACGGAATGAATATCAGCACTGCTTTTGGTCCTTGAATGTGTATACCTCGTTTTGTGCTTGACTGATCCAAACGCCAATAACATTTTTAGAAATAGTGTCACATTTGGCGTTGTAATTAACATGAAAAATTAAATTTATTTATATTTTTAAAATTCACATTGAAGGAGATAACCCAAAATTATGATAAAATCTGTATGCATGCTAAACGTATATGTAGTTCACACACAGTTGTTTTTATTTAGAAAACATTAACTACTTTTGAAATGTAGTAGGCAAATCATGTAATATATGTTTTCATGTCATTTTCCTATACAGTACTGTGGACAGTCTTGATGAGCCTGAACCAAACCAAAAAGTCCAGGTCCGCGCTTCTAAGAAGATAGAGCTGGAAAACGCCTTGTTGAAGGAAAGCGCAGTTAAATCGTATCCCACGCTGAAACTTCCCCACAAGGACACGCCACACTGCCGACAGAAAGCTGAACAAGCTGGGCTGGGAGTTGGTTTCTGAAAGATCCCAAAGAGTGGTTACCCCTGCCCTGTGAAGTTTCGGTCGGCAGTGTGGCGTGTCCTTGTGGGGAAGTTTCAGCGTGGGATACGATTTAACTGCGCTTTCCTTCAACAAGGCGTTTTCCAGCTCTATCTCCTTAGAAGCGCGGACCTGGACTTTTTGGTTTGGTTGATTGCATGTGATAAGGAGGGAGGATCGACTCCTATTCTCAGGACTGCCGCTTAGTCTGCGACTTTTACACATAGAACGTTTTATCTTTATTTGCTATTGATGAGCCTGAAGACTCCGAGACGGCCTTAAGTGATACGCCGGCAGTTTTTTCCCCGGCAGCTAGTCCTGCCCCAAAGCCCGCTGAGGAGCCGGACCAGCCATCCCAGGCTGAGCCCACCCGATCTCCGCGGAGCCCTTCACCAGTCCAGCAGCCGCAGCCCAGGCGTCGCCGCAATGTTTTTCAATCTTGCTCTGGCAACCGACTCGGGAGATTATAGATGCCCGAGTCATAGAATTCCTTGCCCAGAGGAGGAGTGATGGCATTGAGGAGTCAATGCTGAGGGGCCTTGCTCCTTTATTGAAGCAAGTGGCCATTGAAATGCATTACGAATGTGTGGCTTCAATGGCGCTTGTTATTAAAATGTATGCCTCCCCTTACCAGGGAGACATATTGTACACTCCCAAATTAATGATCTGCGCAAGAAGATCTTGAATATCCCCACACAGCAACATGGACGCAGCTACCACCAGCCTCCACATCCACCTCAAGGGCCATCTTTCCCCCCCAACCAACTTACCAATGGTCCCAAGACCCGATAGCACCTACTTTCCAACAAAGTATTGCAACTCGGGCCACTGATCCTGGCCATATACGGCCACAATCATCTTATGGGCATGGATCGTTTACACGAGACCTTTTTGATCTTTAATGTCATATGCTCTGAAAATTTGTTTTTTTTTTTATTGTTGTTGTTTGTGTATCCTTTATTTCATTAGATGTTTCTAAAAGAAAATTTCGATCTCAAAATTTACATTGGCTTGTGTGAATTTTTTTAAAACAACAAACTTTTACAGTTCTTCAACACATTTCATAAACACATATAGACGCCCACCAGTTCACAATGTACATAAATTTTTATTTTGAGGAACATAATTTGTATTTTGATATAATGTGAACATGGGAACATAGAGTTCCCGAACTGCAATGCCTGCAGTCCCAGGTCGTCTATGCAGGGTCCTTTCCAAACCCAAACCTAATGACGTAGGAAAATCTTCCATGTCAACAGAAGAGGAAGCCTCATTAATCCTTGAATCACCAGGGTAGCATTCTCCGGATCCATCTGTATGGATGACAAGAACACCCTCCACTTGCTAGAGAGTATTCCAAAAGCGCACTCAACATACCGACGGGCACGAGTCAACCGGTAGTTGAAAATACGCCTCCTGACATCCAATCCACGCTTTTGAAAGGGCCGCATAACATGTGGAGTCAATGCAAACCCTTCATCCGCCACAATGACAAATGGAGCTGGCAGACAAGCAGATCCGGGCAGTCTTCTGGACTCAGGCAGGGCAAGCTGGTTGGCACGAAGCCGCTCACCCATTCTAGAAGCACTAAAGATGCGAGCATCTGCTGTGCTTCCATAGGCCCCAATATCAACCATTATAAACCGGTAGTTACTGTCAGCAACCGCCATAAGAACTACCAAAAAATATTGCTTATAATTGAAGAATCGGGACCCTGAGTGAGGAGGCTTCTTCACACGGATGTGCTTGCCATCCATTGCCCCAATGCAGTTGGGAAACTGCGCCGAAAGATTGAATCCCTCAGCGATCCGAACCCAATCGTCTGTCTTCGGCTTTGGCATCACCGTCTCTCGGAGTTGCTGCCAGATGACATGGCAAGTGTGACGCACAATCCGAGAAATAGTTGAGGTTCCCAAAAGAAACTCAAAATGCAGGGATGCAAAAGAGTTCCCAGTTGCAAGGAATCTGTTGGAAAAATAAATAAAAACCATATCAATAAGCAGCAAATAAAAGGGAACATGCCATACATGATTCACCAAAAATGTTGTATACGAGACATGTGTTTAAACAATCTTTGTCCAATTTACGTATTTATATAAATATATCACATGTATATGTGTGTATCAAACAAAAATTAGCAGCAATTGGGGTGTGGGCTGTACTCCAACAATTGTGTTTACGCCATTTCCATGCACAAGGTATGGGCGACTTACAGGATGATGTGAACACTCTGCATGATGATGACGTTAGAGGACGACAAATTTAAAACCTAATAAAATAAAAAAAATACCTTTAATCTTGCCATGTTATGTGTCAGGGATAAAAAAAAAAAAGAGCATAATATTTGGACATTAAGTACAAAGAAAGGTTACTTCAGCAAACATTAGCACATGTGTGGCACCAGCCATTTCCAGAAACATGTTCCTCCTGCAAGAAGCAGTGCACATTACTGTTTAAACTATAAGTAAGATATTGCTTACCTCAACGTGACGATGAGCCTTTTCTCCGGAGAAATGCTGCGCCTCATATTGGTGTCTATGAAAGTAAGGACAGTACGTAGAAACGACAGCAAGCGATCAAATGTAGACACTGACATCCGACAGAACGAAAAGAACTTCTCTGGATGCTGCCGAAGATCTTGGTAGAGGGTATGAAAGTGTCCTTTCCGGTAGAGTTGGGAAAAAAATCGGATGGACCCAAAAACGCCGCCTTCCACTAGGTTCCTTGTCCAACAAAACGGATCGCTGTCCCCATCGCCGAGAAACAAGCCAGTGCAATAAGACCTCTTCCTCTGAGTCATCGGCCATGGTAAAACAGCAAAGACAAGCAACCAAACGAACCTCTGTACCCTGTAAAGACTACAGAAAATTGCCACCAAACCAAACTCAGGTGACCAGCATATATACCAGTATCCTGGGTGGACATATTAAAATTACCCTTTTTTTTCCCTTCCTTTTTTTTTTATGGTCCGCCAAAAAAAAAACGGAAGACACACGGAAACACAACGGAACCAAAAACGGAAATGGATCACAGAACAACGGAACCCCATTTTGCGGAACGGAACACAACAACGGTCGTGTGCATGAGGCCTTACTTATAATTGCATTCCCATTTTTTTGTATTAACTCCCTAGTTAGCCTATCCATTATCCTAAAGATATTATCAGGAATCACCACAGATAATGCCTGTGGTAACCAAAACATCCTAATTAAAGCAATATTGGCATCTTGGCTACCACTGTCAACACTAATTTAGCCAGATATTGAGTGTGGATCAAAGGGAGTACGTTGTTTTTAACATAGTCTAAAAGCTGGGGTGATACATTTATACCAAGATATTTAAACCTTTCCTCTTGTTGTAGTACCTTGAGATATGGTATAATCTCACTAACTACCTTAGGATTAATATCTACCAATCTAACATTTATATCTATCATTGAAATGGATTTGTTCCAGTTTATCCACATACCAGAAAATCTAATAAATTCCTTCAGTGTACTTGAAATCTCTTTTAACCACCTCCGGACCGCCGAACGCAGCGACGCGTCCTGGAGGTGGTTGATTCATTCCGAGTGGACACGCCGGCGCGTCCTCTCGCGAGACGCGAGATTTCCTGTGAACGCGCGCACACAGGCGCGCGCGTTCACAGGAACGGAAGGTAAGCGAGTGGATCTCCAGCCTGCCAGCGGCGATCGTTTGCTGGCAGGCTGGAGATGTGATTTTTTTTAACCCCTAACATGTATATTAGACGCTGTTTTGATAACAGCGTCTAATATACCTGCTACCTGGTCCTCTGGTGGTCCCCTTTGTTTGGATCGACCACCAGAGGACACAGGTAGCTCAGTAATAAGTTGCACCAAGCACCACACTACACACCACCCCCCTGTCACTTATTAACCCCTTATTCACCCTTTATCACCCCTGATCACCCCCCTGTCATTGATCACCCCCCTGTCATTGATCACCCCCCTGTAAGGCTGCATTCAGACGTCTGCATGATTTTTACGGATCCACTGATAGATGGATCGGATCCGCAAAACGCATACGGACGTCTGAATGGAGCCTTACAGGGGCGTGATCAATGACTGTGGTGATCACCCCATATAGACTCCCTGATCACCCCCATGTCATTGATTACCCCCCTGTCATTGATCACCCCCCTGTAAAGCTCCATTCAGACGTCCGCATGATTTTTACGGATCCACTGATAGATGGATCGGATCCGCAAAACGCATACGGACGTCTGAATGGAGCCTTACAGGGGCGTGATCAATGACTGTGGTGATCACCCCATATAGACTCCCTGATCACCCCCCTGTCATTGATCACCCCCCTGTAAAGCTCCATTCAGACGTCCGCATGATTTTTACGGATCCACTGATAGATGGATCGGATCCGCAAAACGCATACGGACGTCTGAATGGAGCCTTACAGGGGCGTGATCAATGACTGTGGTGATCACCCCATATAGACTCCCTGATCACCCCCATGTCATTGATTACCCCCCTGTCATTGATCACTCCCCTGTAAAGCTCCATTCAGACGTCCGCATGATTTTTACGGATCCACTGATAGATGGATCGGATCCGCAAAACGCATACGGACGTCTGAATGGAGCCTTACAGGGGCGTGATCAATGACTGTGGTGATCACCCCATATAGACTCCCTGATCACCCCCATGTCATTGATTACCCCCCTGTCATTGATCACCCCCCTGTAAAGCTCCATTCAGACGTCCGCATGATTTTTACGGATCCACTGATAGATGGATCGGATCCGCAAAACGCATACGGACGTCTGAATGGAGCCTTACAGGGGCGTGATCAATGACTGTGGTGATCACCCCATATAGACTCCCTGATCACCCCCATGTCATCGATTACCCCCCTGTCATTGATCACCCCCCTGTAAAGCTCCATTCAGACGTCCGCATGATTTTTACGGATCCACTGATAGATGGATCGGATCCGCAAAACACATACAGGCGTCTGAATGGAGCCTTACAGGGGGGTGATCACCCCATATAGACTCCCTGATCACCCCCCTGTCATTGATCACCCCCCTGTCATTGATCACCCCCCTGTAAGGCTGCATTCAGATGTCCGTATGATTTTTACGGATGGATCGGATCCGCAAAACACATACGGACATCTGAATGGAGCCTTATAGGGGGGTGATCAATGACAGGGGGGTGATCACCCCATATAGACTCCCTGATCACCCCCTGGCATTGATCACCCCCCTGTCATTGATCACCCCCCTGTCAGGCTCCATTCAGACATTTTTTTGGCCCAAGTTAGCGGAAATTATTATTTTTTTTCTTACAAAGTCTCATATTCCACTAACTTGTGTCAAAAAATAAAATCTCACATGAACTCACCATACCCCTCACGGAATCCAGATGCGTAAAATTTTTTTGAAATTTATATTCCAGACTTCTTCTCACGCTTTAGGGCCCCTAGAATGCCAGGGCAGTATAAATACCCCACATGTGACCCCATTTCAGAAAGAAGACACCCCCAGGTATTCCGTGAGGGGCATATTGAGTCCATGAAAGATTGAAATTTTTGTCCCAAGTTAGCGGAAAGGAAGACTTTGTGAGAAAAAAATAAATAAAATCAATTTCCGCTAACTTGTGCCAAAAAAAAAAAAATTCTATGAACTCGCCATGCCTCTCATTGAATACCTTGGGGTGTCTTCTTTCCAAAATGGGGTCACATGTGGGGTATTTATACTGCCCTGGCATTCTAGGGACCCTAAAGCGTAAGAAGAAGTCTGGGATCCAAATGTCTAAAAATGCCCTCATAAAAGGAATGTGGGCCCCTTTGCGCATCTAGGCTGCAAAAAAGTGTCACACATCTGGTATCGCCGTACTCAGGAGAAGTTGGGCAATGTGTTTTGGGGTGTCATTTTACATATACCCATGCTGGGTGAGATAAATATCTTGGTCAAATGCCAACTTTGTATAAAAAAATGGGAAAGGTTGTCTTTTGCCGAGATATTTCTCTCACCCAGCATGAGTATATGTAAAAAGACACCCCAAAACACATTGCCCAACTTCTCCTGAATACGGCGATACCACATGTGTGACACTTTTTTGCAGCCTAGGTGGGCAAAGGGGCCCACATTCCCATGAGCACCTTTAGGATTTCACAGGTCATTTACCTACTTACCACACATTAGGGCCCCTAGAAAATGCCAGGGCAGTATAACTACCCCACAAGTGACCCCATTTTGGAAAGAAGACACCCCAAGGTATTCCGTGAGGGGCATGGCGAGTTCCTAGAATTTTTTATTTTTTGTCACATGTTAGTGGAAAATGATGATTTTTTTTTTTTTATTACAAAGTCTCATATTCCACTAACTTGTGACAAAAAATAAAAACTTCCATGAACTCACTATGCCCATCACGAAATACCTTGGGGTGTCTTCTTTCCAAAATGGGGTCACTTGTGGGGTAGTTATACTGCCCTGGCATTCTAGGGGCCCAAATGTGTGGGTAAGGAGTTTGAAATCAAATTCTGTAAAAAATGCCCTGTGAAATCCGAAAGGTGCCCTTTGGAATGTGGGCCCCTTTGCCCACCTAGGCTGCAAAAAAGTGTCACACATGTGGTATCTCCGTACTCGGGAGAAGTTGGGGAATGTGTTTTGGGGTGTCATTTTACATATACCCATGCTGGGTGAGAGAAATATCTTGGTCAAATGCCAACTTTGTATAAAAAAATGGGAAAAGTTGTCTTTTGCCAAGATATTTCTCTCACCCAGCATGGGTATATGTAAAATGACACCCCAAAACACATTCCCCAACTTCTCCTGAATACGGAGATACCACATGTGTGACACTTTTTTGCAGCCTAGGTGGGCAAAGGGGCCCACATTCCTATGAGCACCTTTAGGATTTCACAGGTCATTTACCTACTTACCACAAATTAGGGCCCCTAGAAAATGCCAGGGCAGTATAACTACCCCACAAGTGACCCCATTTTGGAAAGAAGACACCCCAAGGTATTCCGTGAGGGGCATGGCGAGTTCCTAGAATTTTTTATTTTTTGTCACATGTTAGTGGAAAATGATGATTTTTTTTTTATTATTACAAAGTCTCATATTCCACTAACTTGTGACAAAAAATAAAAACTTCCATGAACTCACTATGCCCATCACGAAATACCTTGGGGTGTCTTCTTTCCAAAATGGGGTCACTTGTGGGGTAGTTATACTGCCCTGGCATTCTAGGGGCCCAAATGTGTGGTAAGGAGTTTGAAATCAAATTCTGTAAAAAATGCCCTGTGAAATCCGAAAGGTGCTCTTTGGAATGTGAGCCCCTTTGCCCACCTAGGCTGCAAAAAAGTGTCACACATGTGGTATCTCCGTACTCGGGAGAAGTTGGGGAATGTGTTTTGGGGTGTCATTTTACATATACCCATGCTGGGTGAGAGAAATATCTTGGTCAAATGCCAACTTTGTATAAAAAAATGGGAAAAGTTGTCTTTTGCCAAGATATTTCTCTCACCCAGCATGGGTATATGTAAAATGACACCCCAAAACACATTCCCCAACTTCTCCTGAATACGGAGATACCACATGTGTGACACTTTTTTGCAGCCTAGGTGGGCAAAGGGGCCCACATTCCCATGAGCACCTTTAGGATTTCACAGGTCATTTACCTACTTACCACACATTAGGGCCCCTAGAAAATGCCAGGGCAGTATAACTACCCCACAAGTGACCCCATTTTGGAAAGAAGACACCCCAAGGTATTCCGTGAGGGGCATGGCGAGTTCCTAGAATTTTTTATTTTTTGTCACATGTTAGTGGAAAATGATGATTTTTTTTTTTTTATTACAAAGTCTCATATTCCACTAACTTGTGACAAAAAATAAAAACTTCCATGAACTCACTATGCCCATCACGAAATACCTTGGGGTGTCTTCTTTGCAAAATGGGGTCACTTGTTGGGTAGTTATACTGCCCTGGCATTCTAGGGGCCCAAATGTGTGGTAAGGAGTTTGAAATCAAATTCTGTAAAAAATGCCCTGTGAAATCCGAAAGGTGCTCTTTGGAATGTGGGCCCCTTTGCCCACCTAGGCTGCAAAAAAGTGTCACACATGTGGTATCTCCGTACTCAGGAGAAGTTGGGGAATGTGTTTTGGGGTGTCATTTTACATATACCCATGCTGGGTGAGAGAAATATCTTGGTCAAATGCCAACTTTGTATAAAGAAATGGGAAAAGTTGTCTTTTGCCAAGATATTTCTCTCACCCAGCATGGGTATATGTAAAATGACACCCCAAAACACATTCCCCAACTTCTCCTGAATACGGCGATACCACATGTGTGACACTTTTTTGCAGCCTAGGTGGGCAAAGGGGCCCACATTCCAAAGAGCACCTTTCGGATTTCACAGGCCATTTTTTACAGAATTTGATTTCAAACTCCTTACCACACATTTGGGCCCCTAGAATTCCAGGGCAGTATAACTACCCCACAAGTGACCCCATTTTGGAAAGAAGACACCCCAAGGTATTCGCTGATGGGCATAGTGAGTTCATTGAAGTTTTTATTTTTTGTCACAAGTTAGTAGAATATGAGACTTTGTAAGAAGAAAAAAAAAAAATCATCATTTTCCACTAACTTGTGACAAAAAATAAAAAATTCTAGGAACTCGCCATGCCCCTCACGGAATACCTTGGGGTGTCTTCTTTCCAAAATGGGGTCACTTGTGGGGTAGTTATACTGCCCTGGCATTCTAGGGGCCCAAATGTGTGGTAAGGAGTTTGAAATCAAATTCTGTAAAAAATGGCCTGTGAAATCCGAAAGGTGCTCTTTGGAATGTGGGCCCCTTTGCCCACCTAGGCTGCAAAAAAGTGTCACACATGTGGTATCTCCGTATTCAGGAGAAGTTGGGGAATGTGTTTTGGGGTGTCATTTTACATATACCCATGCTGGGTGAGAGAAATATCTTGGCAAAAGACAACTTTTCCCATTTTTTTATACAAAGTTGGCATTTGACCAAGATATTTCTCTCACCCAGCATGGGTATATGTAAAATGACACCCCAAAACACATTCCCCAACTTCTCCTGAGTACGGCGATAACAAATGTGTGACACTTTTTTACAGCCTAGGTGGGCAAAGGGGCCCACATTCCAAAGAGCACCTTTCGGATTTCACCGGCCATTTTTTACAGAATTTGATTTCAAACTCCTTACCACACATTTGGGCCCCTAGAATGCCAGGGCAGTATAACTACCCCACAAGTGACCCCATTTTGGAAAGAAGACACCCAAAGGTATTCGCTGATGGGCATAGTGAGTTCATAGGACTTTTTTTTTTTTGTCACAAGTTAGTGGAATATGAGACTTTGTAAGAAAAAAAAAAAAATCAAAAAAAAAAATCATCATTTTCCGCTAACTTGTGACAAAAAATTAAAAGTTCTATGAACTCACTATGCCCATCAGCGAATACCTTAGGGTGTCTACTTTCCGAAATGGGGTCATTTGTGGGGTGTTTGTACTGTCTGGGCATTGTAGAACCTCAGGAAACATGACAGGTGCTCAGAAAGTCAGAGCTGCTTCAAAAAGCGGAAATTCACATTTTTGTACCATAGTTTGTAAACGCTATAACTTTTACCCAAACCATTTTTTTTTTACCCAAACATTTTTTTTTTATCAAAGACATGTAGAACAATAAATTTAGAGCAAAATTTATATATGGATGTCGTTTTTTTTTGCAAAATTTTACAACTGAAAGTGAAAAATGTCATTTTTTTGCAAATAAATCGTTAAATTTCGATTAATAACAAAAAAAGTAAAAATGTCAGCAGCAATGAAATACCACTAAATGAAAGCTCTATTAGTGAGAAGAAAAGGAGGTAAAATTCATTTGGGTGGTAAGTTGCATGACCGAGCAATAAACGGTGAAAGTACTGTAGGTCAGAAGTGTAAAAAGTGGCCTGGTCTTTCAGGGTGTTTAAGCACTGGGGGCTGAGGTGGTTAAAGAGGCTTTGTTTTTTTTGCAGATTCATTTTAACAATGCCTTTCCTTGTGCGCAAAATGGCAAGAATAGGACATGTTCTATTGCAACGTGCCAGTCCGCAGGGGTAGAAAGTGTGAGGTTCACGGTGGGCTGGAATGTACAAACAGTTCATCGGTTACTCACGGTTTAGCAGGTTGGGCCAGCAGTGCAGTGAAGAGGAGAACAGCACTGGATTCTCTAGGGCACACTTCGTTACAGGGGACACCGGCCAGGTGGTGATTGAGGTGCCCTTGATGGTAAATGGTTGCTGAGTGCTTGTGCTGCTGGGCCCCTGGTTTAAGTTTTGTTGTGATGCCAGCACCTTGGTGGTGCAAAATGTTGAGAGTGGTAGTGGTATGGAGTTAGAAGAACGAGGCAGGTTTAAATCTAACGGTATACTTTACAATAACCAGGTTCTTGATAACAGTTTATATCCAGTTATGAAACAGTCTCTGGTATACATGCAAGTTGGATGTGATTAATCACAGTAACAGGCTGTACTTGTAGTAATGTGTCGGGCTAGGGTAGTTAGTTATGTACTCACTGATATTCAGCTCTTTGCCTTGCTTCAGTCTCAGTTGAGGCAGTTCAAGTCCTCGTCTTCTAAACACAAGCGATGCAACAGAAATCTTATCTGTCCTTGAAATAACGGTAAGGCTGCCAGAAGCTAATAAGTCCTACACCTAAATACAAAGGCGCCTAGGGCCTATAATAATGGCTTTGTCCTTCCTTTGTCTTTATCCAACAATAAACTAGACCAAGATTCACTTGCTACTCCTGAAGAGTGGATGGTAAAATAGAGACTTTTCCTCTGCCTGACTTCCTGGCTTGATACTGAGATCCAATGATGGCTCCTCTGGGCTGTGGAGCCCAAAGGAGAGAGCTTGAGAGGAGACCTCTCCTGCCTCCTCCACATTCCTATCCTCAACCACTACATCTTGCCAACTAAAAAAACTCCCTTAGCTAGGCCTGAACTACACTATATATACTGTGATGCTACCCCCTCTAGTGGTGGATGTATGTAATGCACCTGACAGCCTGGTAAGAAGGGGTTTCACACAGTAGTACATTACAGCATGAAATTACAGAAGATGACAAAAAGCTTTTGCAGTTTCCACATAAGCTAGTGAGACGCTGCACTATTTTTTTGCACAACAGACATTCGAACAAGGAATGCACACAGTGTCATTTTTTTTTTTTTTTTTCAAGCCCCATTGAAATTAATGGTTCTGTATATGGACCTGTAAAAAAACGGAAAGGAAATGGAAGAAAAATAAGTTTGTGTGCATGAGCCCTTAGATTGAGGTCTGGAATTTGACTGGGCCATTGCAACAACTTGGTTCTTTTGTTTTTAAGCCATTCCATTGTAAATTTGCTTGGGATCATTGTCCTGTTGCATGACCTAGTTTCAGCCAAGCTTTAACTGTGGGATAGATGGCCTCACATTTGATTATTTTTTCTCCCTTTTTTTTTTTCTTTATAAATTTTTAGAAATATATAAATAAAAAAATAAAAAAAAACAGAAGACCCAACCCACCACCCCACAAAGTGGAGGGGCAAAAAACCCCACAACTAAACAAAATATAATACAGTTCCAGTGCGATGAGAGATACTTTTAAAACTGTATAATAGTTTTATTTCTTACTCCAAATATCCTATTTTTTGTTAAAGGGGTTGTCCGTGTTCAGAGCTGAACCCGGACATACCCTTATTTTCACCCAGGCAGCCCCCCTGAGGCTAGCATCGGAGCATCTTATGCTCTTTTGTTTTCAATAACACACTGCCGGGCGGAAACCTCCGCCCGTCAGTGTGTTCGGTGACGTCACCGGCTCTGATGGGCGGTCTTTAGCTCTGCCCTAGCTGTTTTACTGGCTAGAGCAGCGCTAAATCCCGCCCATCAGTGCCGGTGACGTCACCAGGCTTCCTGGCAGCCCCATAGAGAGCCCCGGTACGTCACCGGATCTCCGAAAAATGCCTTTGCCCTGCGCGATTTAGCTCCGATGTTCAAGTCAGGGGGGCTGCCAGGGTGCAAATGGAGGTATGTCCGGGTTCAGCTCTGAACCCTGACAACCCCTTTAAATTGGTCTAATTTACCATTTATAATAGCCCATCTTTTTACATATTGTATAGTTTAACCTGCTAAGGATTCCTATTCTTTCAAGAGTGGCAATTTATTTGATATCCATTTAACCAGAATCTTTTTCTTAGCTAAGAAAAAAGTAAATGTCCTACGATAATCGTTCTCTCTAAAGGAATATAAAATTTTTCTAAATTCCCTAATACACATGTCCAGGGGGGGTATTAAAATCTTAAAGGGGTTTTCCCATAATTAATGTAAAAAATGAAAATCAGACATAATATAGAACATGGCAATCTCTTTGTAACAAACCAAGAACCAACCCTGGACCTCACATGGACCCAGAGATCTCCCCATTCATTGCTCTGCTACATTGTTATCTAGCTGACAACTGAAGGGGAGTGTATTTGCTGCTGCAGCTCAGGAGGCATGTCCTTTCTGCTGGAGCTTTCTCCTTATCAGAGCTCAGGAGGCAGTTGAAGGATGAAATTGAACATGTGCGTCCATCTCAGTGAGCCAGACAAAGAAATAGGACAAAGTACAAAACAGGTGGCGCTATACAAATACATTTTATTAAATAACTGAGCGGCTATTGTGAATTTTTAAATACATGCAATTATAAAAGGATTCAGATCCAGGTGCTGGTTTGAAAACTGTAGAATATTTTTCGTGGCACAACTCCTTTAATCTTTAACAGCTCATTAATCCCTTAAGTACCAGGGCCATTTTTGGTTTTGCATTTTTGTTTTTTTCCCTCCCCATGTTCCAATAGCCATAACTTTTTTATTTTTCTGTTCATAATTCCCTTCATATCCAGACCAGTGTCTTCCCAAGGGGCACAATTCTAAAGTATCCTTTTGGATTCCAGAGTCAACTGCTATTATAGCTGCACTTTCAGCAGCCAAAAAGTATAACTTCCATTTCGGAACTGCCAACCCCCCTTTCCTGAGGACATTGTATATATCCCTTACTTATGATTGCATTCCCATTTTTCAGTATTAACTCCCTAGTTAGCCTATCCATTATCCTAAAGATATTATCAGGAATCACCACTGAACTCTTTCTAAACACAGATAATGCCTGTGGTAACCAAAACATCTTAATTAAAGCAATATTGGCATCTTGGCTACCACTGTCAACACTAATTTAGCCAGATATTGACTGTGGATCAAAGGGAGTACGTTGTTTTTAACATAGTCTGAAAGTTGGGGTGATAAATATATACTAAGATATTGTATAATATCACTAACTACCTTAGGATTTATATCTACCAATCTAACATTCATATCTATCATTAAAATGGATTTGTTCCAGTTTATCCACATACCAGAAAATCTAATAAATTCCTTCAGTGTACTTGAAATCTCTTTTAAAGAGGCTTTGTTTTTTTGCCGGTTCATTGTAACAATGCCTGTCCTTGTGCGCAAAATGGACAAGAATAGGACATGTTCTATTTTTTTGCGTAACAGACATGCAGACACGGAATGCACACATAAGCCCCATAAATGCTGGTGTCCTGTGGAGTCTAAACACGATAAAATACTGGGCTTTATTATTAGATATCTTTGTGCCAAAATGTTTTCCCAATATTCAAAAGAGATCGATTCCACAGTATTCTTTTCCCATTACTCGTTTCAATAGTTTTTATTGAATTTTTGACAGCGATGCCAGCTTATACTTTTAGGAGTAGGAATCTTCCAAAATGGTAAATGCAACAACTCCCTCAAGGAGTATGGGGCGGCTTGTGATGCTTCCAGATGTACCCAGGGTAGATCCTGGGACAACTGAACCCAGCCCTTCAGCATTGAGACCAATGTAGATACATAGTACAATTTTAGATCTGGTAGCGCTAAACCTCCCATACGTCTTTCCCTAGTTAAAATATTATGGGCGATCCTGGGGTGTTTCCCTTCCCAAATATATTCAGAAAGTAATGCTTGTGCTCGGGAGAAGAACCTCTCCGGGAGGCAGGCTGCGATACATATATAAAAACTTAGGGAGTATAAACATTTTAAACGTAGCAATCTTACCCATCCACGAGGCATCATATTTAGCAAATTCTATAAGTTCCTTTTCTGTGGAGATTAGGAGAGAGTCATAGTTTAGTGAGTACAATTGGGCTGGGGTATGTGACATATTGATGCCTAAGTATTTAATGCTAAGGTGCTGCCAATCAAACGTCCAAGTGTTACGAAGGTTCAACACCAAGGCCTCTGGTAAGTTGATAGGTAGGGCTTGCGTTTTGGAGGAATTAAGGTGGTAGTACGAAAGGTCACCATAATGAGAGATTTGGGCCATAACTGCCGACAGGGACTCTTCTGGATTTGTGAGGGTTAGGCACACGTCATCTGCATATAAGGATATTACATGGGGTCGCCCACCCTCGGTAACCCCTGAAATATTGGTGTCCTGTCTAATCGCCTGGACCAACGGTTCTATGGCTATTATAAAAATAAGGGGAGATAGGGGACAGCTGTGTCTAGTGCCATTCGTGAGCTCGAACACATCCGACAAGGCTCCATTTACAAATGTTCTGGCCGTAGGGTTACTATAGAGTGCTCTAACGGCGGTGAGAATGGGGCCAATGAAACCCAGTTGTTTAAGCACCGAGAAGGCGAACAACCAACGAAGTCTATTGAACGCCTTCTCGGCCAACGCGGGAATCCCACTCTTCTGAACATGATGAAAAATACCTAGCAGGCGTCTCGTGTTATAGTAGGTCTGACGGGTCGGGATGAAGCCAGCCTGGTCCACATGAATAATGGAAGGTAGAATTTTAGCTAAACGGGTGGTCAATAACTTTGCATATATTTTGACATCCTGGTTTAGGAGGGAGATGGGCCTAAAATTCTAGGGTCTATCAGGTAATTTGCCGAGTTTAGGGAGGGTGATAATAAGGGCTTGTAGATTTTCAGCCGGCGGAGATCCCTGGGACATTGCAGCTTGACAGAAGTCTCTTAGGTAGGGGCTAATAATCTGCTTAAAATGTTTATAATAATGACTGGCAAAGCCATCGGGGCCAGGGGCTTTGTCTCTAGGGAGAGACGCAATCACCGCCTCCACTTCCTCGATAGTAATAGGAGAGTTAAGGTCCTAAAGCTGGGAACTAGTTAGTGTGGGTAAATGTAGGGAATTGAGATACATACTAACCCGGTCGTCTAGGTCCGCTGGGGTGGGGTGGGAATTTTGTAAATTATAAAGATTGGCATAGTATGATTGAAAGCCATTAGCAATGTCTATAGGGGAGTAAACTTTCTCCTGTGAATAGGGATGGATAAGGTGAGGGATTCTGCTTTTTGTATGACGTGCCTTAAATCTAGACACCAAAAGTTTACCCGCTTTGTTATTCTGTGAATAATAAGTCGCTTTTGTTTTGCAAAGCATTTTCTCGTTGGAGGAAAGCATATAACCTCTCAACTCCTGTCTGAGGCGTCTAAGCTCATCTGCTAACAAAGGAGTAGAATTTGTTTTGTTATTCGCCTCCACTAATTGTAGTTGGGACAGGATGTTAGATATCTTTGCTTCCAGTCGCTTTTTACATATCGCACCCTGCTGTATAAAGGACCCCCGGATGCAGGCCTTGTGAGCGTTCCACAGAGTCACTGGGTCTGTGTGAGAGGAATCATTAAATTTGACAAAATCTTTGAAATCTGCTTTTATGCGAGAGCCATACTGAGGTTCTGAGAGCAAAAGGGGGTTACTCCGCCACAAGTATACTTGCGGGGAGTTAATAGATTCAGAAAACGCCAAGGTAATAGCTGCATGGTCTATGGAGGAATTTTGCACGTGAGGGAGGAGTGCTCTAGCTACAAGAAACATGTCAATCCTGGAATACATATTATAAACCCCAGAATGAAATGAGTAATCTCTAGCAGACACATGGTGGATACGCCAGATGTCATATAGCTCCTCCTTCCAGAAGGTAGTAGCGAGGGAAGGGGTGGCCCGCATTGGGGAGGTGGAAGTATTCACAGACGGATCTGCTGTCAGATTAAAATCTCCACATATCACCAGTTTTCCCTGTTGTTTCTTATGGACCAGCTTCATTAACTTGTGAAAGAAATGTATTTGGCCCTGGTTCGGAGCATACAGAGACACTACAGTGAATAATACATTATTGAGAGTGCATATCAGTATAACAAATAGTCCATGAGGATCTATGTGGTCAGCTACATGGGAAAATGCTACCGTGTTTTTGATAGCTAACAATATTCTTTTCCCATTACTATACAGTATTTTAAAGGTGAATTCAAAAGTGCTCCCCTAATCATTTGCTTACAGAGTCTAGACAAAAAAAACCCATTTTTTTTATCAATGTGCTTCAAGGGTAATTCCAATTTACTTTCCTCCCCTTCATAATAATAAAACAGATCTTTGCTCTTTAATATCCATGTTAGTCTCAAATACAAAAACAAACAATCTTGAGCATTTTACAACATAATCTTTTTGCAAATCATTAATGACACCATTTTGCCCCCTACCGTAACTGATTTATGAATCTAATACCTTTTTTTAATCCATCCAACATATCCTCTAATTTTCTTTCCCCATTTATGTCCAATTTATCCCATATTGGTATTTTAGGTATACAATATTTTGTTCCAAAACCTTTTAAGTAAATATTCAATTTCTGTCAAGGTTATAAAAAAAATCTACTTGTTTTGTAGATCTTTTTAGTTTCATTTCCATAATTTCCTTCATATCCAGATCAGTGTCTTCCCAAGGTGCACAAATCTAAAGTATCCTTTGGATTCCAGAGTCATCAACTGCTATTATAGCTGTACTTTGAGCAGCCAAAAAGTATAACTTCCAGTTCGGAACTGCCAACCCTCCTTTCCTGAGGACATTGTATATATCCCTTACTTATCCTTGCATTCCCATTTTTCCATATTAACTCCCTAGCCTATCCATTATCCTAAAGATATTATCAGAAATCACCACTGAACTCTTTCTTAACACAGATAATGCCTGTGGTAACCAAAACATCTTAATTAAAGCAATATTGGCATCTTGGCTACCACTGTCAACACTAATTCAGCCAGATCTTGACTTTGTTACGCCAACTGTGGATCAAAGGGAGTACGTTATTTTTTAACATAGTCTGAAAGCTGGTTGATACACTTATACCAAGCTATTTAAACCTTTTTTCTTGTTGTAGTACCTTGAGATATGATATAATCTCACTAACTACCTTAGGATTCATATCTACCAATCTACCATTCATATCTATCATTAAAATGGATTTGTTCCAGTTTATCCACATACCAGAAAATCTAATAAATTCCTTCAGTGTACTTGAAATCTCTTTTAAAGAGGCATTTACGTTACTCATAAAGATCAAAAGATCATCCGCATACATTTAAAACCACAAATTCTACAATTCTCTCTTATTTTACATGCCAGTACTTTAACCACCAGGGAGAACAACAGTGGAGAAACAGGACAGTTCTGTCGAGTACCCCTAGTGAGGGGAAAAGATGAGGATCTCTGCCCCCCTATACAGAATGTCACCTGTGGTTTTCTATATATCAGTTTTAACCAACCAATATATTTAAAACGTAACCCCATGGCCTTCATAGCCTCCCACAGAAAAGTCCATTATTAAATGCTTTGGTTGCATCAAGGGATGGGATCACCCTTCCTCCATCCCCCACCGAAAGTCTTCATATGTTATCCATTGTTGTTTTCCTCGGCATAAATCCACAGTTGTCGAAACAACTGAACTACGTAATAACAGACTCCAATCTCCCTGCCAATACATTTGCTCAATATCAGTATTAAGCAGGGAAATTGGCCTGTATGAATCAAGCTCCATCTGACTTTTTCCTGGTTTACATATCAATGCAATATCTGCTTCATACATTGATTTTGGTAACTCATCCAATTTATTGGCGTCTTCAAACATTGAAAGTAATTCAGATTTTAAACCTGACTCATACAACTGATATGTTTTGGAGGATAGCCCATCTGGTTCGGGTGATTTGTTTGAGAGACTATTAATTGCCTTAGTAATCTCATCATATCTAATTGGAGCACCCAAACTGTCACAATAGTCAACAGTAAGGAATTTAAAATTAATTCCCTTGAAATACTAGTACACTGAGATCGACACATCTCTGAAAAATAGCCTTGAAAAAGCTCTAATATGACTCTCATTCTGCACGATCCTTCAATTTTTGTCCCTAATTGCACCAATACTTTTACAATCTACTTTTGTGCTAATTATTTACTATCAGAACCCAGGACCCAGGTCAGGCTTAAATACATGGCAATCCTGGATGCCGTTGTAAGGAGTCCAGTTGCCATAGTAACTATTGGGCCGCTGCTATCACAGTGAAGCGGCCTGATGGGGGAAAGAGGGACCAACTCCCTCTGTTAACCCCATGGATGCTACAGGGAGCTACTGACTGCATCATCTAAGGGGTTAAACGGCCAAAATAAGTGCCAGCACCAATATCGCCCATTTCAGCAGACTTAAGCAGCAACTTTTCCAATTTCCAATATTTATGTAATTCTCAAAACTTTTGGCCACGACATTCCAAATCATATATTCTACACTAGAGTATAATATAATGTCCCTCCTTGTCTCCCCAATAAGTGAATTTACATTTCTTTTTGACTACTATGCTGACTCCTCTGGAATAGGTAGAATAACAAATATTGAACATCAATTCCAGCCATTTTTTACTTAGACAATTAAGTTCTTCTTTTACCAAATGGGTCTCTTGCAGGCATATTATATCTGTATAATTTATTAGCTAAATT
Source organism: Bufo bufo (assembly GCF_905171765.1). Taxonomy (NCBI): domain Eukaryota; kingdom Metazoa; phylum Chordata; class Amphibia; order Anura; family Bufonidae; genus Bufo; species Bufo bufo. The sequence continues at coordinate 109,246,972 of NC_053391.1, forward strand.
AAATACCGCCAACCTTTTCAGCTGGTCCCACCTCCAAAACCCAACAAACCCCAGATAGCCCTCCTCATACATTAATATGCAATCCAGAGGCCCCCTTCAAGCATGATGCCCACTGCTAGCCTACATCCAGAGTAAAAACTTATACAAACTAATGCAAAAAAAAAGATTCCACCACGTCTAATTATATTATTTCAAGCTCTTCTATCCTGAAACTTTAGGATATCTCTCTATCCATCTCATTTCCTCTTTTGGACAGGTAAACTAAAGTAGCCCCTTCAAAAACAATCGTCAGTTTTGCTGGAAATTGAACGTTATTTTCCCTTAGGAGCTCCCTTAGTTCATAAATGACTTCCTTTCTTTTTAAGTTGTTTAAGGTGCAAAATCAATAATATGACCGTTCCATTTCAAATCCAGGTTATCTCTGTTTCTATGAAGCGCTGTTTCTTAATCCCTAGATGACAACATTTTAACCAGAATTGGCCATGGAAGACTTCAGGGGGTGGAGAGCAAAGTGGAATCCTATGGGCTCTATCAACAAAATGCAAATGTCAAAATGAGTCTGCCCCAAACATTTCCTTTAACCATCCTTCCATGAATGCAACTATGTCATCATCTTCCACTTTTTCTGGGAATCTAACACATTTAAAGGGGTTGAACCCGGACATACCCAAATTTTCACCCAGGCAGCCTCCCTGTTGTGAGCTTCGGAGCATTCCATGCTCTCTCTTTCCCTGCGCTGGATTGTGCAGGGCAAGGGCTCTTTTCTTTATAATAACACACTGCTGGGCAGAGGCTTCCCCCAGCAGTGTTCCTAGCCATTTTACAGGCTAGGGCAGCGTTATAACCCGCCCATCAAAGCCAATGACATCACGGGTCTGACTGCTGGGCGGAAGCCTCCACCTAGCTTACCCATGGAGAGCCCAGTACGTCACTCCATAAAATGCCTTTGCCGTGTGCGATTTAGTGCAATAGATTAAGTAAAGTGCACACCTTGGCTTAATAAAAAAACAAAAAAAATCAAACAGCAGTCTAATGCCTATCTATTTCTCTTGAATCCAATTTCCACAGGGTTAAATCTGACTTCTTCACTATGTACATCTTCAAAGGCAATTTTTTTCTGATTGCATTTTACTCATTTTGGACTAAAAATCATTTTTTCAATTGGTCTTTATTAAAAATATTGAGCCATTCTGTCACAAAGGGTTAACAGTTTTTTAGCTCTGTGACTGGTACTTTCACTTTGTGTGTTCTAATAACCCTTATCTCTAAATAAGGCTACTTTCACACTTGCGCTTTTCCTTTCCGCTATTGAGATCCATCACAGGATCTCAATAGCGGAAGAAAACGCTTCTGTTTTGTCCCCATTAATTGTCAATGGGGACAAAACTGAACTGAAGTAAACGGAATGGCTATGTAAAAGATAATAGAACCGGATCCGTTCATAATGAATGCAGGCAGTTGTATTATTAGAATGGAAGCATTTTTGCTGATCCATGACAGATCTAGCAAAAACGCTGGTGTGAAAGTAGCCTAACTAAGAGGTCCTAAACACATAAGGTCCTTTTACACGGGACGATGTACAAGTAGATTGTCGGGAAGGAAGGTTTTCTTTTTACATGCACCGATCTCCTCCAGCTCCTCCCGAGTATAGAGAGGAGCGATGGCTAATGCCATCGCTCTTTCCTATACTGACTCATTGTACATAGCACCATATGCTGTCGGCATGGGGCGGATTAAGTGCATGATAGGCCCGGGGCTGTCTAGCCAACTTGGGCCCCTCCATTTTAGTTTAGTTTTTTTTTTGTATGAAGAGGCTTCATGAGCGCCACAGTCTCTTCCTAGGCCATATGACATCTTCAGACAAAAAAAAAAATACCCCAAATTGGGTCCTAAACTAAAAAATTTGGTCGCCAAATTTAAAATACATATAATTATAATAAAAAAGACATGGAGGAGAACATCCAGTGACATCTCCTGTCATGTAGACCTTCTCTTTCCTCTTTTCCTCCATTTGACCCAGACCACCATGGTAAATTCTTTCAGCCACATCTCGTCTCTACAGTTTGTAACACAGACACGTTAGATTTCTCAATTTTTCCATCAACCTCCTCATCCTGGTGTCCCCACAGTGTGATCCTGCTTCCACCCCCAATACTGTGCCCGTGGTGCCCCCAATGCCCCAGGTACTATACTGCTGAAAAAATTGTGACCCTAATAGACATAATTGGAGTCATTTATCAAACTGTTGTAAAGTAGAACTGGATTTTCAAAAGAGCTGTCAAATATGAAAGGTGGAATCTGATTGGCTGCTATGGGCAACTAAGCCAGTTCTACTTTATACCAGTTTGATAAATTACCCCAAATGTTCCTATAGTGTCCACAGCAGCTATAATGTCCCTTAGAGTGCCCCGAGTAATAATACCACCCTCTATTGTGCTCCAGGCAATAATCCCTGTATAGTGTCCCCAAAAATAATAGAACTGCCCCTACAGTGCCTCCCAATAGCAACACCCCCATATAGTAATTTCCACCACACTGCCCCCACATAGTAATCACCCATTGTAATTTTCCCCCACACAGTAATTTCCCCCAAACTGCCCCCATATAGTAGTTTGCCCCACACAGTAATTTCACCTACATAGTAATTTGCCCCACACTGCCCCCACATAGTAATTTCCACCACACTGCCCCCACATAGTAATTTCCACCACACTGCCCCCACATAGTAATTTCCGCCACACTGCCCCCACATAGTAATTTCCCCCACACTGCCCCCACATAGTAATTTGCTCCATACTGCCCCACATAGTAATTTTCCCCCACATTGCAATTCCCCCACACTGTCCCCAGATAGCAATTTCCCCCACACTGCCCCCATACAAAAGTTTCCCCCACATAGTAATTTGTCCCCACATAGCAATTTCCCCACATATAAATTACCCCACACTGTCCCCACATAGCAATTTCCCCCACACAATAGTTTCCCCCACATAGTAATTTGTCCATTATCCTAAAGATATTATCAGAAATCACCACTGAACTCTTTCTTAACACATAAAATGCCTGTGGTAACCAAAACATCTTAATATTGGCATCTTGGTTACCACTGTCAACACTAATTCAGCCAGATCTTGACTTTATTACGCCAACTGTGGATCAAAGGGAGTACGTTATTTTTAACATACTCTGAAAGCTGGTTGATACATTTATACCAAGATATTTCAACCTTTTTTCTTGTTGTAGTACCTTGAGATATGGTATAATCTCACTAACTACCTTAGGATTCATATCTACCAATCTACCATTCATATCTATCATTCAAATGGATTTGTTCCAGTTTATCCACATACCAGAAAATCTAATAAATTCCTTCAGTATACTTGAAATCTCTTTTAAAGAGGCATTTACGTTACTCATAAAGATCAAAAGATCATCCGCATACATGGATATTTTTTCTTCCAGATCTCCATATTTAAAACCACAAATTCTACAATTCTCTCTTATTTTACATGCCAGTACTTTAACCACCAGGGAGAACAAGAGTGGAGAAACAGGACAGCTCTGTCGAGTACCCCTAGTGAGGGGAAAAGATGAGGATCTCTGCCCCCCTATACAGAATGTCACCTGTGGTTTTCTATATATCAGTTTTAACCAACCAATATATTTAAAACTTAACCCCATGGCCTTCATAGCCTCCCACAGAAAAGTCCATTATTAAATGCTTTGGTTGCATCAAGGGATGGGATCACCCTTCCTCCATCCCCCACCGAAAATCTTCATATGTTATCCATTGTTGTTTTCCTCGGCATAAATCCACAGTTGTCGAAGCAACTGAACTAATAACAGACTCCAATCTCCCTGCCAATACATTTGCTCAATATCAGTATTGAGCAGGGAAATTGGCCTGTATGAATCAAGCTCCATCTGACTTTTTCCTGGTTTACCTATCAATGCAATATCTGCTTCATACACTGCTCAAAAAAATAAAGGGAACACAAAAATAACACATCCTAGATCTGAATTAATTAAATATTCTTCTGAAATACTTTGTTCTTTACATAGTTGAATGTGCTGACAACAAAATCACACAGAAATGTAAAAATGGAAATTAAAAATTAAAATTAAAGTGGAAAAACACACTACAGGCTGATCCAACTTTGATGTAATGTCCTTAAAACAAGTCAAAATGAGGCTCAGTAGTGTGTGTGGCCTGCACGTGCCTGTATGACCTCCCTACAACGCCTGTGCATGCTCCTGATGAGGTGGCGGACGGTCTCCTGAGGGATATCCTCCTAGACCTGGACTAAAGCATCTGCCAACTCCTGGACAGTCTGTGGTGCAATGTGACGTTGGTGGTTAGAGCGAGACATGATGTCCCAGATGTGCTCAATTGGATTCAGGTCTGGGGAACGGGCGGGCCAGTCCATAGCATCAATGCCTTCGTCTTGCAGGAACTGCTGACACACTCCAGCCACATGAGGTCTAGCATTGTCTTGCATTAGGAGGAACCCAGGGCCAACCGAACTAGCATATGGTCTCACAAGGGGTCTGAGGATCTCATCTCGGTACCTAATGGCAGTCAGGCTACCTCTGGCGAGCACATGGAGGGCTGGGCGGCCCTCCAAAGAAATGCCACCCCACACCATTACTGACCCAATGCCAAACCAGTCATGCTGGAGGATGTTGCAGGCAGCAGAACGTTCTCCACGGCGTCTCCAGACTCTGTCACGTCTGTCACATGTGCTCAGTGTGAACCTGCTTTCATCTGTGAAGAGCACAGGGCGCTAGTGGCGAATTTGCCAATCTTGGTGTTTTCTGGCAAATGCCAAACGTCCTGCACGGTGTTGGGCTGTAAGCACAACCCCCACCTGTGGACGTCGGGCCCTCATATCACCCTCATGGAGTCTGTTTCTGACCGTTTGAGCAGACACATGCACATTTGTGGCCTGTTGGAGGTCATTTTGCAGGGCTCTGGCAGTGCTCCTCCTGTTCCTCCTTGCACAAAGGTGGAGGTAGCGGTCCTGCTGCTGGGTTGTTGCCCTCCTACGGCCTCCTCCACGTCTCCTGATGTACTGGCCTGTCTCCTGGTAGCGCCTCCATGCTCTGGACACTACGCTGACAGACACAGCAAACCTTCTTGCCACAGCTCGCATTGATGTGCCATCCTGGATAAGCTGCACTACCTGAGACACTTGTGTGGGTTGTAGACTCCGTCTCATGCTACCACTAGAGTGAAAGCACTGCCAGCATTCAAAAGTGACCAAAACATCAGCCAGGAAGCATAGGAACTGAGAAGTGGTCTGTGGTCACCACCTGCAGAACCACTCCTTTATTGGGGGTGTCTTGCTAATTGCCTATAATTTCCACCTGTTGTCTATCCCATTTGCACAACAGCATGTGAAATTGATTGTCACTCAGTGTTGCTTCCTAAGTGGACAGTTTGATTTCACAGAAGTGTGATTGACTTGGAGTTACATTGTGTTGTTTAAGTGTTCCCTTTATTTTTTTGAGCAGTGTACATTGATTTTGGTAACTCACCCAATTTATTGGCGTCTTCAAACATTGAAAGTAATTCAGATTTTAAACCTGACTCATACAACTGATATGTTTTGGAGGATAGCCCATCTGGTTCGGGTGATTTGTTTGAGAGACTATTAATTGCCTTAGTAATCTCATCATATCTAATTGGAGCACCCAAACTGTCACAATGGTCAACAGTAAGGAATTAAAAATGAATTCCCTTGAAATACTAGTACACTGAGATCGACACATCTCTGAAAAATAGCCTTGAAAAAGCTCTAATATGACTTTCTCATTCTGCACGATCCATCCATTTTTGTCCCTAATTGCACCAATACTTTTACAATTTACTTTTGTGCTAATTATTTTCTATCAGACCCCAGGACCCAGGTCCGGCTTAAATACATGGCAATCCTGGATGCCGTTGTAAGGAGTCCAGTTGCCATAGTAACTATTGGGCCGCTGACATCACAGTGAAGCGGCCTGATGGGGGGGAAAGAGGGACCAACTCCCTCTGTTAACCCCATGGATGCTACAGGGAGCTACTGACTGCATCATCTAAGGGGTTAAACGGCCAAAATAAGTGCCAGCACCAATATCGCCCATTTCAGTAGAGTGTCAGCTGTATGTTACAGCTGACACTCGCTGCTAAAGGTGGCGGCTCTTTTCCTAAGTCGCTGCCATCACATACAGGAGGACCACATGGGAGTCATCATAGGCAAAGGGGACATTGGCCACCCAAAGGAGGCCATGGCTGAGGCTGCATCAGGGGCACATGGGACATCAGGGGCACAAAGGAGGCCATGGCTAATTTCAGGCTCTGATCTCCAGAGTGGAGATCAGAGCTTGACACTAGAATTTTTATACTGCCATACTCAGATTGGTTAGTCTGCACAGACTAACCAATTATAGCGATCACAGGCAAGGGACCACTCTGATTGGTTCCTTGCCAGCTTCTCCCGTGTCTCTGCTCTTGAGGAGAGCAGAGACTCTGGGGCTGTTATACTTTAAAGTGTCACAGCTCTGGTTAACAGTTTGGGTGTAACTGTACGCACGACTCAGTGAAATTACATGCAATCTCGACGTTAGGTTACGTCCAAATGCAGGAAGGGCTTAAAGGCATCCCAAACCATGGTTTTTAATGCTGAATTATCATTAATTTGAAAAAAAAAACTGTTATCTTTTCCATAATTTCTCTATCTGATTGTATTGCCTTAATCTAATAAGAATTAATTTTCCAATTTGTTCCTGGTTTATCCAATTTAGCTACTACAGTAGTTTCACTATTATATGAACATGATCCGATACTCCCCTTGATCCACAATCAATTGTTTCCACTAAATTATACATAACTAAATTTGACAATGCCAAATCTATTCTTGAGAAAGTTCCATACGATTTAGAGCAACATGAGTATTTAGACCCTTTTGGATACTTAGTCCACCAGATCAATCCAACCTAATTCCGTACACCATTTATTCATATTAGTATTGGCATTCAAACAAACATTCTTCCCCCCTTCCTCAATTTGTCTCTTCTTATGTCCATAGCATCATTAAAGTCACCAATTAGGAGCAGTAAATGTTCCAAGTCGTTACTAAAACGTGTATTATTTATTAGTAACAATCTATTCAGGACCTCTGCTTTAAAGGGTGGTGGGATATATACTGTTACCAATATACATTCCAAATCATATATTCTACACTAGAGTATAATATAATGTCCCTCCTTGTCTCCCCAATAGTGAATTTACATTTCTTTTTGACTACTATGCTAACTCCTCTGGAATAGGTAGAATAACAAATATTGAACATCAATTCCAGCCATTTTTTACTTAGACAATTAAGTTCTTCTTTTACCAAATGGGTCTCTTGCAGGCATATTATATCTGTATAATTTATTAGCTAAATTAAATACCGCCAACCTTTTCAGCTGGTCCCTCAACCCTCTGACATTCCAAGAGATTATTTTAGCCATTTAAGAGAAGAGAAAAAAAAACCAAATTTACTGCAACACTGCCCTATCTCTAAATTCTTGGAATTGCCCCTCCCCTTCCCACCTCCAAAACCCAACAAACACAATAGAAAATTGATCTGTCCTTCATTTTGTGGGGCGGATTAAGTGCATGATAGGCCCGGGGCTGTCTAGCCAATTTGGGCCCCTCCCTCCCTCCATTTTAGTTTAGTTTTTTTTTTTGTATGAAGAGGCTGCGGTGCTTCATGAGTGCCACAGTCTCTTCCTAGGCCATATGACATCTTCAGACTAAAAAAAATACCCCAAATTGGGTCCTAAACTAAAAAATGTTGTCACCAAATTTAAAATACATATAATTATAATAAAAAAGACATGGAGGAGAATACAGCACCACATACCTCTTACATCCAGTGACATCTCCTGTCATGTAGACCTTCTCTTTCCTCTTATCCTCCATTTGACCCAGACCACCATGGCAAGTTCTTTCAGCCACATCTCGTCTCTACAGTTTGTAACACAGACACGTTAGATTTCTCAATTTTTCCATCAACCTCCTCATCCTGGTGTCCCCACAGTGTCATCCTGCTTCCACCCCCAATACTGTGCCCGTGGTGCCCCCCAATGCCCCAGGTACTATACTACTAAAAAAATTGTGACCCTAATAGACAAAATTGGAGTCCTTTATCAAACTGTTGTAAAGTAGAACTGGATTTTCAAAAGAGCTGTCAAATATGAAAGGTGGAATCTGATTGGCTGCTATGGGCAACTAAGCCAGTTCTACTTTATACCAGTTTGATAAATTACCCCAAATGTTCCCATAGTGTCCACAGCAGCTATAATGTCCCTTAGAGTGCCCCGAGTAATAATACCACCCTCTATTGTGCTCCAGGCAATAATCCCTGTATAGTGTCCCCAAAAATAATAGAATTGCCCCTACAGTGCCTCCCAATAGCAACACCCCCATATAGTAATTTCCACCACACTGCCCCCACATAGTAATCCCCCATAGTCATTTGCCCCCACACAGTAATTTCCCCCACACTGCCCCCACATAGTAATTTCCACCACACTGCACCCACATAGTAATTTCCACCACACTGCCCCCACATAGTAATTTCCACCACACTGCCCCCACATAGTAATCTCTTTCACACTGCCCCCACATAGTAATTTGCGCCACACTGCCCCACATAGTAATTTCCCCACACTGTCCCCACATAGCAATTCCCCCACACTGTCCCCAGATAGCAATTTCCCCCACACTGCCCCCATACAAAAGTTTCCCCCACATAGTAATTTGTCCCCACATAGCAATTTCCCCACATATAAATTACCCCACACTGTCCCCACATAGCAATTTCTCCCACACTGCCCCCACACAATAGTTTCCCCCACATAGTAATTTGTCCCCACTTAGCAATTTCCCCACATAGAAATTATCCCACACTGCCCCCCATAGAAATTACCCCACACTTTCCCCACATAGCAATTTCCCCCACACTGCCTCCACACAATAGTTTCCCCCACATAGTAATTTCCCACCATACTGCCCCATATAGTAATTTGCCCCCACATAGTAGTCCCTCCCATAATAATTTGCCCCCACACTGCCCCATATAGCAATTTTCCCCCACATAGTAGTCCCTCCCATAATAATTTGCCCCACATAGTAGTCCCTCCCATAATAATTTGCCCCACACTGCCCCCACATACTAATTTGCCCCCACACTGCCCCATATAGTAATTTGCCCCCACATAGTAGTCCCTCCCATAATAATTTGCCCCCACCTAGTAATTTGTCCCCACATAGTATTCCCTCCCATAAAAATTGGCCCCACACAGCCCCCACATTCCCCCCCATGTACTCGATGTCTCTTCCCTAATATGTCCTCCTGTGTGTCCCCATCCCCCACATGTCCCCCAAAGTAGGCACATGAAATAAAAAATAAAAAAATTAAAAGCTAAATACTCACCTATGTCCAGGGCCAGGCGCTTGCTCGCAGAGGAAGGCGGGATGAGGCAGGCATGTACACGTCACAGTGCTGCGTCCCGACACAGGCGCCCGATGACGTCATCAAGCACGCCTGCGCCGGGATTTTACTACCGCATAGGCCTCAGGCCTACTAGGCCTGAAGCCTATGGTGGTGATCGGTGATGGGACAGGGAGCTATGCGCACCCGTGCCCCGCCACAGTATGTGGGCGTTCGGGTCGGCGTTGGGCCCCCCAGCGGTGCTGGGCCCGGGGCTGCCGACCTGAATGTCCCTATTGTAATCGCCACTGGCTGTCAGGATTTTTGTGCTGCACTAACGATCCAATTATCCGAAGTACAAGCATTTCACACATTTTTTGGGTAATTGGCGGTACATTTACACTGCCAGATCATCGCTAATGAGCGTTACTATGAGCACGTGTTAGCAATGATCTTTTCAATTCTCGGCCTTTAATTTTAGCCACATTCTTATCAGTAAGATAAGAACTGACCTATGAGGAGTAATATATCATGTCAGAGAGGAGAGATAAGGAGCTATCAGATTAGCTGGCTGACGGAAGAGAGGGAAAATTCAGTGGCTGCTACTAGAGCATATCAGCTATGTACAGAAAAAAGGGCTCCATATTTTTAATACAGACCAATTTAAAAAAAAATCTAAATGAGTACAATGCAATAATGAAAAAAATTTACCCAAAGGTGTACATAGCCTTTAAGTCCCAGCAGATCAATCAATAGTATATTATAAGATAAATTAATACGGTACTTCTCTTCTTTTTTTTTTCTCCCTCTTTTTCTTCCTCTCCCTTCTCCCTTACTTTCCTCCAGACACTTGTAGAAGGCTCCTATTTCACAGATCTGGCCCTTTTGACTAAGAACATGCAGAGCAGATGGCTATATTATCCACAGCAAGTGTTTCAGTATAGACCACCAGTTTTAACCTACATTTAAACATACAAACAATCCTGTCTGCACAGCTTCAATAGGTCAACGCCGTGTCTCATCCTTCCGATGTCCCAGAAGCGTTATTTATCAACTTTGTGCGTCGGATAAGGCTTTCAGGGCATGTGTTTCCACACAGCTCTCAGCCCTAAGTTGCAAAATAATTACTGCCAATAACTTCTTAAAAAGTCTTAGAAATTCACAATCAAACTTAAAGACAGTTCATCTCAGACATAAGGGCCAATAATCTAGCATCCAGTGTGGGGTGCAGCAACTTGCTCCGGGTATCAGCCAAACGGCCTGACGTCACTGCTACAGATGAGCGAAGGTTGAAAAAATTATATTCGACAGCTTCGCCAAACTCGGTCAAGAAATTAGATTTGTGATGAAATACTTTGTCACGAATCGCTTTTTATTATATGGAGCAGGCGCAATGACAGGGAATGGCGATAACGCCGCCCCCGTTATTTAACCCCTGAGATTCCACGTTCAACGCTGATTGCGGCATCTGAGACTCACATTCTGTAGCTCAGGGGATTAATACAGGGTTAAAAAAAACATTATACTCACCTCATCCTCTTGATAGCAGAGAGGCCGTCCGCTCCCGTCTTGATCAAACAACACCCACCAAAATTTTTCTTAAACTTCAGATCGAATTCTGATGCTTTGATTCGCTCAACACTAGTCACAGCATGTGACGTTGCCGCTCTCATGTTCCTCCCCTTGTGCATTGGATACACTCACATTTGATACTTTGGTATTCAGAGGAGTTCTTGGTTGACTCAGGTCCTGTGGCTGCAAAACAAGCCCAAATAATTACCCCTCCACCACTGTGAGAGTTGGTATAAGATGTTTCCGCCAAACTTTTCTACTTTGATCTTATCTGCCCAAAGAACATTGGGACACATTTATTAATACAGGTGTTTTAGACGGCGGTCTTAATAAGCCCCTGCTCTGGATCGCCAAAGTTATGTAGAGCCGCCGGACTCTACATAACTTTGGTGTATCCAGCGCCGCTTCTAAATGTAAGATAGCTCCCTTGGTGTCTTACATTTAGACCATTTTCTACACCTCAACCAGGCATAGAAAATGATGAATAAGACGCGCCTGCCGGGCCTGTCTCCTCCCCCGCCCACACCACTCCCCTTTTTCAGACCTGCCATAAGCGGGGAAAAGCCGCAGAATTTGCGCCAGATATACGCAACAAAAGTTAGGGCAGGGACGTACATAGAAATCATTGGGCCCCATAGCAAAAAAAATTATTGGCCCATGCCCCATCCATAGCTCCTCCAACTATCCATTTTTTTGGTCCCTCCCCTCACTCCATGAACTGTGCTTGCTGCTGCATGTTATATAGTGTGCCATCAGGGCTGGACTGGGATTACAAAACAGCCCTGGCACACAAACCCCAACAGCCTACATATAATATTTGTCAGGAGCCTGCAAGGTCATGCGGGACCTCCCTCTGTCAGCTCTCCGTCATCCGAAACTAATCAATTTTAGCTGCCACCACTCGTCATATCCGGCTGACGAGACATCTTGCCTTAAATAACGCCCAAGTATAATCTACAACAGCTAGCATTAACAGGTTAATAAACAATATAGGTAATGTTTCTTCTAGGGTCATACAATAGTTAGAACACAAGAAGGCTCTTATTAAAGTGAAGTTTTTATATAAAAAAAAAGGACAAAGAGCACAAACAATGGGGTTATCATAGAAAATACAACATAAAATATACAGACATTTACATATAGTGCGAAATAACAGTTTGGAAGATAAAATGAATAAAAACAGAACTTAATACAGTTAAGTCCTGAGGAAGTAGAAATATCAGTCAGTCTATCAAATTAGTGATCCCCAAAGAAATCACAATTTGCTATCTTCCATACATGTTGACCTCCCGTCCGCCCATAGACTATAAACGTCCGGGAGGTGGTTCTCTATTTCTGAATGGATGTTCCAGAACGTCCGTTCAGAAACTGCATCTGCACGCTAATCGTGCAGCTGCTGATCGGGATGCCCACTGTCAGTGACAGCAAGGCAACCCAGAGAGAAGGCAGGGACAGTGCCCAGGCTTCCCTGCCTTCTGGATCGCTGCATACACAGCGCTGTGCATGCAGAGCAGGAAGCGCTATGTCATGTGACCGCCGGGACCGGAGAGTGCAGGAGCTGTGTGAGGACTTTCACAGACCTCGATCAGCCCTGCACTGAGGCTGTACAGTGCTGTATTGCGCTGTACAGCCTCTCTAGGGGGTGCATTTCTCCTGTAACTGGGGCTACTATGTCAGCCCCAGTTACAGGAGAAATCAACAGTAAAAAAAAAAAGAAAAAAAGTGAAGTAAATGTCCCCCAGAGGTCTTGTATAATCTTATGGGGGACGAAAAGTGTAAAATAAAAAAATAAAAAGTGTTAAAAAAATAAAATAAAAAAAAGGTTTCACATGTAAAAAAAAGTAAAAGGAATAAAAAAAATGTTAAAAATAGAAAAAATAAAATAAAATAGACATATTTGGTATTGCCGCGTCCGTCACGGTCGGCTCTATAAATATATCACATAATCGACCCAGTCCAATAAACACCATAAAAAAAAAAAAAATAACTGTCAAAAAAGCCATTTTTGTCACCTTACATCACAAAAAGTGCAACACCAAGTAATCAAAAAGACGTATGTCCCACAAAATGGTACCAATAAAACCGTCACCTCATCCCGCAAAAAATGAGCCCCTACATAAGAAAATCTCTCAAAAGAAAAAAAAAAATATAGCTTTCAGAACATGGACACATTAAAACATAATTTTTTTGTTTCAAAAATGCTATTATTGTGTAAAACTTTAATAAATAAGAAAAAGTATACATATTAGGTATCGCCTCGTCCGTAACAATTTGCTCTATAAAAATGTCACTTGACCGAACCCCTCAGGTGAACGCTGTAAAAATAAATAAATAAAAACTGTGCTAAAACAACCAATTTTTTGGTCACCTTGCCCCATAAAGTGTTATAATGAATGATCAAAAAATCATATGTACCCAAAAATAGTACCAATAAAACTGGAACCTTATCCCCTAGTTTCCAAAATGGGGTCACTTCTTGGGAGTTTCTACTGTAAGGGTGCATCAGGGGGGCTTCAAATGGGACATGGCATCTAAAAACCATGTGGAGTTCCTTTTCTTCTGCGCCCTGCTGTGTGCCCATACAGCAGTTTATGACCACATGTGGGGTGTTTCTGTAAACCGCAAAATCTGGGTAATAAATATTGAGTTTTGTTTGGCTGTTAACCATCGATGTGTTAAAGAAAAAATTGGATTAAAATGGAAAATCTGCCAATAGAGTGAAATTTAAAAATTTGATCTCCATTTTCCTTTAATTCTTGTGGAACGCCTAAAGGGTTAACAAAGTTTGTAAAATCGGTTTTAAGTAACTTGAGGGGTGTAGTTTCTACAATGGGGTCATTTATGGGGGTATCCACTATGTAAGCCCCACAAAGTGACTTCAGACCTGAACTAGTCCTTAAAAAGTGGGTTTTGGCAATTTTCTTAAAAATTTAAAGAATTGCTTCTAAACTTCTAAGCCTTCTAACGTCCTAAAAAAATAAAATGACATTTCCAAAATGATGCCAACATAAAGTAGACATATGGGGAATGTTAAGTAATAAATATTTTATGAGGTATCACTTTCTGTTTTAAAAGCAGAGAAATTTAAATTTAGAAAATTGCGAATATTTCTAAATTTTTGGTAAATTTGGGATTTTTTCATAAATAAAGGTGAAATATATTGACTCAAATTTATGACTATCATGAAGTACAATGTGTCACGAGAAAACAATCTCTGAATGACTTGGATAAGAAAAGGCGTTCCAAAGTTATTACCACATAAAGTGAGATATGTCAGTTTTGCAAAATTAGGCCTGGTCAGGAAGGGGGCAAATGGCCCAGATGGGAAGTGGTTAAAAAGGGTCTGTAGTAGAGATGAGTGAATTATTGAAAAGTTAGATTTGGCTGCTTTGCCGAATTTTACACATTTTTTTTTCTTTATGACAAATTACTTCATCATGAAGCGCGTTTTTTTGTAAGTAGCGAGTGCAATGACAGGGAGCTGCAATAGCGCCGCCCCCCGTCATTGTACATTGTGGGGATCCAGAGGACGGTGGTGATTTCAGGGTGCTTGTCAATGAACTCACTGAGGCACATAAATTGTTCTCAAGGGTATGGTGGAATGTCAAAAGCCTAGAAGAATATGTCAAATGTGGTATTATACCTAGGGGTCTCCGGGTGCAGAAATTTCCTGCCTGGGAGGTCACCCCTGAATTTAAAACTACCTGGGAACAGGGCTTATCCCAATGCTCTAAAATCCTTATGGGCATGCTAATTGAGCACGACAGGGAATTGCTCCGTACAACCAAGCAGAGATTGGTGGGCCTGGAGGCGCGTTTGGCCCTGCTCGAGAAAACCAAGGTTGAGAGCTATTATACTAAGTTGAGGGACATCTTGGATAAATATGACAAGGAAATAATGATGGGGAAGAAATCTAAGTTCCAGCGGGATAGGGTCGATTTTGACAACAAACAAGCGTTCAAGTGGAAACACACAGGAAATCTGCGTGGCCAGGGCAGGAATAATACCATGAATCCATCAACAAGAATGGCTGGGGGTCATACTGACCCTAGCGATCAGAGTCTGAGTGAGGGTGATTTTTTATCAGAGGCCAGCGACGACGGAGGTCAAGGAGGGGATTACGCAAATCCAAGAAAAAGGGGACCCCAACATCGCAGGGGCAGCAATTACCCACTCTTCCAAAAGAGACGACTACAGCAGTATTAAATGACAACTTTGCTTCAAACTCCTATACAATCAACCTTCGATTCTACAAACCCTGGCCGACGATGAACGTGGAGTATTCATGGATCTTATGGACCTCCTGCGAGAAAGTGAATCAGAATCAGCTCTTTTTTCAAGCTGTATTACATGGAATACAGAACCTCAAACCTGATTCCCTACGTGGTAGAAATCTGAACAATTTGGAGTCGGACACCATACGGAAACTGCAGGCAAACAACACCTTTGTCATCAAGGAGGCGGATAAAGGCGGCACTGTGGTCCTATGGGATATGGACCTGTATACAAAAGAGGCGAACCGACAGCTACAGAACAGAACCTTTTATGTTCCTTTACCATCTGATCCTACAATGGTGTTTAAGAAGAAGTTTGATCAATTATTGAAAACAGCACGAGACATGTTCATCATCACTAAGAAGGAGCATTTGTTTTTAGAGGACTACCCTCCTACGTACGGGATTCTCTCCATTTGATAGAAATGCTGGAACATTTACCAATCACTTCCGATGTATTATTGGTAACCTGCGACGTCGAGTCTCTTTATACAAATATTGCACACAAGGACGGCATCAGGGCCACAACCTATTTTCTGGAAAAATCAACCTCGGAGGAGCCGGCCCACCGCGCCTTCCTGGGCTCCAGGGAGACCTGTATCCAGTTCATAGATACATTGAATATCAATGATTTGAACATCGATTTGACGTACACTATATCGGATGATATGGTGGATTTTCTGGATTTGAAGTTGCGCAAAGAGCATGAGCGGATCACTACATCTCTTTTCCGAAAAAGCACGGCTACCAATAACTTACTACACTATCAAAGCTTTCACCCAACTCATATGAAGAGAGGGATCCCAAAAGGGCAGTTTCTTAGGTTGCGGCACAATTGTACCAATGTAACGGACTTCAAGACAGCATCAGCAGACCTAACAACGCGGTTCCGAAAAAGGGGGTACCCTAGGAGACTCATCACCCGATCCTATGAAGAAGCTAAGAATGCTGACCGGATGCAATTATTCACCCCAAAACCAAAAACCAGGGATGGTAAGGTGCATTTGATTACGCGTTACAATAATCAATGGTCAGCATTATACAAGATCCTGGAGAGCCACTGGTTTTTGCTTACCTCTGATCACAGATTGATACCACACATGGATGAAAAACCGAAAATTATTGCCCGTAAAGCACCCTCACTCAAGGACAAGCTTGTCTGTAGTCACTTTCAGCGCCCTACACGGGGACTGAACAGAGGCATCAAGCTCAAAGGCACACATCCCTGTGGCCAGTGCAATGTTTGTCCGTATATGCTGGGGAAAGATAATTTCATGAATGGTGAGGAACACATACGTCTAAAGCATTACATCAACTGTCGCACGAGAAACGTGGTATATGGGATCATTTGTCCATGCAGGCAAATATATGTGGGACAGACCTCACAGGAACTGCGAAAACGGATCCAGCAGCATATGTCCAATATTAACCTGGCCGCTCGGGACCGGGCTGACGAGGAGAAGACTCTTACTTCTGTGGCTTCACACTTTTTGGATCACCATGGGGATATACATGCTGTTCACATTACATGTGATCACTTGGTCTTCTATTCCGGGATCGGGTTATCTTCTTCTGCACTTCGGTTGGGGAATCACCTGATTATCGTTCACCAAACTGAGGACTCTTTTGTTTGTTTGGACTTGTGATGACCAGTCTATTCCAATTTATGTATGTCCCCATATTATCTGAGTTTGATAACCTTTGGATGCTGCAACCCCTGGTATGGTCATTATTTGTAGAATGACCTTTTTGACTCTGGGACCTCGACGTGGGGTGCTGCAGATCTTGGCACAGAGTTTAAAATTCTTTTTCTTTCTATATGGGGGGGAGGGTAATTACACTATAGAAGGGGAAGATAGTGCAGATAGAGACCGGGGGCAAGGTAGTGGGACTGGGGGAGAAATGGAAGGAGGGACAAGAACAGTTCAGAAGGAAAGGTGTAGGGTAAAAAATATACATAAACCTCTCATATGTATGTATACTAATGCCAGAAGTCTGACTAATAAAACTGGTGAACTGGAATTAGTGATGTGTGAGGAGGACTATGACATAGTGGGAATAACTGAGACATGGCTGGATGATAGCTATGACTGGGCAGTTAATGTACAAGGTTACAGTCTGTTCAGAAAGGATCGTCAAAACCGGAGAGGTGGAGGGGTCTGCCTTTATGTAAAATCTTGTCTAAAGCCCACACTCCGTGAAGATATAAGTGAGGGACATGAACATGTGGAGTCACTGTGGGTAGAGATACATGGAGCTAAAAACAACAATAAATTACTAATAGGAGTCTACTATAAACCACCTAATATACCAGAGTCCACAGAAAATCTACTACTAAACGAGATAGACAAGGCGGCAAATCATAATGAGGTGGTTATTATGGGGGACTTCAACTACCCAGATATAGACTGGGAAACTGAAACTTGTATATCTCATAAAGGAAACAGATTCTTGGCAATAACCAAAGACCATTATCTCTCCCAACTGGTTCAGGACCCGACTAGAGGGACGGCCATACTGGACTTAATATTAACCAATAGACCTGACAGAACAACAGACGTGCAGGTTGGGGGACACCTGGGAAATAGTGACCATAAAGTAATAACCTTCCAATTATCATTCAAAAGAGCGTTTCTACAGGGAGAAACAAAAATACCAAACTTCAAAAAAGCTAAATTTAGCCAACTAAGAGAGGCCATAGGCCTAACTAACTGGGACAAAGTCCTCAAAAATAAAAATACAGCCAAAAAATGGGATATCTTTAAAAACATCCTAAAATCTCATTGTGAGAGGTACATACCGTATGGGAATAAAAGGTTAAGGAACAAAAAGAAACCAATGTGGATAAACAGAACTGTAAAGAAAGCAATAAATGACAAAAAGAAAGCATATAAAACCCTAAAACAGGAGGGTAGCACGGAAGCACTGAAAAACTATAAGGAAAAAAACAGAACATGTAAAAAACAAATAAAAGCGGCCAAACTAGAGACCGAGAGATTAATTGCCAAACAGAGTAAAACTAACCCTAAAATGTTCTTCAATTATATAAATGTTAAAAAGTATAAATCTGAAGGTGTCGGCCCTTTAAAGAGTAATGAGGGGGGAGTCGCAGAGAGCGACGAGGAGAAAGCAAAGCTGTTAAATATTTTTTTCTCCAATGTATTCACTGAGGAAAATAAACTGTCAGATGAAATGCTGAATGCTGAAATAAATTCGCCATTAAAAGTGTCCTGTCTGACCCAGGAAGAAGTACAACAGCGACTTAAAAAAATCAAAATAGACAAATCGCCAGGACCGGATGGCATACACCCCCGTATCCTAAGGGAATTAAGTAATGTCATAGCCAGACCCTTATTTCTGATATTTGCGGACTCTGTACTGACAGGGAATGTCCCACAGGATTGGCGCATGGCAAATGTGGTGCCAATATTCAAAAAGGGTCCAAAAACAGAGCCTGGAAACTATAGGCCGGTAAGTTTAACATCTGTTGTGGGTAAACTGTTTGAAGGTTTTCTGAGAGATGCTATGTTAGAGCATCTTATGGGAAATAAGCAAATAACGCCATATCAGCATGGCTTCGTGAGGGATCGGTCATGTCAAACTAATTTAATCAGTTTCTATGAGGAGGTAAGTACTAGACTTGACAGCGGCAAATCAATGGATGTCGTGTATCTGGACTTCTCCAAAGCATTTGACACTGTACCTCATAAAAGGTTAGTATATAAAATGAGAATGCTCGGACTCGGAGAAAACGTCTGTAAGTGGGTAAGTAACTGGCTCAATGATAGAAAACAAAGGGTGGTTATTAACGGTACATACTCAGATTGGGTCACTGTCACTAGTGGAGTACCTCAGGGGTCAGTATTGGGCCCTATTCTCTTCAATATATTTATTAATGATCTTGTAGAAGGCTTGCATAGTAAAATATCAATTTTCGCAGATGACACTAAACTGTGTAAAGTAATTAACACTGAAGAGGACAGTATACTACTACAGAGGGATCTGGATAGATTGGAGGCTTGGGCAGATAAGTGGCAGATGAGGTTTAACACTGAGAAATGTAAAGTTATGCACATGGGAAGGAATAATGCAAGTCACCCGTACATACTAAATGGTAAAACACTCGGTAACACTGACATGGAAAAGGATCTAGGAATTTTAATAAACAGCAAACTAAGCTGCAAAAAACAGTGTCAGGCAGCGGCTGCCAAGGCCAATAAGATAATGGGTTGCATCAAAAGGGGCATAGATGCCCGTGATGAGAACATATTCCTACTACTTTACAAATCACTGGTCAGACCACACATGGAGTACTGTGTACAGTTCTGGGCTCCTGTAAACAAGGCAGACATAGCAGAGCTGGAGAGGGTCCAGAGGAGGGCAACTAAAGTAATAACTGGAATGGGGCAACTACAGTACCCTGAAAGATTATCAAAATTAGGGTTATTCACGTTAGAAAAAAGACGACTGAGGGGAGATCTAATTACTATGTATAAATATATCAGGGGGCAGTACAGAGATCTATCCCATCATCTATTTATCCCCAGGACTGTGACTGTGACGAGGGGACATCCTCTGCGTTTGGAGGAAAGAAGGTTTGTACACAAACATAGAAAAGGGTTCTTTACGGTAAGAGCAGTGAGACTATGGAACTCTCTGCCTGAGGAGGTGGTGATGGTGAGTACAATAAAGGAATTCAAGAGGGGCCTGGATGTATTTCTGGAGTGTAATAATATTACAGGCTATAGCTACTAGAGAGGGGTCGTTGATCCAGGGAGTTATTCTGATTGCCTGATTGGAGTCGGGAAGGAATTTTTTATTCCCCTAAAGTGAGGAAAATTGGCTTCTACCTCACAGGGTTTTTTTGCCTTCCTCTGGATCAACTTGTAGGATGACAGGCCGAACTGGATGGACAAATGTCTTTTTTCGGCCTTATGTACTATGTTACTATGTTACTATATGTATATATTTTCTCTCCTTTTTCTTACCTTTTTTTTTTTTTTTTTTCTTTGTACATATAAAAGTATAAGAGCATAAATAATTAACTAATAACTAAATATTTCAATAGGTATATCTGAAACCAATATCGGGGATATTAATGAGTATATACCACAAAATCTCTAAACTAGACAAAAATTTGGGGTGATCAAGAACAAAAATCAAGGGACAAAATGCTTATCTAGACACTTTTGGGTGTGACATCATGCAGCCGAATTAACAGACCAAGTCATTCCCTTGACAGGTAGTTAATTCTGCACATGATCTAATCATAGACATTCATTATGGACTCTATTTCTGGGCACCTATACTGCCCCTTAGTGCACTATCAATATAATAAAATTCAAAAAATAAACTAAAAAATATATAAAATACAAAAAAATAATAAACAAAAAATAAAAAATATATAAAAAATAATATATATAAAAAATAAAAATAAAAAATAAATAAATATAATAGTAAAAAACCACCAATATTAAATAATTAAAAATAATAACACACAAAAAATTGATTTATTTTGGATTTTTAGGTATAATAACCATTATTACTTGTCACTCTTCTTGTGTGCTTTTAAATTTATTTCATTTCTTCTTTGGCGCTTTTATCATGTTTCTTTCTCTGGATTGACATTTGTCTCTTCTCCCTTATTTCAACCTTTGGTTATATTCCCCGATACTGATCTCCCGATCTACTGTCTACTGAAATGTATATGTTACGTCTATTTCAGTAAGTCTATTCTTTTTTCACCTTTTGCTTTGTGTGCATCTGCAGCTCCCCCCGTCGCGTCACATGCCGGGACCTATGTCATTTCCGACTGCTGACACGCAGTGGGAGCCCTGTGAGCCGGCGCGTGCTGCTATATCCGGTCTTTGGAACGCAGCACGGGCCGGCTTGGATGGGCGCATGCACGGCACATCCGGACGCCGTTCGCTTCCCACAATTGACCTACACTTGCATCGTGGGAGATTTCCCTATGCGCCCCTCTGTCGCTCTACGATAGCGAGGTGGTCACCGCCCCCTCTCTCCATCTGGAATCAGTGTACAGGTATAAGACATTATTATGTGATTACTTAGTATATATATATTTGATGATTGGCCATTAGAAATCAGGCACTCCTGAGGAAGCCAGCAAGTCTGGCGATACGCGTTGGGCTTTTCTTCTGACCGCCACAGACACCCCCCATCATGCCATTTTTATGATAAGTATTTATTGACTCTTATCTATTGTTGATGGATTTCATGCACTTTATATTATTACATGCTGATGGATGTGGGGGTTCATACATGAATTTGTGGTGATTCAGATGGGCATGCGCCGATACACGGCTTACATGGCCCAGACCTGTTGTATACAACGATTTTAATTCTTTTTATGTTGTGTCTGTTGCCTCAATAAATTTGTAATTTTGTAGATGTGCGACTCCTGTTTCGGTATTCTTTTTCTTCCTTGTTACATTGTGCATTATATACCGTGGGCCGGCACTCTTCCTTTTTATCTTTGGATGTGCCCCTATCTTTTTTGATTGCATGGACAGGGAGCTGCAATAGCGCCGCCCCCCGTCATTGTACCCCTCAAATGCCACATTCATACATGTTCGCAACAGCTGAGTGTAAAAACAGTGTAAAATTAACATGAAAAAAAATTATGTCAAACTTACCACCTCCATTTGCTCACGACGGGCCGGCCAACGCCATCTTGCTTGAAGATCTGGCGCGAAATCTCGCGTGGCGCTAGATGACGTCATCACGCCGGCCGACATCTTCAATCAAGATAGTGGCTGGCGGGCCATCGCTAGGAAATGGAGGAGGTAAGTATGATTTTTTTAGTTTTTTACATTATTTCAGGTAAAATCGATTCGCTAACACGAAGCACAAGGAAATTCGGCTTTGAGGCGAATCGAATTAATCCTGAAATTCAAATCAAATTCCACTTCGTGGGATTCGATTCGCTCATCTCTAGTCTGTAGGTTCCCCCACAAACTCCCCGGCCTGTAAGAAAAGGCCAGTGAATATGGTATTGACCTTTTATGACAGTTTGTACCACATTTGCTGCCTATCAGGTATGACTCAAAATCTTTGTATTTAAATATCTTTTAGGACATGCATTCTAGCAACTTCATATTATCTCCATCCACTCCGTCCTAATGTCCAGCACACTTGCGTAACAAACATGGCAGAGGTAATGACAGGATTGTTTGAGTTATCTAATTGCTCCCTGTTAAGCCTCATGCACACGTCCGTGAAACACGGACCGTGTGATACTGGCCTGGATTTCTTCTGAGTGCAGGAGCGCACGGCGTCATTGGTTGCTATGACGCCGTGCGCTTCCTGCTGCCGCCGCCGCAGTACAGTAATAATCACAAACAATACACTATCTTATCAAAACTTTCTATACTATAACTAAACTAAACTGTGCCACATATATACAGTACAGACCAAAAGTTTGGACACACCTTCTCATTCAAAGAGTTTTCTTTATTTTCATGACTATGAAGGCATCAAAACTATGAATTAACACATGTGGAATTATATACATAACAAACAAGTGTGAAACAACTGAAAATATGTCATATTCTAGGTTCTTCAAAGTAGCCCCCTTTTGCTTTGATTACTGCTTTGCACACTCTTGGCATTCTCTTGATGAGCTTCAAGAGGTAGTCCCCTGAAAAGGTCTTCCAACAGTCTTGAAGGAGTTCCCAGAGATGCTTAGCACTTGTTGGCCCTTTTGCCTTCACTCTGCGGTCCAGCTCACCCCAAACCATCTCGATTGGGTTCAGGTCCGGTGACTGTGAAGGCCAGGTCATCTGGCGCAGCACCCCATCACTCTCCTTCATGGTCAAATAGCCCTTACTTTCAAAGTTTTCCCAATTTTTCTGCTGACTGACTGACCTTCATTTCTTAAAGTAATGATGGCCACTCGTTTTTCTTTTCTTAGCTGCTTTTTTCTTGCCATAATACCAATTCTAACAGTCTATTCAGTAGGACTATCAGCTGTGTATCCACCTGACTTCTCCTCAACGCAACTGATGGTCCCAACCCCATTTATAAGGCAAGAAATCCCACTTATTAAACCTGACAGCGCACACCTATGAAGTGAAAACCATTTCAGGGGACTATCTCTTGAAGCTCATCAAGAGAATGCCAAGAGTGTGCAAAGCAGTAATCAAAGCAAAAGGTGGCTACTTTGAAGAACCTAGAATATGACATATTTTCAGTTGTTTCACACTTGTTTGTTATGTATATAATTCCACATGTGTTAATTCATAGTTTTGATGCCTTCAGTGTGAATCTACAATTTTCATAGTCATGAAAATAAAGAAAACTCGTTGAATGAGAAGGTGTGTCCAAACTTTTGGTCTGTACTGTATGTTCCATAGTGTGGCAGCTGTTCTTCCCATCTTCTTCCGGTCTTGCAAATAATATATGTACATTTTGCTCAAGGCCAGATTTACACCGTCCTTTTCCTCAATAAGATCTGTTCTGAAGAGCAAGATGTTGCGCACCTTCCAGATTGCATTTTAATACAATTAAGCATAATCCACAATATTCTCTTTTTTTCTGGCCGTACTGTATTTTCTAAGCCATACAGTACTAGTTCATGATCTAGTCTCTGAAGGTCAAATGTATGTTTCAGGATTACCCCAACTCTTCTCCATACATTTTGAGCGAAAGTACAGTTCCAAAAAACATGCATCATGGTTTCATCTCTTAACCCCTTTAGGACACAGCCTTATTTCGGACTAGTCCATTTTTTGCAAATATGACCATTGTCACTTTAAGTGGTGATAACTTGAAAACGCTTTGACTTATTCAGGCCATTCTGAGTTTTTTCATCACATATTGTACTTCATGACACTGGTAAAATGAAGTCAAAATTTTTTATTTTTTTTTATAAAAAAAATACCAAATTTACCAATTTTTTTAAAAAAATTGCAAATTTCCAAGTTTCAATTTCTCTACTTCTATAATACATAGTAATACCTACAAAAATAGTTATTACTTTACATTCCCCATATGTCTACTTTATGTTTGGATCATTTTGGGAATGACATTTTATTTTTTGGGGATGTTACAAGGCTTAGAAGTTAAGAAGCAAATCTTGAAATTTTTCAGAAATTTTCAAAAACCCACTTTTCAAGGACCAGTTCAGGTCTGAAGTCACTTTGTGAGGCTTACATAATAGAAACCACCCAAAAATGACCCCATTCTAGAAACTACACCCCTCAAGGTATTCAAAACTGATTTTACAAATTTTGTTAACACTTTAGGTGTTTCACAATAATTAATGGAAAATAGAGATACAATTTCAAAATTTCACTTTTTTGGCAGATTTTCCATTGTAATAATTTTTTTCCAGTTACAAAGCAAGGGTTAACAGCCAAACCAAACTCAATATTTATGGCTCTGATTCTGTAGCTTACAGAAACACCCCATATGTGGTCGTAAACCGCTGTACAGGCACACGGCAGGGCGCAGAAGGAAAGGAATGCCATACGATTTTTGGAAGGCAGATTTTTCTGGACTGTTTTTTTGACACCATGTCCCATTTGAAGCCCCCCTGATGCACCCCTAGAGTAGAAACTCCAAAAAAGTGACCCTATTATAGAAACTACACCCCTCAAGGTATTCAAAATGATTTTACAAACTTTGTTGACCCTTTAGGTGTTCCACAAGAATTAATGGAAAATAGAGATACAATTTCAAAATTTAGATTAGATCATGTGGTATTTTTATAGACCAGGTTGTTACGGACGCGCAATACCTAATATGTATACTTTTTTTTTATTTATGTAAGTTTTACACAATGATTTTATTTTTAAAACAAACAAAATCATGTTTTAGTGTTTCCATAGTCTGAGAGCCATAGTTTTTTCAGTTTTTGGGCGATTATCTTGGGTAGGGTATGATTTTTGCGGGATGAGATGATGGTTTGATTGGCACTATTTTGGGCTACGTGTGACTTTTTGATCGCTTGCTATTACACTTTTTGTGATGTAAGGTGACAAAAAATTGTTTATTTAGCACAGTTTTTATTTTTTATTTTTTACGGTGTTCATCTGAGGGGTTAGGTCATGTGATATTTCTATATAGCCGGTCGATACGGACGCGGCGATACCTAATATGTATACTTTTGTTTTATTTATGTAAGTTTTACACAATAACAGCTTTTTTTAAACAAAAAATATGATATTTTAGTGTCTCCATATTCTGAGCCATAGTCTTTTTATTTTTTGGGCGATTGTCTCAGGTAGGGGCTAATTTTTTGTGGGATAAGGTGATGGTTAGATTGGTACTATTTTGATGGGCATACGCCTTTTTGATCGCTTGTTTACTTTTTGTGATGTAAGGTGACAAAAAAATGGTTTATTTAGCACAGTTTTTATTTTTTACGTGTTCATCTGAGGGGTTACGTCATGTGATATGTTTATAGAGCCGGTCGATACGGATATGTCTACTTTTTTTACCAATTTTTTTTTTACTTTATTTGGGGAAAATGATGTTTCTGTTTATTTTTACTTGAAATTTTCTGGGGGGGAAAACTTCATTTTTCGTAACTTTTTTTTTCACTTTATTTTTTGTCCCACTTTGGGACTTTAACTTTTGGGGGTCTAATCTTTTAGTAAAATGAGAAAGGACGATTCCGGCACTTATAATTCTTCCCATAAAATCTTCCTCTATTGAATCACATCATATGCGGAACAGTATCACAAACAAGCTGTTAACAGGACAAACGTTAACTAATCCTTTACAATGCATTCCAATACTTCTGTATTGGAATGCATTGGCTGTATGAGTAATACTGTGTGTATTACTCATACAGCTTCCGGCCTGTAAGATCCAGGGGGCTGGATCTCACAGGCTCGTCACCGGAAGGCAGCGCGATGCCTTCCTTAGGCATCGCGCTGCCTTCCATGCCATTGGGTCCCCCCTACAGCCCCACGGGGACATAAAAAGCCGCAAACCGCAGGTCTGAATTGACAGGACAGACAGTCACAGGAGCCCCCCCCCCCCCCGCACATTTAGCTAAGGTGCCTGCTCAACGATTTGAGTGCATCAGTGTATGCAGATAAACAGTATTGGCGACAGGGGGCAACCCTGTTTCACTCCGGATTTAAGGCACACTTTTTCTGACAGAAACCCATTAATAGATACTTGACTGTATGCCCTTATTGTACAGTGCTGAAATCTGCCTGATCATATTTGTCGGTAAATTTATATGTTCTAAGACTTTCCACAAGAACTTATGAGATATATGGTCATATGCTTTAAGGAAATCCAGTGATAAGATCACCAGCTCTTGATTTATTTCATTCTGATACCTTTAATAATATTGAGATTTTCACTTAAACTCCTTTCTGGAATTCCACATGTTTGATCTTATGAATTACCTTCCAGATAACTTTCTTGATTCTGTTAACCATGATTTTGGATAAGATTTAATAGTCAACATTTAGCAAAGTTATAGGTCTCCAGTTTTCTAGATTTTCTCTGTCTCCTTTTTTATACAGTAAAGTGACTATGCCTCTCCTCCAAGATTCAGGTAAGGTATCACAGAGTAGAGCTTCCTTAGACACTTGCAATAGATCTTCTTTCATGATATTCCAGAAAATACTGTAGGCCATCCGAACCTGGTGCCTTGCCAAAACTCTTAATTGTTTTTTTGTCCGAATTTGCCTTCCTGGGCCTTTAACGCATCCATTATAAAGGAATTATACATTTTTTTCTTATCGAACAGTCTTTGGTAGAACATTTTAGCCTCCTTAAGCATATCTTCTTTTCCAGTTTTGTCAGCTATTTTTGAGATCACACTTTTCTGTTTCATGACTTTTTAAAGAAGACGCGCTAACACTTTTCATTCTCCTCTAAATGTTTGACTTTGCTGTTAAAAATGATCTCTTTCCCTTTATTATAAATTGCCTTTTTGATGTTTTCTTTTGTTTTTGTCTTATTAATACCGATACATCCACGCCGGCTTCATCCAACTTCAGGTAAGTCTGCAATTTTGTGTTTAAGTCCTTAAACCATTGCTTCCTTTCCTAAGCCTTTTTTATTCCAGCTTTAAAGAAGAAATCTTTGATTTTTGTTTTCACCTACTCCCACCATTTTAATGTTGTTGCAAAAAAAAAAATTGTAGCTGACCCACTTTTTATAATTGTAAACAAAATCATCCTTTATGTTTTTGTCTTCCAGCAAGTCCACATTTAATCTCCATGTGCTTTGCCTTTTTCGCCACCGGACACTTCTATTTGAGCTTGAATCATCTTATGATCAGAAAATATGTTTTCCTCCAAATGCATATTCCTTGGCTTGAAGACTTTAGAAATAAAAAAAATAACCTAGCCTGGATTGTACAACAGAATTGCTCCATGTATATCCTGGGTCTTTGTCATTGGTTTTTGACCAGACATCTATTAGGTTCAAGTCCATATTTAGATTATTCAACTGCTGTACTGTTTTATCAAACCGTCTTGGTTGTTCACCGGTTCTATCTTTCTTTTTCAGTGCACAATTGAAGTTTCCGCCTATGATGATAGGTGTCTGACCTGTTAAGAAGGGTTGCTCATCCTCCAGCAATTATGCTCTCTTATGGATCTCAGGTGAGGCGTATGCAATGCATTCAGTAACTTTATTTCTTTGTTGTTATATTTTATATGAGCCAGCAAGGCCCTTCCCGGAATTAGTTGCATGTAAGCCAAAATTTGGCAATTGTTTCCTTTAAATAATATCCCAACTCCAGAGGCATTATTGCTGTTGTCGCTGGACCACAGTGAGGGACCTTGCGTCCAATCTCTTCTTAATTCTGCATAATTCAAAGAGTATTCTATGCCACATTCTTGTAAGAAAATAATGTCACTGTCAAATGTCTATAAATATGAAAACAGGGCTGCTCCTCTAGTTTCTCCCTTAATGCTCCTGAGATCATTTATTTATTTAAGAAAAAACTGAAAACGCAGCTCTCTCCAACAGCTCTTTGCATATTTTCTCTTTAGAGGTGAAATTCTGATTCAGGTCATTTCATCACTGGATCCACTTGATGACATAAATCCTACCGGAATAGTAGGACTCTCGAACTGTTGAATCTGGGCTGGATTCGACAAAGAGACGCTAGGTCTCAGCCCACTATCGCTCTTATCCGTACTTATGTGAGAAGGTATTTTAACTCTGAGGGTCTTTTCTTTCTGTTTGTCCACTTTCCCTTTTGTATCTTTTGCTTCCAGGTCCATGGCTTCTTCCCACGCAGACTTCTCCTTCACCCCTGCTCCGGTGATAGGTTTCCCTACCACTTTTGCAGGGGCCACTTTTCTAGGAGGAATCTTCCCAGGGTCCACCTCTTTCGGTCTTCTGGATGTACCAGCCTCAGATACAATTGCAGGTAGGCTTACGGTCACAGGTTCATTGCCTCCAGGCTTCCCCAAACTAGATTCACCCACAGCAGACACTCCCGAAGCAGAATCCGCTGAAGTCCCCTTTTCATCTGGTTTCTTTGGTCCCTCCAGCTTCCTTGCAGGACCCGCGGCAGCCTCCGCATACACTCTATTTGACTGCGTAGGGCACTCTTTGTAGGCATGACCTTCTGCTCTGCATTCTGTTTATATATGCCCGAAGCTTTTGCACGTTCGACAATACTGTGGCATCCCTGGATAATACAGATATCCCCTATCTCTCCCAATGACAAAGTTAGATGGGGGCCGACTCAATCCCCCAATCCCTCCCGAATCCTCTCTAAAGGTCACATGAAATTTGATATTTCCCTGTCCACAAATCTGCCTCATTCATTAGCTTGCGACAGGACTTCAAGGTCAGACAATACATTGATAAGAAAAATTCAATGTCTCCCAAGGCAACAAAAGGGTTATACATGTGTACTACTAATGGTATTTCCCCTGTTGAATAAAGTAAAATTAATTTAAGTCCTTTTAGAATTGGGTCAGCATGATGAATTTTCAATTGTTCATAAAAATTATGGTAGTCAGAAATATTATCAAATGTAAGGATGATGTAGGTACCCTTTTCTGAGTCATTTAACACAAAGATGTTTTGGTAAGGATTTCGTCCACAAGACAAAGCAATTTGACCTTTTTTCTTTCTTCCAACACTACTTCAATGGAAACAGAATTCCGGATCCTCAATTTGACCTGGTCTGAAAATCAGACATTTTGCATGTAGATCGCCATCCGGTACTTCTGGAATCGCTCTCCACGTCTTTGCTGTAAGCTTAAACAGCTTTTTGACTGTGTCCAGGCAGGGCAGATGTCGCAGCTGCAAGCCGAAAAGCCAGGCCAGACTAGCTCTCTAAGGACTAAAGAGCCAGTGAGCCTCAAAGTTGCTTGACTTTTGTTGGATGGATTGGGGGACCTGTGCACCTAGATCATTATCACTAGGGTGACAAAATGTATTTATTTTTTATTTGTATGCCAGCTAACTCTTCTCTCACTGTTTAGGAGGGCTGCATAAAAAAATTCAGTTTTCTAATTGTCCTAACATTTATTTTCAATAACCTTTCTATACTGTTTTGTCATGAAGACTTATTTGCATAAACATGGGCATATCAAAAGACATGACAATTAGCAGAATCTGCCTTGTTTTTCAGCTGAAACCCTATTTGCATGTTTTTCCCATATGCCCATGTTTATGCAAATGAGTATACATGACAAAACAGTATAGAAAGGTTATTGAATATAAATGTTAGTATAATTAGAAAACGGAACATTTTATGCAGCCCTCCTAAGCAGCGAGACAAGAGTTAGCTGGCATCCAAAATAAAAAGATTCAATTTTTGTCACCCTAATGATAATGATCTAGGTGTGCAGGTCCCTCAAGCCATACAACAAAAAAAAATAAAAAAATCAGGCTTACTAGCTCTAAGTCAGATGAGAGCTGGTCTTGAATGTCTCATTGCACAGTCAGCATACCATTGTAAGGTATGCTGACTGTACCTGTTTCATGGATAGGTCGCTAGCTTGCACATACCCGGCTTTTAGAATACAGTCTTTGTGTGATTGTCTGTTATATGTTGTCTATTGTATGTTATAGGTAATGATTTATTTTACATAAAATAATATAGCATCTATAAAAAGAAATTATTGATAGGTAGGAAAATATTTATAATAAAAATTATTAATGATAGGTAAAATAATAACTATAAAAAAGAAGGTATGGATGATAGATAGCATAATAAGGATAAAGAGAAGCTATATACAATAAGTGAAAAAAGATTATAGGTTTATCTAGTGATAAAAAAAATCTAGAATATTTGCGATTACAAAGATATAGCACTATATTCTAAAACTTTGCGAATTCTCGAAGTGCCGATATTCGCGATAAAAATTCACGATTAGAATATTCGCGCTGAACACGATTTGGGATTAGCAGGACAGGAGCAGTGATGCTTGAGATGGAGGGAGAAAGACTTCTGGTAGAATGTAGAATGGAGTAAAATTATGGGTAAAAGTATAAGAGTGGATAAAAGTAGGTGAGACATCACAGGTCACATGTTGCTGATGGTCAGATAATAAGAGGTATAATAAATGCAGTGTAGCTATCTGCAGTACAATATATAAGGTACTCCGTTATAATGTATAATGTGGCACTTTTGAGGTATGAGAACTAATGATGCATTAGGTACTACTTCTGAGAAGAAAAAAAAGGAATGTGGTGAAGCAAATAAAGAGAAAAGGAAAGAACCTCATTTTATCACTCTATTCTAGTCTCAATGCTTCTCCATGCTGTTGGGGGTTGGAGGATCTGTGATGATATCATCATAGGTTGTGGCAGATGTGCCTTTCTAACCTGGGAACTACACCATTCTCTGTGCAGTTCCTTTATTAGATAGTACAGGACCTATGATGACGTCATCACAGGTCTTTTAGCTTTCTGCACTGATGACAGGGACTCTGGACAAGAGCTGAACGAAAATCTGTATTGAATGTAATTAGGGGGCAGGGCCTTTGGTTTGGTGTGGGTCCAACTTCCCACGGTTCCCATAGCAGCTGTGTGGTCTGCCTCCATTGGAGATACGCCACTGGGTGAATTTGCTAGGACGTTGACTTCTGGGAAAATTGGCAGCTGTCTTGAATGTTTTCCACTTGTGAATTATCTTTCTCACTATAGAATGATTAAAGACTTTAAAAAGTTTGGAAATTGCCTTATAATTAGAGATAAGTGAAGTTATCAAAAAATTAGATTTGGCTGCTTCGCCGAAGTTCACAAAGAAATCTGATTCATTTAGAATTACTTTGTCACAAATCGCATTCCATTGTATGTAGCGGACACAATGACGAGGAACGGCGATCGCGCCGCCCCGATCATTGAAACCATTAGATGCTGTGTTCAACACTGATCGCGGTATCTGACATTCACGTCTTTCAGGGGTTAAAACAAATAAAAATACATACTCATTTCAGGAAAAATTGATTAGTTACCACAAAGCACGAGGAAATTCGGCTTCGTGACAAGTCAAAATTTTCCTGAAATTCAGATAGAAGTCCACGCCATTTAACTACTTATAACCCTTCCCAAATTGATGGGCAGCAACAATTACTTCCCTAAGTTCATTGATGAAGTCTTTCCTCCTTGGCATTGTGTTAACACATGCCTGAATGCTCCAGACCAGCAACTTGCCAATACAGAGGTGGTCACATCTATCAGATTGTCACGGCGCCATCAGCGCGTCCAGCGTCGCCCCCGCGCTCCTGATAATACTATGCGCGCCCCTCGTGCATTTATGTGCATTCATGCGAATGGTTTTAGGGCTGAGCACCGAGCTGATCACTCGGCGCTCGGCTTTGTAGTCTGTGTGGAGTCATGTGACGCTGGCCACGTCACATGACCCCTCTGACTCCCTATTTAAACAGGCAGTCTGCTGGCCACAGATTGCCTGCTATTTAGGTTCCATCTGCGATTTTGTCTTTCCTGGCGTACTTACCTCCTGCTGAATACCCGACGATCCTCTGCCTGCTCCTTGTGTACTTTGCTGCTCTCCTGGTATTCTGACCCCGGCCTCCTCCTGACGATCCTCTCCTGACTCCTTTGGTACTTCACGGCTCTCCTGGTATTTATGACCCCGGCTTCTCCTGACTATTCTCTGCTTGCTCCATTTGTACTTCATAGCTTTCCTGGTATTGACTCGGTCCGTTCACGTTCTGTTGTTTGTCTGTCTGTCGTCCCTGCACTTATTCCAAGCTAGGGATTGCCGTCCAGTTGTCCCCTGTCATTAGGACTTGCGAGGCAAGTAGGCAGGGCTAGGCGTGAGGGTGGAGCGCAGTGGTCACTTCCCTCCCCCCTGTGTGTGTGTGTGTGTGTGTACACGACCGTTACACAGATACTGTGTCAGTTGTGACCACTGTGTCTGAAAGAGCATTCCCTGGGAGTGCGACACTACTGATGCCTGAATGGCTTCCGTGCACTGAGATTTGGGAAGCCATTCATTCTCTCTGGTAGCCCTGATCTCTCTAAAGGATCCGAGAAGCCACAGGCATAGGCTGCAACGGTAATACACAGCAATCGATGGGACAAGCAATCTAAAGATCGCATCTTCAAGTCCCCTAAGAGGACTTAATTTAAATGTAAAAAAAAAGCCTGTTTGTTTAAAGAAAAACAATCCAAAAATGTTCCCTTTTGGGTGGTGATTTTGAGTAATTCTTTCTAAATGAAGTTTTGGATTTGAATTTTTTGATAAATTTGTAACAAACTTCATATAGAATTGATCTGCTCATCTGTAGCCAAAATGATACCAAAAGGGGGCTGTAATGATTACCATATCAATGAATAACAGGTGAGCACATTTTTTAGGGGAATCAAAATATATCTATGTTTAAGTGACCATGCAATGGAAAGACACATAATTGTCATAGTTCCAATGGACACTAAGGGTGTTTTTTTTTTTTAAATATAGTGTCTGAGGAGGATGAAATTAATAATTATAAAACTGATACCTGACTGGAGGCTAAATCAAATGGTTGACCTGAGCTAGAGAGTGTCGATTTTACCCCCTTCCCTGTGTTTGTACTGGGAAAATACCAGTTTTTATTACAATACATGTTGTTTGCATATGATTACAGTAACTTTTCGATGCATTTTACATATTTACTTTACTTATTATATGGATTACTTGTGTGTAGGGTTACTGTGACATATTCATGGCACATTTACTACCATACTGGTTGAATAGTCTCATTGCTGGGGGTCTGACTGCTGTATTTGGAAATCTCCAATAGCCCCATGGTAAATAGAGTGGCAGCATGTCACCTCAACATCCCGCTCCATTCATTCAGAGGGACAGGATCCTAATTATCATGGTTGGTGGGAATCCCCAGTGGTTGGACTTCAACCTGTGGATAGGAGAGAAATCAGAAAAAAAAAAACTCCACGTGAGCAGGGCTTAATGGAAAGATTTGTGGCTCTTCCATGTTGTGGCGCTACTGCTGAATTTGGCTTACAAACATTGCTGAAAAATACTGACCAAATACTGACTGTGTGAATGAGGCCTAAAAATTGTCTGATAATGAACTTTTTCTTATTTATTTACATTACACCTTGTTGACTTATGTAAGAATGGCTTCACACAGAAACATTTTGCAAGGAATTTATCATGAGGGGAATTTTGAAGTCCGTTTTGCTTGAGTCTGCATTGATATAATATGTGCCAAATGTATCGAACATTGTGCAGTTTGATCAATTTAGCTCATCTTTACAAAGACCACTTTTGTTTAAAGGTTCTTTATGCCACCCCTCTACACTGTACTGGCGTAAAAACCTTTTTACACCACCCGACTGTATGTACTAAGGCTCGTTCCCGACAATCTGCCTATGTGAAAGGTGCCGCCAATCACCTGATGAAAGAGCGAAACAATCTTTCATGTGGCTAAATCATTGTTTTCGGGCAGCAGATCAAGCTGTCTAAACAGCACTCTGCTGCCCAGAAACAATGAATCTGTATGGGGATGACTGATAACACTAGCGATCACTCGTCTCCATACAGTAAAGGGGATTGCTGCATATAAATACAGCTTTTGCCTCCACTGACGAGTAGGCAGTAGGCTTTTTTTTTTTTTTACAAATTCACAGTTGATAAACCTGGCGTACACCTAATTAACTTAAATAACAATGGTCACTTTCCTATCCACTCTTCAAAAGTGGCAAGAGTGTTGCAAACTCACAAAAAGTTGCAAAGTTTTGGGCACAAACAACGTGCACCAAAATGTCTTACTTTTTCATGGCAGAAAACCAGTGCATGTCTTTATGTTCTGTCATCAAATGGACGAGCTTATTACTCAATAACAGTATAATTGTCATTGCGTTATTCCTTCCAGGGACAGCCACATTTTCTGATGGCTGTCACTTTTAGAAGTCCTAGGGACATTATCTACTGCCCCATCAATGTCTTGGAAAGCATGGTGCAAATTTTCCCAGGGTTCATTAAAGGTACGTATAACAGCTATCCCAGCCCTAGTGTGTGTGTGTGGGCTGAGATGTATATTTTTCTATTTATGCAAATACTTCCTTCTGTAAATCAAATACTGCAACACAAAACATTTTTTTTTTACATTTTTAGAGCTCACTGGCACACGACCCTCTGGATTGTTATCTAGGTACAAAAAGCATTGTAAGGTTTCTTAGGTATTTCTTCTCCTTTTTTTTAACAATAATTTTGTGATTGACAGGATCTCATCAATAGTTGCTGGGCATTACTAGGCCTGCCCATGGGGTGTATCTGTGTCCAGGGACATTACTATAAATTGCAGCTGTTCAGTAACAGCTTTTACCTTTTAGGTGGGAGGTAAGAGATGCTTCTACATACTTACAATATCTTCTATAATTATGTATATATATAGCTCACACACTATCTTCTACATATATCACTCATAAATGAATGTGTTTTAATTTATAGTATTTTTTTCCCAGGAGTCTTAAAATGAATCATCGACATATTTGTGCTATATTTCTGCTAGCATGTTTCCTGGCACAGTCAAATCCAACTTCCATTCAAGGTAATTTTTTTCCATGTCATTGTGTTACATTATAATGCAATCTAATCGAACAATAAGATCAGTTTTTTTAAAGAAATGTTATTACTTTTCTGTACAATGTAATTTGTACAAGCATTCGTATTGCTCCGTGACTTATTTGTACTGTATTCTATCAAAATAATGCTAATAAATTGCTCACCGGGGGGAAAATTTATTAACCCCTTGCCGACCTTTGACGTACTGTTACGTTATGGGAACCACTGAGTTCCCGCAATTTGACGTAATAGTACGTCACAGTGATCGCACGGCACCGGAGCGGTGCGCGCGTGATCACTGCAGGGGCCCGGCAGTCCGTGGTAGCCGGACCCCTGCTGTATTCGCCGGCATCGCTGTAAAAGCTGATGCCGGCGGATTAACCCCTTCTATGCTGCGGTCCGCGCTGACCGCAACATAGAAGAGGTTTGTGTCAGGTGAACGATTGCATCAAGTCCCCGCACTGCTGTGGCGGGGACCCAATGCGACACAAGGCAGCCCGATGCCGTGCAGAGGCTGCCCAATGCCTTGCCTTGCACAGCATCGGGAACTGCCTTCTACGGGAGCCGAGGAGATCCAGCCTCAGGCTGGGTCTCCTAGGAAACCTGTTAGTGTATGATTTAGTGTCAT
The DNA here is from genome assembly GCF_905171765.1 of Bufo bufo. Lineage (NCBI taxonomy): Eukaryota > Metazoa > Chordata > Amphibia > Anura > Bufonidae > Bufo > Bufo bufo. The sequence continues at coordinate 109,282,912 of NC_053391.1, forward strand.
ACACTAACAGGCAATGCATTACAATACAGATGTATTGTAATGCATTGCAGAGGGGATCAGACCCCCAAAAGCGAATGTCATAAATAAAGTAAAAAAAAGTTTAAAAAAAGTGTTTTTAATAAAATTAATTAATTAAATATATCACATGATCCACCCCGTCCGATAAACACCATAAAAAATAAAAACAGTGTAAAAAAAAGGAATTTTTGTCACCTTACATCACAAAAAGTGCAACACCAAGCGATCAAAAAGGCGTATGCCCCCCAAAATGGTATAAATAAAACCGTCACCTCATCCCGCAAAAAAACGAGCCCCTACCTAAGACAGTCGCCCAAAAAAAAAAAAAACTATAGCTCCCAGAACATGGAGACACTAAAACATAATTATTTTTTGTTTCAAAACTGATATTATTGTGCTAAAGTGAAATACATAAAAAAATATACATATTAGGTATTGCCACGTCCGTAACAAACAGCTCTATAAAAATATTACATGACCTAACCACTCAGGTGAACACCGTAAAAAATAAAATAAAAAAAAATGTAAAAAAAAACATTTTTATCCCATTACATCACAAGAATTGCAACAGCAAGTGATCAAAAAGGCATATGCCCCCCAAAATAGTACCAATCAGACCGTCACCTCATCCCGCAAAGAATTAGACTCTACCTAATAGAATCGGTTAAAAAATAAAAAAGCTATGGCTCTCAGACTATGGAGACACTAAAATATGATTATTTTTTGCTTCAAAACTGCTATTATTGTGCTAAAGTGACAAAAATAAAAAAGTATACATATTAGGTATCGCCACGTCCGTAACAAACAGCTCTATAAAAATATCACATGACCTAACCACTCAGGTGAACACCGTAAAAAAATTAAAAATAAAAAGTGTAAAAAAAAAAGCAATTTTTGTCACATGACATCACAAAAATTGCAACAGCAAGTGATAAAAAAGGCATATGCCCCCCAAAATAGTACTAATCAGACCGTCACCTCATCCCGCAAAAAATGAGACCCTACCTGAGAGAATCGGTCAAAATATCAAAAAGCTATGGCTCTCAGACTATGAGACACTAAAATATCATTATTTCGGTTTCAAAAATGCTATTATTGTGTAAAACTTAAATAAATAATCAAAAGTAGACATATTAGGTATTGCTACATGCGTAACGATCTGCTCTATAAAAAAAGTCACATGACCTAATCCCTCAGGTAAACTCTGTAAAAATAAAAAATAAAAACGGTGCCAAAACATCAATTTTTTGTTACCTTGCCTCACAAAAAACGTAATATAGAGCAATAAAAAAAATCATATGTACCCCAAAATAGTACCAATAAAACTGGCACCTTATCCCATAGTTTCCAAAATATGGTCACTTTTTTGAGTTTCTATTGTAGGGGTGCATCAGAGGGCTTCAAATGGGACATGGCATCTAAAAACCAGTTCAGCTAAATTTGCCTTCCAAAAACCATATGGCGTTCCTTTCCTTCTGCGCCCTGCCGTGTGCCCGTACAGCAGTTTAAGATCACATGTGGGGTGTTTCTGTAAACCGCAGAATCAGGGTAATAAATATTGAGTTTTATTTGGCTGTTAACCCTTGCTTTGCTACTGAAAAAAAAAATTAAAATGTAAAATCTGCCCAAAAAGTGAAATTCTGAAATTTCATCTCCATTTTCCATCAATTCTTGTGGAACACCTAAAGGGTTAACAAAGTTAGTAAAATCAGTTTTGTATACCTTGAGGGGTGTAGTTTCTAAAATGGGGTCATTTTTGGGTGGTTTCTATTATGTAAGCCTCACAAAGTGACTTCAGACCTGAACTGGTCCTTAAAAAGTGGGTTTAGGAAATTTTCCAAAAAATTTCAAGATTTGCTTTCATACTTCTAAGCCTTCTAACGTCCCCAAAAAATAAAATGTAATTTTCAAAATGATCCAAACATGAAGTAGACATGAGGAATGTAAAGTAATTACTATTTTTAAAGGTATTACTATCTATTATAAAAGTAGAGAAATAGAAATTTGCAAATTTGCACATTTTTCTACATTTTTGGTATTTTTTTATGAATAAAAATGCTTTTTTTTAACTTATTTTTACCACTGTCATGAAGTACAATATGTGACGAGAAAACTATCTCAGAATGGCCTGTATAAGTAAAAGCATTTTAAAGTTATCACCACATAAAGTGACACATGTCAGATTTGCAAAAAATGGCCTGGGCAGGAAGGTGAAAACAGGCCCGGGGTTGAAGGGGTTAAATGAGTGGCATTAAAAAGCTTCAAATTTTGACACACGTCATTTTTGCACACTTATTTGTGACTTTTTAAAAATTTTGTAAAATATTAGTCAGGCACTCGCATCATTCGTGCACCAGAGAGCAAAAGAGCACGGGTAACTGATATAATTAATTCACAGAAATACCACAATTCTAAAACATAACCTTTAATGCTTCTATATTAAGAAAAGTCGATACACCCTTATAATTATAAATAATTGATAATTAGAAAAAGAAAATCAAAACCTAGGTCACGTGCCGGCGTCTGACCTTACTCGGTCACATGCCGGCATCTGACGTCTGACGTTGTACGGCACCAACATCACGTGGATACCCTACGTCACCCGATACCCGGAAGTAACCTTTAAAAGGTAATACGCCTGCAGTACCATGCTGCTCTATCTGCCGGACGCCACTGTGCCTCAGTGTCATCATGATGCCTCCACCGATACTGGCCTCCTAACTCTTGGCCCATCTGTCTAGTCATAAAAGGAACGCAAGTACTGCTAACCATATCAGTATTATCTGTTTGATACCAGTCCGCACTACATATTGATAACCTACTGTGTATCATTTATGTGAGTCGGTAACCTCCGCAGAACTGGCCAATGATTATCACTATTATGCCACAGGCATCGGGTATATTTGTACCTCATTATTCCTGATGAAATTTGGGCATATTCATTTATGGATTAGTGGAAATAAACAGACACTGTTTCATTCTAACTCGAATGCGGGCTATATACTTTTATATATAATGTGGTATACCCCAGTTTGGCTCTAGCTCAGAGCACGAGACATTAGGGTTAGTCTGGGTCATTTCTAAATATCAGTGCCTAGACTATATATATTTGACCAATGTCTCCTGCCCTACAAGCTAACTTGATAATTTTCTAAATCGATTAGCCAATCAGGCTGCTGGCAGTTAATTTTTATCAATTTTTATCATATGTTCCAATGATTTTCTCACTATCATAAAAGAGAGAAAAATAGAAAAATAAATAAATAAATTAATGTGTATATAGTGTTATTTGAAGTGCTCAGGTGACTACTTATGGTGATAGATACTCTATGGTCAAATATGTCCCCTGATGAGCCTGACACCAACCAGGCGAAACGCGTAGGGACGGTATTGGACATCTTTATTAACTCATTTTCTATTTACTTAATACTATTTACTTCATCAATTTGGGTGTTTTCTGTCACTACTTCTGGGTATTGATAATTATTTGTTTATTATTTTTTGTACATAAAATAGCCTAGGTCTCATGATAGGGCAACCTATTCCTCAGGTTATCCTCCCCTTGCTAGGGCCCATCTAGGGACACTAGGAGGTACGAGAAACGGGATCGCCCCTATCGGGGCAGCTATTCTGTATCTAGGCAGGGCCGCTAGATTAGGGCCAGAAATAGGGACATTGCCCCCACTAACATCTTCTAACCCTTTTGCAATAACCTTACAAGGGTACAACAACCTGACCCTAGGTTTTGATTTTCTTTTTCTAATTATCAATTATTTATAATTATAAGGGTGTATCGACTTTTCTTAATATATAAGCATTAAAGGTTATGTTTTAGAATGGTGGTATTTCTGTGAATTCTCGTCAAACGACCACATTCTACTATAGAATCCCCTGAACAGGACTATGTTCAATCTGTGAATATGATTTAATTAATTGCATTTTATTAACACTATATTTAATAAAAACGCATGTGAAAATTCAGAATAAGTAAACCTCTAGGTTAGAATTTAAAAAAATTGAAAAAATATATATAAAAGAAATGATGCAGTCTCTTTGTTGACCACTAGATGGCAGTCTTTAGCAGCTTTCAAATTCCAATACTTTCTATGTGGCACATGTAATTGCACCTGTTCTCCACCAGATGGTGCTGTTCTTCAATAAGCAAGTGTTACTGATAAGTATGAAAGCTATTGCATCTATTCACCACCAGATGGTGTTATTCCTTATTGTACAGTACACGTGCTGCTGGTAAGTGTTTGTTGGTCAGTGTCTGTTAGTTGTTACGCAGTATTTGCAATTATAAGTACGAGTCGGTATGTAATATCGCAGGAAACAGGCTCTCAGTCCACATATTATTTGCTCATTAATATAAAAATGAGTGTGGTAAAGTTCAATGGCTCAATCCAGTATGTTTAAATTCTGTGTATCAGTTTGGTATTTACCAGTCGGCTAGCGTGGCGTCCCACGTGCCTAACAGATGTAACTCATAAGGTACCTTATTTTCACCATAGTCGTTAGGTCCCAATGGCGCCTTCTTTTCCGTCTTGTTCACCGCTTCCCACCGTAGTAGCGTTGTACAGCTTGTCACGAGGTCACTGATTGTTTAGACCCTTCGTTAGCCGATGGTTTTCTCACGCCTTTGTGTATTGCTGATGTGGGGGGAGGGTGTGGAGATTCCAGGATTTATCCAGTTGTTGGCAGGGGTTAATCTTGGGTATATGTTCAGATTGGGGAGCAGGTCTTATCCCCAGACGCATTTCAAAGTGTCACACTTCTTCCTCAGTGGTTGCCTGCTTTCATTTCCTCTCACCTTTTTATATCCGGTAATGGGCTAAAAAATGTAATGGATCAAAAGTCCATTCCAGGTTTTCCCACCTGGTTAACAAACATTTAAAGCCACCTGTGGTTTCTTGTTAATTTTGTTTAAAAAAAAAGCATCTGCTAAAACAAGAAAGGTAATGATATAAAGGATAAAAAAATATTCACAAAAAATATTACTGAGTAGACAATAATCTCAAAAACGTCCTTGTAGTTTGTTCCCAAAGATACATTGCGTTTTTGATGCGTCTTTGGTTATATTGTCAACAATAAGGTCTGTAAATTATCAGGCCATCTAGTGGTCAACAAAGAGACTGCATCATTTATTTTATATATTTCTTTTACATATCTTTTTTATTTTAAAAAAAATCTTAACTAGAGGTTTATTTACTCTGATTTTTGCATGCGTTTTCGTTTTTATTAAATATAGTGTTAATAAAATACAATTAATTATATCAGTTACCCCTGCTCTTTCGCTCTATGGTGCACGAATGATGCGAGTGCCTGACTAATATTTTACACTATATACTTTCTTCTTCTGATTGGGTGAAACAGACACGTCAAGAGCACCCAGATCCACCTCCACTAGCGGGTGAGCCTCCAAATACAATCACTTTTTGTACAGCATTATTTAAAATTTTGCCCTATTTTTAAAAGTGTGTGGAGAATGGGCATGTTAGCTATGCTAATTACGTGCAGGCCAGATTTATCAACTGCGACTTTTTAAAGCGTCACAAAGGATTTCGCAGTTTCACTCCTGTAGCTGGAGTAGTATAAACACTGGAGTAATCTGTACACATTTAAAAATGCACTAAGTTTATCAAAGTGCAATACTGGACTGAACGGCTGAAGCAAAACTGACTTTAAAATTACCCCTAATGATAACTCTGCTCCATAGTGCTCTTATCTTATACAGTTGCAAGAAAAAGTATGTGAACCCTTTGGAATGATATGGATTTCTGCACAAATTGGTCATAAAATGTGATCTGATCTTCATCTAAGTCACAACAATAGACAAGCACAGTCTGCTTAAACTAATAACACACAAAGAATTAAATGTTTTTATTGAACACACCATGTAAACATTCACAGTGTAGGTGGAAAAAGTATGTGAACCCCTAGACTAATACAACTCCAACAGCTAATTGGAGTGAAGTGTCAGCCAACTGGAGTCCAATCAATGAGATGAGATTGGAGGTGTTGGTTACAACTGCCCTGCCCTATAAAAAAACACACACCAGTTCTGGGTTTGCTTTTCACAAGAAGCATTGCCTGATGTGAATGATGCCTTGCACAAAAGAGCTCTCAGAAGACCTACGATTAAGAATTGTTGACTTGCATAAAGCTGGAAAGGGTTATAAAAGTATCTCCAAAAGCCTTGCTGTTCATCAGTCCACAGTAAGACAAATTGTCTATAAATGGAGAAAGTTCAGCACTGCTGCTACTCTCCCTAGGAGTTGCTGTCCTGTAAAGATGACTGCAAGAGCACAGTGCAGACTGCTCAATGAGGTGAAGAAGAATCCTAGAGTGTCAGCTAAAGACTTACAAAAGTCTCTGGCATATGCTAACATCACTGTTAGCGAATCTACAATAGGTAAAACACTAAACAAGAATGGATTTCATGGGAGGATACCACAGAGGAAGCCACTGCTGTCCAAAAAAAACATTGCTGCACGTTTACAGTTTGCACAAGAGCACCTGGATGTTCCTGTTTCATGGTCTGGTGTAGTGGACCATGACACTTTTGCCGTGCATGCTTGTTGCTGGTGGCAACATGTTGTTTTGCATGTTTTGACACTTCCCCTTTAAGTTGTGTGTCTCTTTCCATCCTGGTGTGTTCGGGGTTAAGATGTGTGCTTGGTGGAGCTGGGTGTGGCCTCTGGCTTTTTTTTTCTTTTCTTTTTTCTGGGGAAAATATCAAACATCCAGAAAGGAGCAGAGCTCCTACACATATGCAGGCAAACAACAATCTGACCTTCAGGCTCACAACATACTATAGGAAAAGCCAGAGGCCACACCCAGCTCCACAAAGCACACATCTTAACCCCGAACACACCAGGATGGGAAGGGACACACAACTTAAAGGGGAAGTGTCAAAACATGCAAAACAACATGTTGGCACCAGCAACAAGCATGCACGGCAAAAGTGTCATGGTCCACTACACCAGACCATGACACAGCCATGACAGTTCCACAGCAGTACTGGCAAAATATTCTGTGGAAAGATGAAACCAAAGTTGAGTTGTTTGGAAGAAACACACAACACTATGTGTGAAGAAAAAGAGGCACAGCACACCAACATCAAAACCTCATCCCAACTGTGAAGTATGGTGGTGGGGGCATCATGGTTTGGGACTGCTTTGCTGCGTCAGGGCCTGGACGGATTGCTATCATCGAAGGAAAAATGAATTCCCAAGTTTATCAAGACGTTTTGCAGGAGAACTTAAGGCCATCTGTCCACCAGCTGAAGCTCAACAGAAGATGGGTGTTACAACAGGACAACGACCTAAAGCATAGAAGTAAATCAACAACAGAATGGCTTAAACAGAAGAAAATACGCCTTCTGGAGTGGCCCATTCAGAGTCCTGACCTAAACCCGATTGAGATGCTGTGGCATGACCTCAAGAAAGCGATTCACACCAGACATCCCAAGAATATTGCTGAACTGAAACTGTAAAGAGGAATGGTCAAGAATTACTCCTGACTGTTGTGCACATCTGATCTGCAACTACAGGAAACGTTTGGTTGAAGTTATTGCTGCCAAAGGAGGTTCAACCAGTTATTAAATCCAAGGGTTCACATACTTTTTCCACCTGCACTGTGAATGTTTACATGGTGTGTTCAATAAAAACATGGTAACATTTAATTCTTTGTGTGTTATTAGATTAAGCAGACTGTGCTTGTCTATTGTTGTGACTTAGATGAAGATCAGATCACATTTTATGACCAATTTTTGCAGAAATCCATATCATTCCAAAGGGTTCACATACTTTTTCTTGCAATTGTATAACGGTCTCAATCACAGTTATCTACTGATCTTAGTGACCATGACTGAAATAAAGAGAGGGAGCACTATTTATGGGGATAGACTTGGATCATAACAACAGGGATGTCTGAACTTTTGGTGGAAATGTAGCAAAATTTGTGCATAGAAAATATGGAGCAGCTTTCCATAGCAACCTATCATATCTAAAGGGGTTGTGCCATCTCATATTTGGAGGCATATTGCTAGGATATGCTCCAAATATCTGATATCTTTAGAACTGAGCCTGCAAAGTGAAGGAGGACGCACCGCGCGTGCGCAACCACCCTCTATTCGTTACTATGACAGTGCCGAAAATAGCCGAGCTGATGGAAATATGGGTGCGTCCTCCTTCACTTTGCAGACTCCATTCTAAAGATAGAATCATACATACAGTAGGAGGCACATTATAGTGATATGTCGTCGTCGTCGTCCCCCCTCCCCCATGTATGAGATGACACAACCCCTTTAAGTTACACACTAGAGTTTTTCTTTTCCGGCATAGAGTTCCGTCCTAGGGGCTCTATACCGGAAAAGAACTGATCAGTTTTATCCTAATGCATTCTGAATGGAGAGAAATCCGTTTAGTTTGCTTTAGGATGTCTTCAGTTCAGTCTTTTTGACTGTTCAGGATGGAGATAATACCGCAGCATGCTACGGTTTTATCTCCGGCCGAAAAAACGGAACACTTGCCTGAATGTCGGCATTTTTTTCCATAGAAATGCATTAGTTCCGGATCCGGCATTAAAAATACCGCAATGCCGGATCCGTCCTTCCGGTCTGCGCATGCGCAGACCTTTAAAAATGTGGAAAAAAAATAGAAACGGATCACACAGACAAACGGACAGACGGATCCGTTCTTGAAATGCATTTGTGAGACGGATCCACATCCGGATCCATCTACAAATGCTGTCCGTTTGCATGCAGATTGCCGCAAGTGTGAAAGCGTCCTTAAAGAAGCAATGTGATTGGTTATAAACTATTGTTCCTATTTCCCTTTGCATATGTCGACAAATCTCTGCCATATGGAAGAAATATAAGGAAACTAGCATTATATATACATCAACGCTTAGATCAAGGCTTGCCTCAGTCTTCACAGACAATATATGTTAGGCTACTTTCATACTAGTGTTGGCTGTTCCCCTGCCGGATCCGTACTAACACTAGCCCACGAGTGCCGCCAGAAGTCCGCTTCGACCCCACACACATTGCGTTTTTTTGTTTGGCCGCCTTCTTTCTATGAAACTACACATCAATCTGCTCAGCTCCTCCTGCTCTATAACATGCTGCCCGCAGCTCAGACACCATGTTCAAGCTGACAGGTTCCCTTTTTTAGGCCTTATGCACACGACCGTATGTAGTTTGCGGTCTGTAAAAAACGGATCCGCAAAAAATACAGATGACGTCCGTGTGCATTCCGTATTTTGCGGAACGGAACAGCTGGCCCCTTAAAGAACAGTACTATCCTTGTCCGTAATGCGGACAATAATAGGACATGTTCTGTTTTTTTGCGGAACGGACATACAGATATATGGAAACATAATGCACACAGAGTAACTTCCGCTTTTTTGTCGACCCATTGAAATGAATAATTCCGCATATGGTTTGCAAAAAAAATATAACAGACACAGAAAGAAAATACATTTGTGTGCATGAGCATTACTATTATTTCTAATATTAGCTAAAGCACCCTCTCATCATTTACATCTACAGCCAGGTCCATAAATATTGGGACATCAACACAATTCTAACATTTTTGGCTCTATACACCCCCACAATGGATTTAAAATGAAATGAACAAGATGTGATTTAACTACAGACTGTCAGCTTTAATTTCAGGGTATTTACATCCAAATCAGGTGAACGGTGTAGGAATTACAACAGTTTGCATACGTGCCTCCCACTTGTTAAGGGACCAAAAGTAATGGGACAATTGGCTTCTCAGCTGTTCCATGGCCAGGTGTGTGTTATTCCCTCATTATCCCAATTACAATGAGCAGATAAAAGGTCCAGAGTTCTTTTCCAGTGTGCTATTTGCATTTGGAATCTGTTGCGGTCAACTCTCAAGATGAGATCCAAAGAGCTGTCACTATCAGTGAAGCAAGCCATACTTAGGCTGAAAAAACAAAACAAACCCATCAGAAAGATAGCAAAAACATTAGGCATGGCCAAAAAAACTGTTTGGAACATTCTTAAAAAGAAGGAACGCATTGGTGAGCTCAGCAACACCAAAAGACCCTAAAGACCACGGAAAACAACTGTGGTGGATGACCGAAGAATTCTTTCCCTGGTGAAGAAAACACCCTTCACAACAGTTGACCAGATCAAGAACACTCTCCAGGAGGTAGGTGTATGTGTGTCAGTCAACAATCAAGAGAAGACTTCACCAGAGTGAATACAGAGGGTTCACCACAAGATGTAAACCATTGGTGAGCCTCAAAAACAGGAAGGCCAGATTAGAGTTTGCCAAACGACATCTAAAAAAACCTTCACAGTTCTGGAACAACATCCTATGGACAGATGAGACCAATATTAACTTGTACCAGAGTGATGGGAAGAGAAGAGTATGGAGAAGGAAAGGAACTGCTCATGATCCTAAGCATACCACCTCATCAGTGAAGCATGGTGGTGGTAGTGTCATGGCGTGGGCATGTATGGCTGCCAATGGAACTGGTACTCTTGTATTTATTGATGATGTGACTGCTGACAAAAGCAGCAGGATGAATTCCGAAGTGTTTCAGGCATTATTATCTGCTCATATTCAGCCAAATGCTTCAGAACTCATTGGACGGCGCTTCACAGTGCAGATGGACAATGACCCGAAGCATACTGCAAAAGCAACCAAAGAGTTTTTTAAGGGAAAGAAGTGGAATGTTATGCAATGGCCAAGTCAATCACCTGACCTGAATCCGATTGAGCATGCATTTCACTTGCTGAAGACAAACTCAAGGGAAAATGCCCCAAGAACAAGCGGGAACTGAAGACAGTTGCAGTAGAGGCCTGGCAGAGCATCACCAGGGATGAAACCCAGCGTCTGGTGATGTCTATGCGTTCCAGACTTCAGGCTGTAATTGACTGCAAAAGATTTGCAACCAAGTATTAAAAAGTGAAAGTTTGATTTATGATTATTATTCTGTCCCATTACTATTATTCTGTCCCATTACAAGTGAGAGGCACATCTGCAAACTGTTGTAATTCCTGCACCGTTCACCTCAAATTAAAGCTGACAGTCTGCAGTTAAAGAACATCTTGTTCGTTTCATTTCAAATCCATTGTGGTGGTGTAATGAGCCAAAAATGTTAGAATTGTGTCGATGTTCCAATATTTATGGACCTGACTGTATATAATGTTGTTCTGTGGGCATTCAGGTGAATGTAAAATATTTGTCTTAATGTCTTTAAGAGCTGTCAGTCCTGTCTGAAGGCACGCTGCATGTCGCATCCCCTTAAATCTAACTTATTACACTTTGGCCAGATTTACTCATCTTAACCACTTCCCGTCCGCCCATAGGATATAAACGTCCTATGGGTGGACGTCTATTTCTGACAGCACGTTTTAGAACGTCCTGTCAGAAATAGCAGCTGCACGCTAATCGTGCAGCTGCTGATCGGGTTGCCTGCTGTCAGTGACAGCAGGGCAACCCTAAGACAAGGCAGGGACAGTGCCCAGGTGTCCCTGCCTTCATGATCGCTGCAGACACAGCGCTCACCGAGCGCTGTATCTGCAGAGAAGGAAGCGCTGTGCGCTTCCTGTTCCAGCCCGGCGGTCATGTGACCGCCGGGACCGGAGAGTGCAGGGGCTGTGTGAGGTCTCTCAGAGACCTCGATCAGCCCTGCACTGAGGCTGTACAGCGCTAGATTGCTGCTGTACAGCCTCTATAGGGGTGCATTTCCACTGTAACTGGGGCTACTATGTCAGCCCCAGTTACAGGAGAAATCAACAGTGTAAAAAAAAAAGAAAAAGTGAAGTAAATGTCCCCCAGAGGTCTTGTATGACCTTATGGGGGACGAAAAGTGTAAAAAAAAATAAAAAAAATAAAGGGTTGAAAAAATAAAATAAAATAAAGTTTCACATGTAAAAAAAAAAAAGTTCCCAAGTAAGGAATAAAAAAAAAAAATTAAAAATAGAAAAAATAAAAGAAAATAGACATATTAGGTATCGCCGCGTCCGTAAAAACCAGCTCTATAAAAGTATCACATGACCTAACCCCTCGGGTGAACACCGAAAAAAAAAAAAAAACTGTCAAAACAAGCAATTTTTGTCACCTTGCATCACAAAAGGTGCAACACCAAGTGATCAAAAATGCGTATGTCCCACAAAATAGTACCAATAAAACCGTCACCTCATCCCGCAAAAAATGAGCCCCTACATAAGAAAATCTCTTAAAAAATAAAAAAACTATAGCTCTTAGAACATGGAGACACTAAAACATCATTTTTTTGGTTTCAAAAATGCTATTATTGTGTTAAAGTGAAACAAATAAAAAAAAGTATACATATTAGGTATTGCCGCGTCCGTAAAAACCAGCTCTATAAAAATATAACATGACCTAACCCCTCGGGTGAACACCGTAAAAAAAAAAAAAAAAAACTGTGTCAAAACAAGCAATTTTTGTCACCTTGCATCACAAAAGGTGCAACACCAAGTGATCAAAAATGCGTATGTCCCACAAAATAGTACCAATAAAACCGTCACCTCATCCCGCAAAAAATGAGCCCCTACATAAGAAAATCTCTTAAAAAATAAAAAAACTATAACTCTTAGAACATGGAGACACTAAAACATCATTTTTTTGGTTTCAAAAATGCTATTATTGTGTTAAAGTGAAACAAATAAAAAAAAGTATACATATTAGGTATTGCCGCGTCCGTAAAAACCAGCTCTATAAAAATATCACATGACCTAACCCCTCGGGTGAACACCGTAAAAAAAAAAAAAAAAAACTGTGTTAAAACAAGCAATTTTTGTCACCTTGCATCACAAAAGGTGCAACACCAAGTGATCAAAAATGCGTATGTCCCACAAAATAGTACCAATGAAACCGTCACCTCATCCCGCAAAAAATGAGCCCCTACATAAGAAAATCTCTTAAAAAATAAAAAAAATATAGCTCTCAGAACATGGACACATTAAAACATAATTTTTTTGTTTCAAAAATGATATTATTGTGTAAAACTTTAATAAATGAGAAAAAGTATACATATTAGGTATCGCCACGTCCGTAACAATCTGCTCTATAAAAATGTCACTTGACTGAACCCCTCAGGTGAACGCTGTAAAAATAAATAAATAGAAACTGTGCTAAAACAACCAATTTTTTGGTCACCTTGCCCCATAAAGTGTTATAATGAATGATCAAAAAATCATATGTACCCAAAAATAGTACTAATAAAACTGGCACCTTATCCCCTAGTTTCCAAAATGGGGTCACTTCTTGGGAGTTTCTACTGTAAGGGTGCATCAGGGGGCTTCAAATGGGACATGGCATCTAAAAACCATGTGGAGTTCCTTTTCTTCTGCGCTCTGCCGTGTGCCCATACAGCAGTTTATGACCACATGTGGGGTGTTTCTGTAAACCGCAGAATCTGGGTAATAAATATTGAGTTTTGTTTGGCTGTTAACCATCGATGTGTTAAAGAAAAAAATTGATTAAAATGGAAAATCTGCTAAAAAAGTGAAATTTAAAAATTTGATCTCCATTTTCCTTTAATTCTTGTGGAACGCCTAAAGGGTTAACAAAGTTTGTAAAAATCGGTTTTGAATACCTTGAGGGGTGTAGTTTCTACAATGGGGTCATTTATGGGGGTATCCACTATGTAGGCCCCACAAAGTGACTTCATACCTGAACTGGTCCTTAAAAAGTGGGTTTTGGCAATTTTCTTAAAAATTTGAAGAATTGCTTCTAAACTTCTAAGCCTTCTAACGTCCTAAAAAAATAAAATGACATTTCCAAAATGATGCCAACATAAAGTAGACATATGGGGAATGTTAAATAATAAATATTTTATGAGGTATCACTTTCTGTTTTAAAAGCAGAGAAATTGAAATTTAGAAAATTGCGAATTTTTCAAATTTTTGGGTAAATTTGGGATTTTTCCATAAATAAAGGTGAAATATTTTGACTCAAATTTATGACTATCATGAAGTACAATGTGTCACGAGAAAACAATCTCTGAATGACTTGGATAAATAAAGGCGTTCCAAAGTTATTACCACATAAAGTGAGATATGTCAGTTTTGCAAAATTTGGCCTGGTCAGGAAGGGGGCAAATGGCCCGGATGGCAAGTGGTTAAATATGGCGTAAGCTTAGACAGACTGTGTAGATTTATTACAGTGGCTCCTGCGCATCTTTTCCCAAAAACCTGTTGCAATCTTTAATCAATATTAAAGAGGTTGTGTCACTTCAGCAAATGGCATGTATCATGTAGAGAAAGTTAATACAAGGCACTTACTAATGTATTGTGATTGTCCATATTGCCTCCTTTGCTGGCTGGATTCATTTTTCCATCACATCATACACTGCTCATATTCAGGACAACTGTTCTAGCGCAGATACGAGGTGGCCAGGACGAGAGCTTCTGCTCATATGTGCCTATGCGCGCTGCCATAGAGAGGCGGGTTCTTTTTCCTATAGTGTACAAGTACGACCACTGCTGCTGGATTCCAGCGTGGTCATAACCCCTGGATATGAGCAGTGCATAATGTGATGGAAAACTGATTCAAGCCAGCAAAGGAGGCAATATGAACAATTACAATACATTAGTGTCTTGAAGTAACTTTGTCCCCATTATAAATACCATTTCCTGAAGTGAGACAACCCCTTTAATAAATATACAACCATGTGTTTACTTACAGCCAGATACTTTTGCCATCACTTTCAGGTTACCAATTGTGTCTAGGTATTAAAGATCTTGAAAATAGTTGCATACAGTCCTACAAGACCAAAGAATGCCATACACAACTTTTCAGGGCAATATGAGCACTTTTAAACCTGACTGAATTTATTCGTACCCAAATCAAACCTTCTGACCAATTCATTAGAATAGGACCTGAAATTAATTTTAAGAAATGTATCAATCTCTATTGATGACCTACATTGATAGTACATAGAATAAATATGTACTAATAATACACAGATATACAGGGAGTGCAGAATTATTAGGCAAGTTGTATTTTTGAGGATTCATTTTATTATTGAACAACAACCATGTTCTCAATGAACCCAAAAAACTCATTAATATCAAAGCTGAATATTTTTGGAAGTAGTTTTTAGTTTGTTTTTAGTTTTAGCTATTTTAGGGGGATATCTGTGTGTGCAGGTGACTATTACTGTGCATAATTATTAGGCAACTTAACAAAAAACAAATATATACCCATTTCAATTATTTATTTTTACCAGTGAAACCAATATAACATCTCAACATTCACAAATATACATTTCTGACATTCAAAAACAAAACAAAAACATATCAGTGACCAATATAGCCACCTTTCTTTGCAAGGACACTCAAAAGCCTGCCATCCTTGGATTCTGTCAGTGTTTTGATCTGTTTACCATCAACATTGCGTGCAGCAGCAACCACAGCCTCCCAGACACTGTTCAGAGAGGTGTACTGTTTTCCCTCCTTGTAAATCTCACATTTGATGATGGACCACAGGTTCTCAATGGGGTTCAGATCAGGTGAACAAGGAGGCCATGTCATTAGATTTTCTTCTTTTATACCCTTTCTTGCCAGCCACGCTGTGGAGTACTTGGACACGTGTGATGGAGCATTGTCCTGCATGAAAATCATGTTTTTCTTGAAGGATGCAGACTTCTTCCTGTACCACTGCTTGAAGAAGGTGTCTTCCAGAAACTGGCAGTAGGACTGGGAGTTGAGCTTGACTCCATCCTCAACCCAAAAAGGCCCCACAAGCTCATCTTTGATGATACCAGCCCAAACCAGTACTCCACCTCCACCTTGCTGGCGTCTGAGTCGGACTGGAGCTCTCTGCCCTTTACCAATCCAGCCACGGGCCCATCCATCTGGCCCATCAAGACTCACTCTCATTTCATCAGTCCATAAAACCTTAGAAAAATCAGTCTTGAGATATTTCTTGGCCCAGTCTTGACGTTTCAGCTTGTGTGTCTTGTTCAGTGGTGGTCGTCTTTCAGCCTTTCTTACCTTGGCCATGTCTCTGAGTATTGCTCACCTTGTGCATTTGGGCACTCCAGTGATGTTGCAGCTCTGAAATATGGCCAAACTGGTGGCAAGTGGCATCTTGGCAGCTGCACGCTTGACTTTTCTCAGTTCATGGGCAGTTATTTTGCGCCTTGGTTTTTCCACACGCTTCTTGCGACCCTGTTGACTATTTTGAATGAAACGCTTGATTATTCGATGATCACGCTTCAGAAGCTTTGCAATTTTAAGAGTGCTGCATCCCTCTGCAAGATATCTCACTATTTTTGACTTTTCTGAGCCTGTCAAGTCCTTCTTTTGACCCATTTTGCCAAAGGAAAGGAAGTTGCCTAATAATTATGCACACCTAATATAGGGTGTTGATGTCATTAGACCACACCCCTTCTCATTACAGAGATGCACATCACCTAATATGCTTAATTGGTAGTAGGCTTTCGAGCCTATACAGCTTGGAGTAAGACAACATGCATAAAGAGGATGATGTGGTCAAAATACTCATTTGCCTAATAATTCTGCACACAGTGTAATGGTAGATGTTAGTTTATGGTGCTAGTCAACCTCTCACTGCTATCATGAATGCTTCATTAGGGCATAAGTACAGTACACCTGAAGTTTTTTGATTGTACAATAAAAACAACATAGAAACCGTGACAAAATTTCACTTGTTTTTACAGTGAATTGTCACAATTTTGTGATGCAGGTTTCTGATCACTCAGTGTACGGGTGAAGCACATTGAAATTACGAGCTTCACTATACATGGCCCAAAACTGAATTGTAACTCACAGTAAAATCATATGCTGTGTGGCAGCAGTTTTTTATGTGCAGCACGCCGACCCACAGGGGAGGTTTCGGCTCAAGAGAATGGCAGTGGTAGTGGTGGTAATAAGGAAGGTTGTAGTCCGCAATGTGGCTAACCCTGTGTCACGCTTTAGTGTGGGAGGGAAACACCACACCGAGCATAAGAGCGAAAGGGGAGACAGGGAATCAGGCCTAAGAACTAGGGAAGGAAGATGGACACCACCTAGTCAAAACCCTAACCAAAATCCTGACTGACTAACAGTATGAACAGACCCCAGAGATGTGTTTATACGCAGGAATACCTAGAGTACTATCCAGCCCTATAGGACCCTGGTACTAATGGCAGGGACGAGACTACCTGTTCCTCCAAAAGGAAGGATGAACAGGAGTCTGCCTCAGGCCAAATATAGACAATAGAGAAATGCAACACACAGAACTCAAACAAAATACAAAAGGGAAAAGAAAGACTTAACTTCAAAGGGGCTATGGAAGCACCAGGAACTCAGCCCAGATCCAACCACCAGCTTTCCACAGGTCCAAAAGAAAATATAAACGGCACAGCATTGTGGGAGAAGCAACTATAAATAAGGAAGGTTAAATTACCACATTAAAAACACCTGAGGCAAGGAGTGTGACCATTACCAGAAACAACACAGAGGCCTATTGATCCACAAGGTTAAAACCTGTCAGATCAAACCACGTGTTGCCAGTCTCACCGATCTCCTGCCACCTGTCGCGGGAACGTCTGTGACGCCCTGCTTTAGCATTTCTCCAGGCTGGGAATGAAGTGTTTAAAGGGGCACACACTATCTTCCCTTCAAGGCACACCCTGGATTTGGGAGCTCCTGTCTGGTGGCTGGGATTCCCCTTTGTGTTAGGATTGGTTCACATCAACCTTTATGGATTCCGCTTTTGTTTTCAGTTATAACATGGTTATAACGGAAAATAACGGAATCCATAAGACGGTAGTCAAAACGGAAACCTTTAAGGGCCATTCCGTTTTGATCCTTTATAATAGAAGTCTATGGGAATCATAATGGATCCGTCTGGTTCCCGTTATGCAAGACGGAAAACAAAGTCCTGTCGACAGGACTTTATTTTCCTTTCAGCATAATAGAGACCAGATGGATCCGTTATTATTCCCATAGACTTCTATTATGATGGAAAGCAAAACAGAATGCCTTTTAAATTAAATTGGGTCAAAAAAGTAAATTTTTTTGCATAAAAAAATAACAAATGTATCAAAAATGTGAAAAAATTTGCAAATTTCCAAGTTTCAATTTCTCCACTTCTATAATACATAGTAATACCTCCAAAAATAGTTATTACTTTACATTCCCCATATGTCTAGTTCATGTTTGGATCATTTTGGGAATGATATTACATTTTTTGGGGATGTTACAAAGCTTAGAAGTTTAGAAGAAAATCTTGAAATTTTTAGGGACCAGTTCAGGTCTGAAGTCACTTTGCGAGGCTTACATAATAGAAACCACCCAAAAATGACCCCATTCTAGAAAATACACCCCTCAAGGTATTTAAAACTGATTTTACAAACGTCGTTAACTCTTTAGGTGTTCCACAAGAATTAATGGAAAATAGAGATACAATTTCAAAATTTTACTTTTTTGGCAGATGTTCCATTTTAATATTTTTTTATCAGTTACAAAGCAAGGGTTAACAGCCAAACCAAACTCAATATTTATGGCCCTGATTATGTAGTTTACAGAAACACCCCATATGTGGTCGTAAACAACTGTACGGGCACACGACAGGGCGCAGAAGGAAAGGAATGCCATACGGTTTTTGGAAGGCAGGTTTTGCTGGACTGTTTTTTTTTACACCATGTCCCATTTGAAGCCCCCCTGATGCACCCCTTGAGTAGAAACTCCATAAAAGTGACCCCATCTAAGAAACTACACCTCTCAAGGTATTCAAAACTGATTTTACAAACGTCGTTAACCGTTTAGGTGTTCCACAAGAATTAATGGAAAATAGAGATACAATTTCAAAATTTCACTTTTTTGGCAGATTTTCCATTTTAATATATTTATTCCAGTTACAAAGCAAGGGTTAACAGCCAAACCAAACTCAATATTTATGGCCCTGATTCTGTAGTTTACAGAAACACCCCATATGTGGTCGTAAACAGCTGTACGGGCACACGGCAGGGTGCAGAAGGAAAGGAATGGCATACGGTTTTTGGAAGGCAGATTTTGCTGGACTGTTTTCTTTTACACCATGTCCCATTTGAAGCCCCCTGATGCACCCCTAAAGTAGAAACTCCAAAAAAATGGCCCCATTTTAGAAACTACGGGATAGGGTGGCAGTATTGTTGGTACTAGTTTAGGGTACATATGATTTTTGGTTGCTCTATATTACACTTTTTGTGAGGTAAGATAACAAGAAATAGCTGTTTTGGCACCGTTTTTATTTTTTGTTATTTACAACATTCATCTGACAGGTTAGATCATGTGATATTTTTATAGACCAGGTTGTCACGGATGCGGCGATACCTAATATGTATACTTTTTTTGTAGTGTTTCCAAAGTCTGAGAACCATAATTTTTTCAGTTTTTGGGTGATTACCTTGGGTAGGGTATGATTTTTGCGGGATGAGATGACTGTTTTATTGGCACTATTTTGGGGTGCATGTGACTTTTTGATCGCCTGCTATTACACTTTTTGTGATGTAAGGTGACAAAAAAAATTGTTTATTTAGCACAGTTTTTATTTTAATTTTTTTTTACGGTGTTCATCTGATATGTGATATGTTTATAGAGCCAGTCGATACGGACGCGGCGATACCTAATATGTATACTTCCTATTTTTTACCAATTTTTTTTAACTTTATTTGGGGAAAATGAAGTTTTTGTTTATTTTTACTTGAAACTTTAAATTTTTTTGGGGGAAAACTTTATTTTTTCAACTTTTTTTCACTTTATTTTTTGTCCCACTTTGGGACTTGAACTTTTGGGGGTCTATACCTTTACAATGCATTCCAATACTTCTGTATTGGAATGCATTGGCTGTATGAGTAATACTGTGTGTATTACTCATACAGCTTCCGGCCTGTGAGATCCAGGGGGCTGGATCTCACAGGCTCTTCACGGAAGGCAGCCCGATGCCTTCCTTAGACATCGCGCTGCCTTCCATGCCATCGGGTCCCCCCCACAGCCCTTTGGGGACCCGATGGCACCTCCGCCAGCCGCCGCAGCACAATAAAAAGCTGCAGGTCTGAGTTGACCTGCGGTTTGCGGCGATCGCCGTCACGGGACCCCCCCGGGCATTTAGCCTAGGTGCCTGCTCAATGATTTGAGCAGGCACCAGGTTCCGATCTTTGCCCGCCGGGCGGTGGTGATCGTAACTATACATGACGTACCGGTACGTCATGGGTCCTTAAGGACTCGAGATCCATGCCGTACCGGTACGTCATGGGTCCTTAAGGGGTTAAAAGGGAACCTGTCACTTCCAAAAACCATCTGAAGCCGCCAGCAGTACCTGAGAGTAGCCAGCAGCGTGTTACCGTCGATCATTTTCTTTCTGAAGGCAGATGAAGCAAAAGCTCTGAAAACGTTCTTTTATCCCCTGCCCGCATGATTTTCTAGTCATGCTTGAAGTCAAGCGGGCAGCGACCTCCTTCCCTGCCCCTGCCCCTTCGCCACTGACTGACAGCGCTTATGCACGAGAGTTCGACTGCCTTTGCTGAACAGCCGGCTGTCAGTCATAGGCGAAGGGGCAGGGAAGGGGGCGCTGTTACCGTAACTTGAAGCAAGGAGGCCGCTGCCCGCTTGACTTCAAGCATGACTAGAAAATCACGCGGGCTGGGGATAAAATAGCGTTTTCAGAGCTTTTGCTTCATCTGCCTTCAGAAAGAAATTGATCGTCAGAAACACACTGCTGGCTACTCTCCGGTACTGCTGGCGGCTTGGGATGGTTTTTGAAGGTGACAGGTTCCCTTTAAAGTTACACATACCCAGGATGTGGGCCTAAAACAACAACCATCCACATCTTCTGTCTCACTTACTTGGCAGCAACTCACTAACCAGACATTTGGGGCCAGCCCACCACCTGGAAACGGTCTCTAATGTCTGCCAGTTAACTATTCCCTACCCATGTGTAGCCTTTCAATATGTAAGTGCATAATAAGCCACAATAACAATGTCTACTATTGAAAGTGCATAGCTAGCATACATAAGCAATCTCAGTAGTTTTGGTCATTTTAGCCATGAACCACTGAGTCACTGCGCATTTTACAGCACGGTAAATAAAAATCCTCTCTTTATCCATTCTTATGGCAGATTGATGCTTAATAGATTTCCAATAGCTGATCAGTCGTTGCACGTGCCAATAGCAATATGCTGTATATTGGCAAGGACTTGTCATGCCAACTTGCCAGACAAAAGTAATAGTTGGATATGTACATTGTGTACATTGTACTTATTTGTTCAAATTATATTAATGCATTTCCAAGTATTAGAAGGCATAAAGATATGGTTTTGTCATTGTGTATAGTATTAATAAATTGATCTTTTTTTTAAGATTGGGAAAAGATCCAACTTGATGACAGTGTTATTCGAGAATCTGTTGAAGAAGCAAAGAAGTGGGTGGATTCGGCATATGTCGAGACTAGGAAAGAGTAAGATAACTGCAGACTGGATTAATAAAATGTACCATAAGACAACTATTGGTATATGAGTGCTTAAAGAGCACCCCTATGTGGTACCATGTTATTACCCTAGTGTAATGTAATCTTGGCCAAGATACAGTCAGGTCCATAAATATTGGGACAGCGACACAATTCTAACATTTTTGGCTCTATACACCACCACAATGGATTTGAAATAAACCAAACAAGATGTGCTTTAACCAGGGCCATTTCTAGGGGCGGGCGGGCCGGGCGCTGTCAGAAGGGGGGCGCCGGCAGGGGCGCCCTCTTGTCGTTTCTCTGCCGTGCGCCCTGGCTCCCTCCCTCTGAGATCTCGCCTGCCCTGCGACCTGCGCCCAAGTGCCGAGTCCTCTCACTTTTCAGACACTGCCTTTACGTACTACCGAGTCCAGTCACTCAACTCCGGTACGTGCGGGCGGCACTTACTGACGTCACGCGCCTGCTCCTCCCACTAGGCGGCGCAGGCGCGTGACGTACAGTGAGTGAGTAAGCGCCGCACTGCCTGCCTGTTACCGCCTGCGCTGAGCCCCTAAGCAGTGATGATGCTGAAAAGAAGCCTGCTGTAAGGCGAGTGATGGTCTGTGGGGGAGGGGGGGGGGGGGGCATTAATTACAATGGGGGGCGGGGGCCACTGTGGGGGACATTAAGTTTAATAAGGATCACTATGGACATTATTTAGAATGGAGGCTGCTGTGGGTGTCATTACTCATTATAACTATAATGTCTGATAGGCCTAGTCCTGAGCTGAGTTATATCACCCTGCCCATGCCCTGTATAATAATGTACCCATCCCTGATACCCCTTAGTTATATTACCCCGCTGGGGTAATATAACTAAGGGGTATCAGGATACATTATTATACAGGGCAGGGTAATATAACTCAGGACTAGGCCTATCAGACATTATACATTTATAATGACACCCACAGCAGCCTCCATTCTAAATAATGTCCATAGTGATCCTTATTAAAAATAATGTCCCCCCACAGGCAGGCTCTGCGGGCGGCGGCGCTCACTCACTGTACGTCACGCGCCGCGTGACGTACAGTGAGTGAGGTGAGCACCGCTGCCCGCACTGCCTGCCTGTTACCGCCCGCCCGGAGCAGTGCTGAGAAAGAAGCCTGCTGTGAGTGAGAGCCTGAGTCTATGGGACAGTGGATCACTGGGTGCGTCACTGTGACCGTCCGTGCAATGTGGTTACACATTTTTTACAATGGGGAGACACTTATTTCATCGAGCAGTTTTGAGGGGGGGGGGGTGGAGTTTTTTTGACACTCGCCCTGAGAGAAATTTTACCTAGAAACTGCACTGGCTTTAACCACTTAAGGACCACAGGTTTATACCCCCCTAGTGACCAGGCCCTTTTTTTACAAATCAGCACTTCACAACTTTAACGGTTTATTGCTCGGTCATGCAATTTGGCACCCAAATGAATTTTACCTCCTTTTCTTCTCACAAATACAGCTTTCTTTTGGTGGTATTTGATTGGGGCTGAGATTTTTTTTTTTCTGATATTAATCCAAATAAACCGCAATTTTCGCAAAAAAAGTGTATTTTTAAATTTCTCTGGTTAAATT